>NC_133620.1:304622381-304945108 GCF_048593235.1 Sminthopsis crassicaudata | reverse complement strand
ATACCACTAAAATATTACATTTGTTAGGAAATTGGAGGGAAAAGGACTTGATGTGAAATTTTCATATTAAATTATGCTCCTTTTGGCTTCAGAGAATCAAGTCTCCTCCTTCACTGTGGATCAATAATGTTGCTGTTTCTCCTGCTACAAAAACAGGGCTTCTCTCAAAGGCTTCAGGAATGTAGCCTCAGTGAGCTGGGAGTTGCTGAAAGAACAAGACAATAAAAGTCAGAATTGCAGAATCTCAAGGTTGGAAAATATATCTGAGGCCATCCAATTCAAATATGAATCTTCTCTATAACACCAAAAAAAAAGTCATTTAACTTCTGAAGATCTACAATGAAGGGAAACCCATCGTCTCCCAAATCTGGTCACTACACTTTTGTATAATAAATACGATTTCCCTCATATCAAGTCTAAATTTATCTTTAGGCTGATGTTCACTAAAAAAAAAAAAAAATCTGAATCTTTTATGCAGGCTCAATGTGATAAAAACAGTCAACAAACTAACTTTTTGTAGTTAGTGGAGATGATAATCCTGCTCTACTTTTACCTTGGTGAAATCACATCTAGAGTATTGTGTCCAATATTGTGCAGGAATAGAGGAACAGAGGCTAAAGAGCAATGAGGGGAAACAAAATGTTATGAATACGTGAGAAAAAGTAAAAGAACAAAAGTCCAATAGAAGAAGACAAAATATATAGCCAAGCTCCCATATAATTTGAAGGAAAATGAATTCTCAGTGGAAAAAAGAATCTACCAAATTCTATGAAACATAGAAAAAAGAAAATCAAGAATAGTGCAAGAGAAAATGATTTTTTAAAAGGAATACAATTAGGTCAGAAATCAAGAGTTCTCAATTAGTCAATGGTATGGAAAATATTTTTTTTTAAAGCCCACAATGGAAAATGTAAGTAAAGAATTAAGTAAAGAATCTGATGAGTAGTAGAGATTTAGAACACAAAAACAAGGGAAAAAAAAAATCTCCAAAAGAGAAACAAAAGTCAAAAAAAAAAATAAAAGTTTTTTAAAAGATAATTAAAATTCTATATAAGCCAATGTGATAGGATGGAATAGTTTGAGGAGCATAGCTCTCCCTGAAGATAAGAAAAAAATTTAAATGACATAATGTATGAAAATTTTTTTAAAAATCCAGATTGCCCAAGAATCTTTGAATATAAGCTCCAAAGTACTAGTTGAACAAATCCATAGATTGTCACCAGAAAAAATATTCATGCAGATTCAACATGGAGAAAGGAAATAAGCATTTATTAAGCTATTTTTATGTGTTAGTTATTATTTTAAGGACTTTAAAAATATCTCATTTTATCCTCAACAACCTTGGTAGATATTAGACACATTTTGCAAATGAGAAAACTGATGCAGATAACAGTTAAATGACTTACTTAAGATCCCACAACTATTAAGTCTCTAAAGCTGGATTTAGATCCAGAACTCAGGTTTTCCTGAGGTTAAGTACAGAGTTTTATTTACTGCATCACATAATTGCCTCTAATAATACATTTTGTAAGCAGTCAGGAGAAAGACTTTTACCTATGAAGTAAAATCAATTCAAATATTTCAATGCTGTCATGGTAAATAAAAATAATGGAAGTGTATATTCCAAAAAGCAAAGGAACTGAAAAATCTTACAATATGAGCCTAATCATCAACAACAAAATTTAATGTAATGTAATGTTTTGGCTAGCTTTCTGGAGGTCTCCGGACTAGCCTTGTTTTTCAGCAGAATAATCACCACAAGAATAGACAGGAATAAAGTCCAAAGTCAGTCTTTATTATCGCCTTCTCAATCTGTCTCCTTCACCTGGCTAGCTTTCCAGAGGCCCTCTGGAATGGGTCTTGGTTTTAATGGGGGAAGTGCAAGAGACTTTTCTAAGCCACCAAGAGGCTGGTCTAGTTTTCTCTGGCTAAGTTTGTGCCCAGTTTATATACTCTTTTACAATTACATCATTTATATATTTATATATATATATATATATATATATGTATATATATATATATATATATATATAAACCAATCATTATATCACTAGGGAACCATTATTTGTTGTAAGATTAAATCAGTCATATTGAACTAGAGAACTCATATGCTAAACTAGATAACCAGTCTTATCAATTCTACTGAGTTAACATCTTGTTGTAGAATTAAATCAATCATACTGAGTTCCTGCCCTTTACAAGGAAGAAACTCAGATTTGGTTTTCCAGAAGTTCTACTTTCATGAATAACATAATAAAGAAGTAATAAGTAAGCACATGATCTGAGAAAGAGAATTCAGGAAAACTTATAATTGGAGAAACATAAGGAAGATTTAAAAAAAAAAATGAGTGGAAAGGGGCACTGCAAAATAATCTTACTTAAAATAAAAAGTTTTAGGAAGAAGGAAGACGGGAGGGAATATTTTGATCCATACACTCAGAGCAAAGGAGAATGGTCAAAGGAGAAGAAAAAAATAAATAAACAATTCAAGGAACTTAGGATAAGGCAAATAAATGAGAATGGGAAAGTGTGGGAAAGATTGTGGGAACAGACTAACATCAAAGTAGTAGGCAAAATTAATTGTTAGAACAAAGGGGTGACAAAAAGTGAAGTGGATAAAATCAATACAAAATAAATATCTGAAGAAAACATTAGCTTCAAAATCATAATCACAAAATATGAATGGACTAAAAATCAAATCAAAAAGTTAACAAAATGAAAGAATAGTAAGAATGGAAAAGAAAAAAATCTAACAATTTATTCATAAAAGAAGCACATTTTTAAAAACTAAAGACATAGAGAATAAAAATGAGATACTAAGAGCAGAATTGTGTATTTATTGATTGTAGAAAAGTAAGCAGAAGTTGCAAACAATTTTAAACAGAGAAAATAAAAATCTACAATGTCAAGAGAGATAACACAGTACCTAAATTGTTAACCTATATTAACCCATAAAACTATATCAATACTAAGTATGAACTAAATAGTAGAGCAGCTAAATACATAAAAGAAAAATTAATTGAATTAATAATTATGTAATTAAGTAATTGTAGAAGACTAATATTCCTTACTCATGCTGGACAAATCTAAGGAAAAACAAAAGGGAAATACAGAATTGTATGACCTCTTCAAAAAGTTAGATTTGAAAGAGTGAAGGTATCTTTCTACATAGATATATTAAAGAATATATATATTTCTTAACAAAGGAATATGATATCATCACAAATGACCAAAGAAATGCAAAAAAAGCAGTTTTACAAATAATAATTCAATATAGTAATTAATACAAAGACTACAAGCCAATAATGACATTTTGAAAAATAGAACAACCATAGAAATAAAATTTTAACTCTGAAAACATGACAAAAATAGAGAAATGTTGAACTGAAAATCCAATTTTTTAAAAACCACATAATAAAAAAAGTATAAAATAGAAAATGTTGAAAATTAGAATAATAAAAGCTATATATTTGAAAAGACTAGTGAAACTGTTAAACTAAGCAAAAATATAGAAATCAAATTGTCAAAAAGGTAACAAAAAAATAAAATGAAAAAGAAATTTTAGAATCTACCATACAAAAAATATATACTACAAAACAAGATTTAAAAGAGGTGATTAAACGTAAAATATAAAATATTCAAATTAATAGAAAACCTCTTAAATGGAAAAAATTCAATCTTTAAGGAAAAAAATTTGACTAAGCCATAAAAGATCTATCAAAAGAAAAACAAAATTCAGATCCAGATGGAAAATATAAAATATTTACTATCAAACAATAGCTGTCATGGAAAACAAGGAAAGATAATTTGAGAAGCATCAGATCTTCTGGAAACCATGACCATTCCCCCTTCTTCCCTGAAATCACATGACCTATATTTTTTGTAATAAGAGCAGACATAGTCATCTACATTACATTATTTTATACTTGCTTTTCTAGGTCAGCTGAGTATTAAACCAGAAATCTGGAACATCCTCAACATTTACTATGACACCAGTTATAGAAACTGATTTTTGGCAATATTGTATATTACAATAATGTGCTTTATGATATCCCTACCATTACAGAGCTATCCCAAAAAACATACTTCATGGCCATGTATAAGCAGAACATTTTAAGAAAATTATGCATGGTTTTATATTAAATTAGTTTTCTTTTGTTTTTTGAAATGAAATCAAACAATGTGGCACAAGCCTTGGAGTTACCTTGGAGACTAGCTGCGGTTTGGGTACTTGCAGAAGATCACATAGGTAGTTCCGCTGTCTTCTCACAAAGTGTAATTCAGTGTCCCTGAAAGGGGAAGTGACAAAGAATCCATCAGACACTGAGAGGAAGGAAACCAAATGAGACATCTGAAACAAAACTACTACTTAGAGATATAACCATATAACTCAGTCTGTTATTTGTTTATGATTTTCTGGCTGTCTCTATCCCACTTTACGAATAAATGTGAAAAGGTTATTTTTCTTTTTTAAAATTACAGGAAGCAAATAAGAAAAATATTTAAGATGTATGGTAATGGAAGGAGAAAAAGGAAGAAAAAGAAAGTTCGAAAATCCTGTTTTGTGGTAGAAGAAAATACAAGTTCTTTACAGCTTACACACATGACTGTGACTGTTTTGTACATCCTGGAGTTAGGAAGTTCTGAGTTTAAATTCAGCTTCAGAAGTTCACCAGATGTGTGGTCTTAGGCAAGTAACTTAATCTTTGTCTGCTATGGTTTCCTCATGTATATATTGGGGATAATAACACCTTCTTGTTGTGAAGATAAAGTGAGATGTTTGGAAAAATGCTTTACAAATTTTTAAGTAAATAAATTCTAGCTATTTTTATTATTATAACCAATGGATAAAATGTGTAATTTAAATTATAAGCTCCCCAAAAGCAAGGTTAGGCCTATATACCATATTTTATTCATAGGAATAGCATAAAATCATGTGCAATTTGGTAAGATAATCTTTATGATTCCTTTTCCCACTTAGAAATTTCCATAATATCCTATCAACAGGATCTTTTTGATTTTCTAAATGTTTCTTATGTGCATGTTTTATTTCAATATAAAGTTTTTTATTTGGAATTTATGAAAATTCCTTTAGGACTTAATTTCTTTTTTTTTTTTCCTGGATGAAGCAAATGGGGTTAAGTAACTTGCCTAGGGTCACATAGATAGTTAAGTGTCTGAAGCCACAATTGAAATCAGGTCCTCCTGACTTCAGAGTTGGTACTCTATCCATTGCACCATCTAGCTGCCCCCAAGACTTGATTTTTTTTAAAGACTTGTATAAAACAAGGCCACAGCCTCTATCTATAATTATAGATACTAAAAGGGGCCCCCCTTCAATTTGTAGAGTAGACAACTAAAATCCAGAAAGGAGAAAAGTGTTATTTAAAGTGTTGCATTAACCATAGAAGCTCATAGGAAGTCTAGATTTTCCAGCTCAAAAAGGAAGCTAACATTCTGAGAGAGTGGTGAATACCACTGAACTGGGAACATAAGAGTACTGTATGGAGAAGGTAGTAGTGTATAGGCAAGCACTAAAAGAATGGCAGCCAATGCCTAGAAAAGGACAATGATATTCTGGACTGAATATAATTGTGAAGAAAGGCATTACTCATTGATACATTTATGGAAAGAGCAATCTTCTTGCTTAGAACTTGCCTGACTGGCTATAAAAACATATTTTCCAGGAAGCTAATGGGAACTGATGAATTTATCCATTCTCCCTTTCTTTCCTTTTCCTTCTCTTCCCAGACATTTTCACTGCCTGGCTAAATTTTTTGAAGTTTTCTATTCTTCCAAACTGTGATTACTTGCTATCTGTAGTATGATGATGGATTTGAAGGGTGGGTGTGTATGTGTTCAGTTTTTCTTACTTCGGTTTCAGTGAAAGTGAGATTTATAGCATACCCATCTTCTCCTGTTTCAAGATTAAATAATATTCATCTAATGCAATTCTATTATGTAATAATGATTTCCCTCTCATTCTTCTTCTCCCTTTCCAGTAGAGTCACTTATTCCTCTCATTTTTATTTTCTGATACAATCAAAACCAAACCAAACAAGCCCCAGGCTTTCTGTCATATTTGCCTCTAATAAGTCTAGTCTCACCACCAAGAAAGACTGAAAATCCTATATTTTATTAAAGATCCATTTTTTCCCCTACTTTAAATGTTGTATGAACAATTTTTTTTTTCTTCTGAGATGGTACTGTGGATTTCTTATGAAGTTATTCTCTACTTTAGTTCCAGTCCCAAATTACCATCTGCCCATTGGATATTTCAGACTTGATGCCCCAAAAGCATCTGTCCAAAAGACAGAGGTCCAAAACAGAATTCATTATTTCTTTTCCAAAAGCAATCCCTCTTTTTAACTTTGTTATTATTAAAAAAGACACCAACATTATCCCAGCTAAACCCACATTCAAAATCTCAGTGATTACCTACCTCAAAATTTCACTCACCCATATGTCTAATTATTTACAAATCTTATTCTGCCTTCATATATCATTCTCACTACACATCCCACCACTGTCTTACTTCTGGCCTTCACTACTACAATATTCTTAGCCTTCTTATTGGACTTCCTGACTCATACCTCTCCTCTTCCCCCCTGCTACAAGTGATTTTCCTGAAGCCTTAAATCTGATCATATAATTCTCCTACTCAGTAAACTCTAATAGTTCCTTATTACAAATACAAACTTCTCTCTTTGGCATTTAAAACTTTTACATATTCATTCTTTACTACCTTTCCAAGCTTCTTATATTTTACTCCTTTCCACACATTCTATGGATATAGCCATATTGACCCATTTGCTATTCCTCACACACAATGTTCTACATTCCATCTCTATTGCTTTGTAAGGGCCATCTGTTATACCTAAAATGTTCTCTTCAGTTCCAAACTGTGTTTGGTATTGAAGAGGTAAAAGCCACTTTAAACTCTCTAAATATTCCTTAACAATTAATTCAAAGTTATTGTGATTCTGCTACAGAACAAGAGCTTTCAGTTTTCACTTACCAAAAAGTGAATCACAATGAAAACAGAAAGTAGAGTTCTATCCGTTAAAAAAAAAAAAAATACAATAAGATGGGAAATAATCCATACGGAATGGGTCACAAAGTATTAAATCATTTTCTTCTGGGTATTAGTTTATAAAGAATTTTACCAGTTTCTCAAAACTCATTGTTATAAGGAAAGAATTCCACAGCTCTTTTATGTTTCAACCTTTTATGCCCAATTCTCAGCCCTCAGAGTTCCATATTGTATCTCATGGAAATTTCTGAAGAAGCAAAACTTAAGCTGTATTAGAGGCATCATGGACAAAAGAGGAAGATTTTATTGGAACTATGTGACCATTTAAGTTCTTGAGCAGCCTTGGAAAGAACCAATATCCTAACAATGTTTTGGCTTGAGACTATAGAACTCTCAGGATGATGAATTATGTTACTAGGTGATATTGTAAATACAGCACTAGATCTAGAGTCAAGAAGACCAGAATTCAAATTTGGCCTTAGAAGTTTACTAGCTGTCTAACTCTGGGTAAATTACTTAACCTCTGAATGGAGATAATACTTTCTTCTCAGTTTTGTTATGAGAATCAAATGAGAAAATATTTGTAAAGTGTATATGTAGTATATATTAAGGCACTTTAAAGATTTGTTCCCCTTCCTTTTCCCTGTATGCTATTTTTCTACTTTAGATAACAAATAAGAAGGAGTTCCCCACCTTGTTTGGAAATCTTAAGTGATTTACTGGTAATCTTATTTCTAATAATGGATTAACTTACCAGGCAGTGTCACTGAGTGTAGTCATAACTTCATCAAAAATAGCTGGATCAACAATGTCATTGTAAGTTAACACCATTTCATACACCTGACTGGCAGTTGTTTTCCTTATCTATGGAAGAAAATCAAGTTGAGTGCATTAGTAGTAGACAAAGGCTTACTAAGCTAATTCACTATTATCGCATATTTGAAGAGATTTGTTTCTATTTCTGTGCTCATGGTCAGAGCTAGTTATAAATAATGTAGACAAAATTTACCCCAATGATGACCAGTTCCTACCTAGTAGAGTAGCCATGTATACTGTCACAAGTGAGCATTTGTACTTAAAGATGACCTGATAGTAGCCTTTTCTGTCTCCAACTTGTCCACAACATGGGGCTAAGAAGCCCAAAGAGGCATCCAGACCTGAGCTAATAGTATTTCCCCACAACTATCTACAACATTTTGGGCCTTGCAGAATCTACTTGACAGTGCACCTAGCTCCATGAGCATAGAGACAGATAGATCAGTGTCATTATTAAAGGGAGGTTTGGGAATGGAAGAAATTGTGTCATCTCATTAATTTTCCACAAGTCTTAATTCTTTAAATACCATTAGTCAACAGACATGGGGAAATGTATACTACATTGTTATAAGTATCTCAGACTGAGTGTTGGTAACAAGGCTGAGAATGTTTGTCCAATTTACCAAGCTAATACTTTGAAGTGGGAAATCCAGAATATTGCTAAGTTGGGAGGCATTACTACTACATATCTGCTTTTTCTCAACAATCCTTATGGGCAAAAAACCCCTTAAGGAATTTTGGGGGTATTTTTTCTAGCATAGTAAATAATAATTTAGAGATCAAATATGCAAAGATTGATTACAGGGTCAGCAAATGACATCCTGGACCTTATGCTGAGAAAAGTTCATACACAGAGCAAGATTTAGTGAAAAGAAAGGATATCAAGGAGTCAAATTTATCAAATGGACATTACTCCCTTCCATGTACAGTTCAGTCATACAACCCAATCTGTTTTTTTTTTTTTCATATAAGATATTCCACAGATTGTTTCTGTGCATTTGTACTGTACTATATCACTATTCTCCCTTTGTTCCTGGTTTGTTTGTTTTTTAATTTTAGTTTGCACAGCACTATATCTTGTAAATATTTTATGTTCCACACAGATGCTAATAATGTTTTCCCCTTAAAGCTACCCTCCATAGATAACTATTCCATATTTATCTTGCAGGTACAAATTTATATACATGTAGTAAGAGAGCTGATTCAAGAGCAAATGCCTGGTATGGAATGACTCTTCTCCATGTGCACATGAAAAATGTGAAGGAAGGTGATCTAACAATACGAAATCTCAAATTACATTATGGTAATTAGCAAAATAGTCTGGTTGGTGCTGGCTAAGAGATAGAGTATGATAGATTAGGCACACATTACATTATAGTAAATGGTCATAGTAATCTAATATGATAACTCTAAAAATCCAAATTTTTGGAATAAAAACTTGTTTATCATGTCAAGAAGAGAAAGGAGAGAGGAATAATATTTGGAACACAAACTTAGAAAAAAGGTTTAAAAATTATTTTTACATGTAACTGGAGAAAAATAAAATATGTTGATAAAAAAATATCTGGGTAAAAAAAAAAAGTAACGCTAGACAATATAAAATACTTTGGCATCATGTGCCAAGACAAAGTCTGGAACTATATGAACACAATTACAAAGCACTCTTCATATAAAGTCAGATCTAAATAATTGGAAAATATTCTCAAAGATAGACTAAGCTAATATATAAAAAGGACAATTCAACCTGAATTAACTGACTCATTTAGTGCCATATCATAAATTATGTTATTGAACTAGAAAAAAAATAACAATTTTGAAAGAAAAAATGCTCAAGAATATTAAAAGAATTAATGAAAAAATATGAAGGAAGGTGGCTAAGGTGGCTTAGTTGTACCAGATCTGTATTATAGAGCAGCAAGCACCAAAACAATATGGTAATAACTATGAAACAGAATGGTAACTCAGAACAGATTAGGTACATAATACATGGTAAATGACCATAGTAATTCAAAAGTCCAAACTTTGGGGACATGAAATCACACTTGACAAAAATTTCTGGAAAAAAAGGAAAGCAGTTTGTACAAATCAACATCTCACATCATATACTAAGGTCAAAATGGGTACACAATTTAGACATAATGGATAAAAACATTGGCAAATTAAGAGAACACGGAATAGTTTACCTGTCATATTTATGGAGAAAGGAAAATATTAGGATCAAACAAGAGATAAGAGAACGTTATAGTATATAAAATGGTTAATTTCAATTATATTAAATTGGAAGGCTTTTACACAAATAAAATTTACACTGCCAAGATTAGAAGGAAAGTAGAAAACTGGGAAAGATTTTTAAAAGAAATGTGTCTGATGAAGGTCTCACTTCTCAAATATATAGAGAATTGAGTCAAATTTAGAAGAATACATGTAATTTCCAGTTGATAAATGGTTAAAGGAAATGAATAGATACTTTTTTAGAAGAAGTCAAAGCTATCTATAGTCACATGAATAAATAAATGCTCAATTGTATTGATTAGAGAGATGTAAACTAGAACAACTCTGAGGTACTACTTCAACATCATATTGGGTAAAGTGACAAAAAAGAAAAATAAATTTTGGAGGTGTATGGGAAAACTGGAACACTGATACACTATTGGTAGAGCTGTGAACTACTCTAACCACTGAAAAAATAAATTGGAACTATGCCCAAAGGGCCAGAAAACTGTGCATACCCTTTGACCCAGTAATAGCATTACTAGGTCTCTATGCCAAAGGGATCAAAAGAAAAGGAAAAGGACCTATATTTACAAAAGTATTTAAAGCAATTCTTTTTGTAGTGGCAAAGAAACGAAATTGAGAGGGTGCCCATCAATTGGAGAATGACTGAACAATTTGTGGTATTTGATTTTATGGAATACTATCATGTTATAAATTATGATGAACAGAATACTTTCAGAAAAACCTGGAAAGACTTACAAGAACTGATCCAAAGTAAAGTGAGCAGAACTAGAAGAACACTACATAATAAAGGCATTATTATACAAGTCCTACAGCCAAGAGACAGTTGTAGATCCTTACAGAAAAGCTGGAGAAATTCCAATACTGAATCAACAAACTAAAAGTGGTCATTGTCTAGGGATGATAGTCTAAGGCTTAATTTGGGTAAATAGGAGTCATGTTTCTTAAAAGAACTAACAACAAATGTATAAGGCCTTCCTCCTGAAGTGACTGTTTATTAAAACAAAATATATTGGAATTCAACATTATATTAAAAATCATATTTAATCTTTCTTGAAAAGTTTTATATTATTAGTATTAGAGAAGTCAGCCAGTTTAAAAATAGACAAGCACTTTAAATGTTGCACTTAATTTCCTAGCTTTGTATGGAGTCATGTTATAGAGATTGACATTCAGGGGTGACTGTGTCAGAACTAATTACTATTCTTCTAATAACAATAGACTAAATCAGAAGGCCTGAACTGTATATTTATTTCCACCACTGTAGCTTCCTATTCTGCAAAGAAGGATTGGACCACTCCCAAGATTTTTTTTGGATCTAATATTAATCCAATGTTCTTCTGTTAGACCTCAGATAAATCATTCTTCCTCTCTGTTTTCCAGTTTTCTTATTTGTAAAAGGTGGAAAAAAGACTTTATAATGTCTAATGTTCCTTGAAGCTCAAGAATATGGTTCAAAATTGCTACTATGACTTGGGGATGTAATTTTGGTCAGCTAATACTAAAAAGCATTTTTTATTATGTATCAACCAATAACTCAAATGGAAAAGAAAGTTTCCTTACACATTCTTTGTTTTAAGATTTAATATCCTCAACTCAACAATGCTTCTTTTTAAAAGCTATAACTTTCTATTACATCATTACCATTAAAATTGACAACTTGAAAATTAAAGAAAGAATACAGAGCTTGGTTTCATAGCAAGAATAAAAAGAAAAAATAATTGTCATCATTTATTTTTTGTTCTTAGCTTCATAATCTGTTTTCACTTTTCTTGTGAATTTCAAAAACCACTTTCTGTTTGACATAAATCAATATTTACCAGAGGAAGAATATGGGATTTGAGCTGAAAATGACTATCGAGATATCCTAGTCCAAATTCTTCTTTCCCTCATTTTAAAGAAGAAAAAACTAAGAACTGAAAAGGTTGAGTGATTTGTTCATTGTCACACAATAAGTACGTAGAAAAAAAATGAGATTCCTAATTTAACTCTTTAAAAAGTAAAGGATGTTAGAATTATGTTTAATGCTATGCCGTTATAGATTCTGACTTGCAAGTTTAAAAGCTGGTCCCAATTATGCTGATTAAACTCATTAAACTCCAGAACACTATAGCGCCTCTTAGAAGAGATCTGTAATCACAGAAGAATAAGGCCTGATTCAGAAGAACCAAGGAAATGAAAAATATATATTACCTATATTAAAATAAGCAAAATGCTTATTGGCTATGCAATAATTAATCAGTAAAGATTTACATGCTAGGAACTGTGCTAAGGGCTAGGTATAGAATTTAATGAGGGAAGACAACAAATAAATACATATACATATGCAAACAAGCAGGATAAACAGGATATAATTAATGGAGGGAAAATGGCCTAAGAAAAGTTTCCTGTGGAAGATGGAATTTTAATTGGAGTTTAAAGGAAAACAAAGAAGACAAGAGGCAGAGATGAAGAGGGAGAACACTGCACACAAGGAACCAGTGAAAATGCTCAATAGTCAGAAGACCTGGAACATTTAACTGAAAAGTATTTATCAAGGATACTAGAAAGATAGGAAGGAGTTAAGTTATGAAGGGTTCTGAATGCCAAATAGTTTTGTGTTTAATCCTAGGGTCAAAAAGGAGCCACTGAAGTTTGAGTGAAAGGATGACAGGATTTGAGTTGTGTTTTAGGAAAATCATTTCAGTGGCTAAAAGTAGGAAGGATTCTAGTGAGAAGAAACTTGAGGCTGTTGAGGGACTATAGCAGAGTAGTCATAGTGTCAGAGAAGAGAACAGGGCACATTTGAGAGTGCTGCAAAGATAAAAATTGAATGGCTTTGGCAACAGATTGAGGAGAGAGAATGGGCATTTTATACATACACACATGCACTCTACTTAGTGGGGCAAAGAAATACATTTCACTTAAGAGGGACCCAGGAAAAAAAGAGGAAAAATAAGAAAGGGGAATTAAATTGAGGGCATATTAAAGTAGGGAACATTTCTAAGCAAATAAATTATAACTGAAGAAGTACAAAAATATTTAGTAGCTATTTTTGATTTGCCAAACAACAGGAATCTGAAGAGGTGCCTGTCAGTTGTGGAATGGTTAAAAAAATTATGTTGTTATAAATGTAAGGGAGTATTATTGTGAACATAAGAAATGATGAAGGGGATGGCTTCTGAGAAACCTGAGATTTCCTAAACAGAGCTAGGAAAATAATTTATGTAATGAAAGACTTTGGAGTTCAATCAGCATAATGAGCACCTAAAATTCCAGAGGATTAATAAGAAAAATATTAATCTGACAGTGATGTAAAGAATGAGATGTGTTGTATGTATCCTGTGTTAATATGTAGGCATGCATGTCAGTATTCACACATGAATATTTTCTTTTGTATTTGAATATGTTTTTCTTGACTATAAATATTCATAATGAGCTCTTTCATTTTCATCTGGCAGTTTGCATGGATGAAAGAGAAAAAAGGTAGATTTTGCTGATTGAAAAAAAAAGTTTAATTTTTAAAAATTTAATTTATAAATGTTTAAATTTTATTTTTAATTAAAATTTTTTTTTAAAAGATGTTAAAACAAAAAATATAAAACCGATTAAATAAATATAAAGTATCCCTTAACAAATAGTGTGTGTCTTTATTGAAAATATACATGGGGCGGCTAGGTGGCTCAGTGGATAGAGCACCAGCCTTGAAATCAGGAGGACCTGAGTTCAAATGTGACCTCAGACACTTAAGACTTCCTAGCTGTGTGACCCTGGGCAACCCCCTGGGCAACTGCCTCAGCCCACCTCCCCCCCCCCCAAAAAAAAAAAGAAAAAAAGAAACTACTGAAAATATACATGATACTTACTATAGGAAAAGGGTGGCAAAGAAGAAGAAATAGTTGAAATAGAACTTTCTTCCTCACATTTCCAGGAAACTGAATCATTCCACAAAACCTAGAAACACAAGATTAGGCTATTAGTATAATCACACTTCTAATCTTGTATCTTATCATAAATCTATTATCTAAAATATTTCAAAGCAATTTATCAAAGGCTTTCACCTGTGATAGGCTGAATGCTAAAAAATGCAATGTATTGTGGAGGACAATTTGATTAAAAAAACCCAAAACATCACATGATACTAAAGCACTTCCCATGGCTTTGTAATTTCCCCCCACCCCTCCAAATAAATGCTGTGGGAAAAGAAATAAAAGGAAAACAAGATCTCATC
This sequence comes from Sminthopsis crassicaudata, assembly GCF_048593235.1. Taxonomy (NCBI): domain Eukaryota; kingdom Metazoa; phylum Chordata; class Mammalia; order Dasyuromorphia; family Dasyuridae; genus Sminthopsis; species Sminthopsis crassicaudata. The sequence goes on along the minus strand of NC_133620.1, from coordinate 304,930,814 downwards.
AAGTATTAGCAGTGCATTCAATATCATCAAACTATGTTCATTAGGAAAAGAGGTTTCAAAACTATATGACAAGAAAAGAACAAGATTTTGATGTGTTTTTTGCCTATTAAATTTGCAGTTATACAATACCTGCCTGACAAATCATTTCTTATAGGTGAATTTACATTTATCCGGCTGAAAAGTTTGCTCAAATAAAAACCAAAAACAAATCTGAAACAAAAAGAAAACCCTTTCTCTTTCTTCTCTCTCTCTTCCTCTTCCTTTTCCTCTCCCCCTCTCTCTCTTATGTAAACTGTCCCCTTGATCTTGGGGGAGGAGGGAGGGAAGGGTGGTCCTGGGTTAGAAATCTAATGATGTAAACTGTCCCCCTGATCTTGGGGAGGGGAAGGATGGGCATGGATTAGAAATCTCAAACCCCTTTGGAAGGGGCTCTACCCTTCTATTCATAGGGGCTTCCCAAATAAATAATCTCATTCAACTGGAAATCTTGGTCTAGGGCATAGTCAATGCCTTCTATTAAGTTGAAAATTAGTCCCTCAAATTCATCTAGAGATTGGTCCCTAGCTTGGGGCCAAAGAAACTCAATAAATCAAACTCTGTGTTGCCCAGATCTTTGCAAAAGTCCTAAACCCATTCTTGCCACAAACCTCGAGCCTGTATTCATTTAGATTTACAAATTCTTTCGCAAAGCCTACACAATGGGCCAGGGGATTCCATTGCTGTCAGGTTATCTCTCAACCCTCATTTCTCACACCTCAACATTTGGTGGCCCATACAAGGATTAAACCTAAAATGTAGCCAATGCACTTAAAATCACCTATCACCTCCACTCTGCCTAGGATCCTCAGGCTTCTGGGAAGGTGGAAAAAATGAATCACACCCTCAAGTGACTCCTTACTAAACTGTGCTTGGAGACTCAAGAGAATTGGGTAAAGAATTTCCCATTAGGGATTCTTAGAGTCGGCATTATACCTCAGGAGAATATTAAGCTTAGCCCTTTTGAAGTTCTTTATGGAAGGCCTTTCTTACCACTGACATTCTTGTAGATTCAGAACAGCATCTGGTCACTCAATTTGCTACACAATTTGGTGCAGTCTAGAAGGCCCTTTCTGAATACACAAATGAGCATCTCCCTAAAGCTAGAGAAACTCATACTCAGATTACCTCCCCTGTAAATCCAGGGGACTGGTATATTTGAAATTTTGAAAACCTCAAGGTGTTGACTTTCTAGGTGTAAAGTGTAAAGGGCCATATAAGGTAATTCTGACTACTCCAACGTCACTCAAACTGGAAGGGTTCTCTAGCTGGACTTGTATTTCTAGGATTAAAAATGCTGCTTCTGTTACCTCTCTTTCAGATATTTCAGAATATTCCTGTGAACACTTTGGAGAAAGAAGGATGAAACAGTCATGTCCTTCTTTCTCTCACTCTTCTTCCTAACTCTTATTCCAAGGATGAGATCTTTGCTCCTAGCATTTTCTCTTCTACTTTTCTTGATGTCATTCTATGACCCCTACAAATAGTTAACTCCTTCTTAGCCTTTCAGCTAGGGAGCTCTGTGGGCAGTGGGAGCATTCAGGATTGCTGGGTGGGCCATAAGCATCCTTATGGCAGCTCACAGATGGGACCTGATGCATTATTTGCAAAGGCCCCATTCCCAATGTCTCCATCTCCATCCTAGATGCCACCCCACTTTTAACCTGTTTGTGAAATTTGTTTCCTCCAGGTTCCAACCTACGAACTTTCAACTACTCATTCAGTCTAAAGATCTTGGGACAACTGACTTGGACACTCCATATTTCCTAAATGTTGCTGCCACTTTCAGATTGCACTTCCCCTCCTGGTCTGAACCCCTATTGAACATAGAGACAACTCTACAAGCCTTGTCAGCTTGAAGCAGTTACAGAAATGAGACCTTCATCACTTTGCCCCAAATGAATTTGAGGTGACTGCTTGAGGGGGGAATGATGTAAACTGTCTCCCTGATCTTTGAAGGGGAAGGGTTGGAAAGGCACTGAATAGAAGCCTCACCCTCCTGATAGGAGAATCTCCCAGATAAGTAATCTCCTAGGATTCAATTGCAGATCTTGGCCAGGAACATAATCACCACCCCTCTATTGAAAGGTCCCTAGCTCGGGGCAACCAAAAAAAAAAAATGCCAATAAAATCAAATGCTATGTGCCCAGACCTTTGCAAATAATCCTAATAGGATTTTGCTTGCTAAGAGAGCTGTTCTCTTAGTGTAATAAACCCATTCTTGCCACAAACCTTGAGCCTATATTCATTCAGGTTTGCAAATTCTTTCGCAAAACCTGCAGACTGGCCAGGGGACCCCATTGCTATCAGGAGATCTCTCAATCCTCATTTCTCACATCTCAACATATCTATCTGTCTGTCTCTCTCTTTCTATCTATCTATTTTTGCTGCTAAGATTGAATTGGGTAGCCATAAAGTGGCAAAAAAACAAAAACAAAAACATAAACTATCATTGTTTTTATGTTTAGCAACAAAGCTAGTCATACCCATTTTTATGACAGATCTATAAAAATATATCTAGATTCTCTGAATGGAACTAAAATATATTCAATAACTATTTTTGCAATATCAAAACAAAAGGGCAAAGTGTGAACCCTTTCTATCTGTCAAGATGAAAACAAAGCATTTGCTCAAACAACTCCTGTGGAGTTTGTAAAATCTTTGCTGTTTCAGAACTAAATTGCTCATGATACTTAGGCCTCTCTAGCTATGGATACAGAATTTACTCTCCTGTTCCCAATTTACTTCTTCTTCCAAGTCTTCATTTCAACCATTTTTTTCAATATAACTTATACTTTTGGGAAACCTTTATTCTCTCTTAAGTAGAATTCATATTCTTATATTGTGAACCAAAGCTTCTTAAAAATGTCAAATATAAGAGTATTTTTTGGAAATTCTGGTGGTAACGATTTGTTGAGACCCTGGATATCTTAGAATCAGCCTAGTCAGGATAAGCAAAAGTCTTTATTCTTGGTCTTTTGGGGTCACTGTCAGGGGATTAGATCTAGCAATCTCCACACCTCCTTCCTCTCTCTCCACCTACAAAAGAATGATCCTGCCAGTCTACTCCACCCTCTAATCTCTCTCTTGTCCTTCTTTGTCCACACCTACCCAGCAGCACAGAATAATTGGGGAGAGTCATTCTCCAAGGATATGTTAATAGAGAATTGTCCAATTGGTAATTACCAGCCCTAAGTGCTGGTTACTTTGCATCTAGGTTAAATATGTCTGCTCAGTTCTGGCCCTTTACAATGATTAATTAATTAATAATTATTTTATCAAAGGAATTTCCATTGAGTCTTTAAATTTTTTTATGAAAATGAAAGTTTTATAACTATTTAGAGAATAAGGACTTAAAAATAATTCAGATAAGTCACCAACCCAAACAATACCTCCCAGATTTTCTTCAAAGTCCTTGAAATATGTTAAGTACTGTTGCTTTTTCTCTGCTTTCCTAGGCAGCAGACACCTTAAAACTTACACAGCAATGCTTGAGCGAAGCTTCTGTATGTCTTTGGATTTTTTGATCTCTTCTTTACAAAGTGAAAGCAGCTTCAGAGAAAAGGGATGGCTAAAGTGATGGAAAAACAAAGTTATTTTAGAGACAGAACTCTAATATCAAAGTTTAAAAGCAATAAATAGGTGAGGCAAAAGTTCCTATAGGGTTCCTACTATAGTATGTTTTCTTCAGTAGCTGAAAGAAAACCATCCTATGATCAATAGTATGAACACCACATAGTTGCCCATACTATTGATCATAGGATGGTTCTCTTTTAAATAAAGGAATGTTAGCTATTGTTATTATCATCAATATTTAACACTATGTCATACTTTCAACAAATATAAATGGGAGGTAAGACAGAAAACTATCTCTAGATAAAATTGAAACACATTAAAATCTCAGAATCCATGTGTGTCACTGTAAAACTATCATGTAATTACAGAACTATATTTCTTTGGTTTAGACCAATATTAGTATACCATTATATAAAATTATTTTAACAATAGGATAATAGACCATAAAATAAAAAGCAAACACAGTATTCAATAGAAGTCTAAAATGTAAGATAAAATCAGAAAAGCTAATATATTTTTCAAGCAGCTAGCTTGACATATATAAACATCTTTGTCACTGTAGGCATAAAGGGAGTTTAATAAGGGCATCCTTGAATACTACTACAAGGCAAAGAGATCAACAAAAGGAGAAAAGGACCCATATTAAACAAAACTATTTATAGCAGCCTTTTTTTATAGTGGCAAAGAAATGGAAACTAAGGATATCCTCTCATCATTGAGAGGATGACTAAACAAATTCTGGTATTCAAATGAAATGTAAAACTAATTGGTACAAATCAAATCAAGAAACATTAATTGTCTGAGTCAGGCATTGTACTAGAGATTTTAAAAAAGGAAAAAAAGTACTTCCTCTTAAGAAGAGTAGTCATATATATATAGTTCTAAGCTATTTAAGCTATTAATGCTTAAAGTATGTTATATACATACATAACATCAATATAAAGTGAAAATAATGGAATATATAGTTTAGAAGGGATAACAGAAACAGTTGGGATAGGATGGAGCCAGAAAAGCTTCATGTAGAGGATGTTGCTTGAACTGTGACATAAAGAAATATATATTCTGATGTGTGTAAAGAAGGAATACAATTCTGGCATGTGAGACAGTAAAGTTATACAGCATATATTAAAAAAAAAAAGAAAAGCTTTACATTATCTGTACTGATTTAATTTCCAAATTCAATTTAATATTACTAAGACAATTTTGAAAAAAAAATAGGATTTAAGCAGTAGATAATTGTTTAAAGATATGAAAAATTTTCTTTTTTTTTTTAATTTATTTTCTGATTACACATGTATATTAACTTTTTAAATACACAATTCTTTATGCATTATATTGAGATAGAAAAATCAGAACAAAAGGGAAAAAGCTCAGGAGAGGAGAAAAAAAAAACAGAAAAAAGAAATGAACATAGCATGCATGTATTGATTTACATTCAATCTTTCTGGATGCAGATGGGATTGCCTTAGAGAACAAACAATTTTCTAAAGAAAAACTGCAAATTAATAAAATCATGTAAACCTCAAGTGGCAAAAGTAAAAACAAAATAAAGATAGTAATAGTCTATGCTAGAGTAATTATATAAATTCTGAGGGTCTTACCCTTCCAGATTTATTTATTTAGTTGTTTTTGTTTTTTTTTTAGACTAGATGAAAGAGACCATTCTTTGCCTTAGTTGCTACCTAAACTTAATCACTAAATGGGTATGGCCTCTATCAAACTGATACCTGTTGTAGACTTTAGCTTAAAAAGGCTAAGAACTCCCACGGCATCCAGTGACTATCCAGATAGTCATCCTGATCTATACCTGGTCATGGGACCCAAAAGGCTCTGAAAGGGAAAGTAAGGCAGGTGACCTTGCACAGCCCATCCTCACTTAAATCCAATTCACTTGTATGCAGTGGCATCACTCCCTAATGTTATAGTCTTCTTTGAGAATGAAGGACAAACAACAAGTCTAATGGGTAAGACAAAATGAATATAACCTGTAGAGTACAGAATGAATGTACATTATACCCAGGAGACAATCAACAGAGAAAGATGCACTAGTATAAAGGTTTCTTATTGTATATTAGATATTAGTTGAAGGTTAAGGAAAGCCAGGGATGCTGTAAAGAAGGGGTGAAGAGGAAAAAAAGTATGGAGGACAGCTGGTAAAAAAAAAAAAATGCACTGAATTAGGAGATGGAATGTTTTCTGAGAGGAATAGCAAGCAGATCATTGTCACTTAATTGAAGTAGGTACCTGGACAGACAAGAAAATTTTAGATTATGAAGGACTTTAAATGACAAAGTTTTAAATTTGATCCTATGCACAATAGAGAGCTAATGGTTTACTGACTAAGGTAATGGTTAAAAGAATCATTTTTAGAAACTCAATTTTATGACTGAATAAAGGACAGATTAGAGTAAGGAGCAAGGTGAAATAAAATTAGAAAGGTAGGAGGGGGCTAGTTATAACAACTGGGCTCTGTTACTACTAATATGAAGTTGGCAGAAAACAAAAAGAAGAGATGCTTTGTTTAATCTGATTCAATATTTGGTTATTACTTTTTAATGCAAACAAATTAATATTTTGAAAATTCTTGTGAGCAGTAGATGTCATTCTAAGTATGATTAAGCAGCAGTATGGCATAACACTGCTGGATTTGGTGTTAGGAAAATTAAGTAAATAAGGACTTATTGAGATCTGCTCTTTGCAGGAAACTGTGGTAAGCACTTGGGATGAAAGGAAATGAGAAAATTTATTTTCTTAAAAAGCTCATAGTTCAATGCAGAAAATGCTTTTTGACAAAACATAAAACTAGGTTCTGGTTTAATTGGTTTTTAAACACCAGAAAGCAAAGCAATAAACAGCTTTCTTTAAAATACCAAAAAGCATCAAGCTTTAAAATAATAAGCATCAAGCTAAAGCCAAAAGCAATGAAGACAAGTTTGAAGGCTTTCCAATAAGATGAGGAATGAAGCAAATTTGTCCATTATCACTATTACACTAAAACTATTAGTTATAGTGATGTGGCAAAAAAAAAAAAATACTAATAAATGAATAAGCATAAACAAAGAGGGAAAAAAACCTATCACTTCTTGCAAAATTGTGAAGTGGAAAAGCACCCCAAATGGGACCGTGAGAAACATAATTTTGAATCTTTATAGTTAGAAGTTTATTATTAGTTCTTTATTCCCTACTGCAGATGGTATTCTTACACCCCCAGATGTGCTATCCTGAGAGACCTGAGTCCTTGACTTGAAATACTCCTTGCTGCTATCTGAGAATGACTCCCTTAGAGTGATAACATTTTTTGCCTCCTGTTTAGAATAGAAATTCCTTTATTATGACAAATGTATCAAGAAACATTCTCTCTTCTTCCACATATTTATATATGTGGCCCTAAGACCACTCATTTGCTGACCCTCCCATTCTGGTGGGGTGAAGCCGCTAGCTAGCAATAAACGCTCATTAAATTTTCATTATTTTGGCTGCCCTGTTTTTCTCTCACCTAGGTACTTCAGTTGGAGTCATAAAAAGTCAACTCAAAAATTAATCAAAATAATTAACACCACCAACCAAGTTGCAAGATATAAATTAAACCCATACAAGTCATCAGCATTTCCATATATTACCAACAAAATCCATCAGGAAGAGATAGAGAAATTCCATTTACAATAACTATGGACAGTATAAAAACATATGGGAATTTGCCTGCTAAGACACACAAAGGAATTATATGAACATAATTACAAAACAAAAAGAAAGATTTAATCATTGGAGAAATATGAATGTTAATGGATAGGCTAAGTTAATATAATTCTACCTAAATTAATTTACTTAGTGCTATACCAAACTACCAAAGGATTCTTCTATGAAGCTATTTAAAAAAAATGATCTAGAAGAACAAAAAATCAAGAATATCAAAGGAATTGTTGAAAAGAAACAAAAAAGTGAAGAAAGGGGACTAAACAGTACCAGATCTAAAACTACACTATAAAATTCTAATCATGAAATTAATTTGGTTCTGGATAAGAAATATATCAATCATTGGAACAGATTACATACATAATACAGAGGCAAATGAATACAATATTTTAGTGTTTTATAACCCCCAAAACCCAGTGATGGAGACAAAAACTCACTATTTGACAAAAACCAATGGGAAAACTAAAAAGTAGACTTGCAGAAACTAGGCACAGACCAATATTTAACATCATACATGAAAAAAAGCCCTCTGCTCCTTAATTGTGGGTAGTTGCTAAATTTTGCATCATTCTCACTGTGGCTCCACTGTACTTGAATTATTTCATTTCTGCAGTATTTTTTTCTTGATTTGAGAGGTCTGGAATTTGACTATAATATTCCTGTGGGGATGTTTCAATTTAGGATATCTTTATGGAGGTAATCAGTGGATTCTTTCCATTTCTATTTTATCCTCTGGTTCTAAGGTATTGGTGCAGTTTTCCTTTATTATTTATTTATCTATTCATTCATTAATCCATTCGTTTGTTTATTTATTTATTTATTTGTTGCTGAGTCGATTGAGGTTAAGTGACTTGCCCAGGGTCACACAATTAGATATAGTGTGCCTGAGACCAAATTTGAATTCAGATCCTCCTGAATTCAGGGCCACCTAGCCTCCCCTCCTTTATAATTTCTTGAAATGTAATGTCCAAGCACTGTTTCTGATCAAGGCTTTCAAGTAATCCAATAATTTCATTTTTTAGAAGTCCAACAATTCTTAAATTATCTCTTCTCAGTTTATTTTCCAGGTCAATTTTTCTTCTATTGATCTATTTTCACTTTGTCTTTTATTTTTTCCTAGAAGAATGTGTCAATAAAACTTTGTTTTATTGTTTTTTGATGTCTTGTGGAATCATTAGTTTCTTCTTGCCAAATTCTAGTTTTTAAGGAATCATGTTCTTCAGTGCGGTTTGTATGTCTTTTTCTACTTGCCCAGTTCTGCTTTTTAAAGAGTTCTTTTCATTAGTGAGGTTTTGTATCTCCTTTAACATTTGGTCAAAAAAAATTTTTTAAGAAGTTATTTTCTTCAGTATTTCTTTGTGCTTCTTTTTTAAAAAGCTGTTAATTCTCTTCATAATTTTCTTGCATTGCTCTTATTTCTTTTCTCAATTTTTCCTCTTATTTGATTTTTAAAATCTTTTTAAGATCTTAAAAAAAAATCTTTCTTTAGCTCTTTTAGAATTTTTTAAAAGACTTTTGTCCAATTAGCATTTTTCTTTGATGCTTGTAAATGTTTCCATGTCATCATCTCTTCTGAATTTGTATTCTGAGAGGGTGTGTGTGTGTGTGTGTGTGTGTGTGTGTGTGTGTGTGTGTATTCATTTTTTACATCCTATTTCTTGATTTTGAACTTTATGCTAGAATTGAGCTCTGCTCATCTATGGATAGGCAGTGGTAATAGATCAAAGTTTCAAACATTTTTGTCCTGTTCTTTTTACAGCTAGTTTTGTAAGTCTTAAAATTTTTGGTGCTTACAAAAGGGTGTGATCTGGGGAGAGGTATATTCATTAATCTCTATACAAATTTTGGTTCTTACCCAGGAAAGATCCCTTCTCCCTTGGGATTACAAATACTAGTGCTCCTTTCCTCCCTGGAACTGCAATCAGGAAAAAGGGGCCTTGTTCTCAGCACCCTGGAACTAAAATTACTGTTGGGGCTCCTTTGCAAATGAAACTACTCCTCTCCAACCTGCAACTGTGACCATTGGAGTTGCCAAGTGTTGCCTTGTCTTTTATGCAGTGCCCACTCAAGGATATTCCATTTTTGAAGTATATTTTTGACCATGTGTCCAATCTGCTTAGCTTCTCTGTGTGCTGAGAGCACCTGGAATTCCTACACCTGGTGTGGCAGCCATCCTAATAGTTCTGGTGTTGATACCATGCTGTGCTGACAGCCAGTCCTTTCCTCAGTGCCACAGACATTTCCTTCTGACCTCCTGTGTTGTCCTGGTGTGGAACACTGTCTCATCTAACTCTTTTGTTGACTATGCCACTCCAGAGTCAATTATATATTTATATATTTGCTGAGGTAATTGGGGTTAAGTGACCTGCCTAGAGTCACACAGCTAGGAAGTATTAAGTGTTTGAGGCCATTTGAACTCAGGTCCTCCTGACTTCAGGGCTTGTGCTCTATCCACTGTGCTGCTCTATCTACTGTGCCACTTAGCTGTCCCAATTCAATATATTTTTAAAAATTGTTTGGGGAGACTATTAGGAGGGTTTGGCTAGAATGCACCTTCTATTCTTCCATTTTGGCTCCAAGCTCAATCTTTACAAATTCCAGATTTTCCTCTTCAGTTTCCTCTATCATTTACTGTCTGATTCCTACCTTTTTGATGACAGGTCAAAGCTAGAATCAAAAGATATATCAGCCTCCTTCCAAGCTAGGAAATTCACTTTTCACTAAACGCAGTCTCTGCTCCAACTAACCTTTAGAGGGATCAAAACTGGCCTCAGCTAGATGCCAGATCCTTTCCTTTATTCCTAGGAAGGTCTTCATACATGGTGGTACCCTGCCTCAGTCCCCTCAACCAGTCTGGTTGAAGGGCATGGTTCTAGGCATAGAAAGCTTTCACTTTCCTGTACCTGAACTAACTTTGCATGATGGGGGGTTGGGATGGCAGATTTTGAAGAGAGCAGGAGTGGGGAATCAAGTTAGTCTGTAGATTTTATAGCAGCAGCAAGTAATTGCTGGGTCAAGTCCAGATCATCATGTGTAGGAAAAGGTGAAGAACTTACAGCACATATTGATCAGAGATTGTTAGCTAAAGTAGAGCAAGCCTATAGGCCTCAGCTTCTCCAGAGTCACGTGATTTTAGATAAGGCCTGGACTCTATTCCATTATCCAATGTGGCTTTAGAAGCTGTATATCACTGTCTACTACATTCCACTATATTTGAACTAGGGGAACAGTAGACTTATGTAACCAATCACAACATATAGAGGGCAGGATTTTGGAGGTTCATTGTCTGAAATATATAAAAGCTGTAAGCATTTTCAAGGCTCTGGCCCTATCCTGCTGTGAAATTTGGCTTGTAGACTAGAATGGGATCCACTTCTCAAGATTCTAATAAATAATTCTGCTTTCTATGAGTAATCTCTGAATAGTCAATTTTGGTAGGTCTTCTTGTCCCAAACAATTGGGGACTCTCTGGGATGGGGTCTTTGGGGGAGATGGCTGTGGCAACCTGAACAGGGACAGGCACTCATGGAGCAGTTTTCTCCATGGTCACTGGCTCTGGGTATGCAGTCTCCCTCTCCTCTTAGACAACGATCTGAGGCAGGGATACTCAGTGGAACAAAGAATTGAAGATTGAAGGAAATAGAGCCTTAATGGCCGGCGGCAGCCTGAAAAAACACATGTTCTCAAGGTACCTGCTCTTAGGAGACTGGGGGTCTATTGGCTGGGTCAAGGGAGACCCTGAGGGATTAGCCCTCCTAAATTTGTTTTTGTGTTGGGACTGCATTAGACCCCAAGGAAAGGACTGTCCTAAGACAGAACTTGGGTGGCTGCGGTGGGGAGGGAGGACCTCCCCCAAAAACCTGGACTGGGTCTAGGGTGGTATAGAAGCAGTCTATGGATTTATATCAGGAGGTTAGCTAGGGAATTCAAGAAAAATAGAGCTCTGCATCTGTGTGAGAAGACAGGAACACTTAAGTACTGTTGGTAGATCTGTGAAATGGTCCACTCATTCTGAAAATAATTTGAAATTATACTTCAAAATTTAATACTTTGGTTCTCAATTTCTAAAATAACAATAGAAACTATGAATTCCAAAACTTACTACTCAGGATATTTGGGGAATCAAAATTGTAAAATTTAAAGTGTTAACACAACATGACTTAGCTGCACTCTCTTCAGACCTAACTCTTAACACTACTCTTTGCTCCAAAAAGGCTCACCTTGTCACTCATCTTCTAAAGTACAGTGATCATTTCTACTTCTATATCTTTGCAGAAGCTGTTCTCTCCAAGCTGTTCTTGACCATTCAGCAACAAATTCTTCCTCCAAGATTCAGATCAAATGCTCCTTTTTACTTAAAGTCTTCTCTAATTATTCCAGCTCATAGTGACCTTTGTACCAATCAGTTTAATGCTCAATATGTTTTCTTATAATATTGCTGAATTAATTATAGTTCCCTTCATGGTAGAGACTATATGTTTCATTTCTATCACACTCACATACAAGTGCTCATGCACATACATACAGTGCAGTGTTAATATTCACTCAGTATTTTGAATCTAATTAAACTGTACTAGAAAGTTAACTCTAGTAATCTTATTCACTAGATACAAGTTGATACACCTAATTTGTGTCACAATTGCTTCTGACTCTTTTGCAGCCTGATAAATTTGTGAACTAAATTTTAGAATGTTTTTAAATATGCCAAATAAAATGTATTAAATTTTGAAAGAATCCAATTATAATGAGAGATAATTATGAAAATATTTTTTAAAAGGTCACGGATTCCCTGCAGCTTCTTGTGATTGTACTACCAATTCATTGCTATAACTGGTATAGCAATAAGCCCTTCTAGTAGAAATAAAACAAGAAAGATACATCAAGAAAAAAATAGTATTTACTTGTCCTCAGCAGTAAAGATGTCAAAACAACCATTGGCCAGCATTTGGTCCAGCATCTTCAGAAATGGTACAGAAACCCTAAGAGAAAAAATACACATGAACATAAGATTAACTCTTAAAATACTGCTCAGTTAAAGTGACATCTTCTAGATTTTCTAGATAAGACTTCTTATCTTACTGCACCCCACCGAAATACCTCTCCAACAATAAAAAATTACTGGCTCAGAGATTCCATTAAAAGTAATCACTGACCCAGTTATCAATTAGTAGAAGTGGAGTTACTCTTGAGGGCAGGTATACCCCCATGAAATCAACGAAAGGACACGAAATGCTTCAGAGTCTAGCTTTAATATCAAGTTCAAAGTCCAAAAGTGGGCTGATGGATGAGCAAAAAAAAAAAAAAAGAAAAAAAAGATCCTACCATAAAGAGAGCTGAGGGTGGCAAGAACACCCAAGATACAAACCCAGAAGAAAATGACTCCAAAGTATCTACAAAAAAAGTGTTGAAGAGAAACACAGCTTGGATAAAAAGTCAACTAGAATTTCTAGACGAGATGAAGCAAGTATAAAAAAAAAAAAAAGAAAGAGAGAGAGTTAAATTCTTTTAAGTTAACATTCTAATTAAGAGGGCTTTTAGGAAATTCTGAAAAAGGGATGAGACCTCTGGAAGATAGAAGTGGAGAAGGAATTAACAGCATGGGGCAAACATGTATAAAAGTTTACCCAAGCTACAAATGCCCTCAAAATTAAATGGACCAAACAGAAGCAGTTTGGTAAGATAAATTCAAGGTTATCTGAGCCAGATAAATTATATTCTCTCATAACACCGCAGTTTAAGAAGGACATTAATAATCATCTGACTATCCAAAGGAGGACCAATAGACTAATGGAGGGCTTTGTGTCTATATGATATTAATCAATCAATCAATAAAAAAGTAATTGTAAAAATATTGCTACATGCAGGGACAGGGGTGGGGATGGGGTAAGGTCATGGAATCAAGATGATGAAATAAGAAGCAGTATGGCTGGGATTTCCTAATATTTCTCTTCAAACAACTTTAAAATAATATCTCAAATTGAATTCTGGAACTTAAAAACCAATAGAAAGGTGGGACAAGACATTTTTTTTTTTCCGGCCAAAGACAATTTAAGAGGTATTTAGAGGTGGCTCATAGCACACATGGCAATAACAACAGCTTTTCAACCTTTTCAGCCTCTGCTGCAACAGCAGTTTCAGGAGCTCTCATCCCAGACATAGCAAGGAGATTGGGTAATTGGTCAGAAAAAAGATGATTGGGAACCATATGTTAACACTAAGCATAGATACAAGCACATTTTCTGGTAACTCCATTGCCTATACCTATTTATTGATCACAGTTTCAAGGCATAGAGGAATGTCTTTGGTCAAAGAGAAAAGGTGCCTGGCAGAATGTAACCCAAGAGGGTGGTAATCACACTTCTCTCCAAATCACACCACTTTGGAAATACAAATTTAAAAATCCCAAGAACTAGCTCTGAAAACAGGAGCTCAAAAAAGCCTAACTTTTAGGCCAGATTGCTTCCATCCTCAGGAGAGAACATGTCAACTTTAATGTGAATCTGAGCCAAGAAAGAGGCAAGGGAAATGAGCAGACAACAATAAAAAGGCCTTCTAGCTTTTAGTGTTTCCAAAGTGGTCTCTCAAGGAGAAAGTGTGACTTGCTCCTTTGATCTTAGTTCTACAAATGTAAGAAAAGTCTGGGTCTGAGCAGCACAATTTGGGGCTTGCAGTGGTCAGATTTCCAATAGTTTGTCTGCTGCTGTACTCAGCCACTATCAACTAATTAGAAAGCTCTACTAGTTCAGAAAAAAAGAACTATAGGTTTCCTTTTGGTTTGGATTCCTTGCCCTAGTTATTCTGCTTCAGGGTTCAGACTTTGCTGGGAGCTGGACTCCTGGGATCCAAGAGACAAAGCTGCTGTGCTTCTGAAATTACTCCTTGATACAAAGCTCAGGAGCCCAGTCTCCACCTTAGAATGACATTCATACACAGAGATCCTTACCCTCAATCAACCAGGAATATGTCAACTGGATATGGGTAATAAGTGATAAAATTGACAGCACCTCTTCCTGCCCTTTGTGATGAATCTGTGTTGTCCTCTTATTATCATGTATAGATAATCTCTCTCTGAATTGGAATGCTTCATACAGTGTGCTTCTGGCCACACCCTAACCCAGTGTTCACAAATCTTTCTGTCTACAGAAAAATAACTCGTTGTGATTATTTCATGGATTTTCCTATCCAGATTTGGTTTGGTTCATTTCCTAAATCAGGCAGCTAGATTTCAGAACAGAAATTTCCTTAGTTCAAATCTGGAATTGCACTCTTACTAGCTATATGACTCTGAGTAAGTCATTTAATCTCTGTTTACCTAATTCACTAGAGACGGAAATAGCAAAATATTCCAGTATATTTAAGAAAACTCAAAGTCATGAAGAGTTAGACATGACTGAATGACAACAAATTTCCTAAGTTGACTTGGAAAAGTGGTACAGATCTCTCTATACTTTGTTCTTCTATTCTATACTTTGTTCTACCATATATTTCTACTTTTGGCTTTGCCTCCTTTATATTTCAGTCTTTCAGCCTTTTGCCTTTAATGTTTATTATTTCATGGAGCAATTAATTGTTATTTGATCCATTTTAATATTTTCAAAAACCCATTGCTTGAGTTAGGATTTGTAGCTCTAAATCAGGTTAAACAAAATATGAACTCCCTTTCCAATTCTTTCTTCTATAGTTATTTCTTTTTCCAACATTTTTCCTTAGCACTCTCATTCATTTATAAAAAACATATTTAGATCTTCTTAAATTGTTGTTGCATTGTTTCCAAGAATTCTAATTAAACTTGTGCATAAGGGGTGTGTGTGTGTGTTTCTTTTTTTGGGGGGAGGGCATACTTCTTAATGTTAAGAAGTCTTTCTTTTGGGCTTGTGAACTGGGTGTCCTTGTTACCATCATAGTTTTTTACTGTCTGTTCATTCTTCCAGTCTTGATTACATAATTTTCAAGTTTGTAGGAAGACTAGGATAATTCTGGAAGATATGGCTGGATTATGCATGGTTCTATTTCTTATCCTCTTGGATACTGTTCCTGCTTACTCAAAGTATTGAGTGCTCAATTATTCCAAGATCTCAGGAATTGATGAAGCTGAGTTACCTGCAATTTTTAATGCATCCAAAACAGTCTGATCCAAGGTGAATTCTGATTATTGCTTTTCTAGTCTTAGTTCTACAAGTTTCTGGCCTTGATTTGGGTATAAGTAAATAGAACTGTAGCTTTGCCTCTCCTTGGACATCCAGGACCCCAATGATAGATTCAGCTACTGTCAGCCAGTTGAAGTCTCTGCAAGCTAAACTGCAAGCTAAAGAACTATAGGTTCCTCTTTGGCCTGAATTTGTTACTTTTTTTTGCTCAATTCACAGCTGTAAGGCCATTACTATTAGATTACTATCCCTAGATACAGGTCTCCTACTCAATCTTTACTGGATCTTTGGCTCAGCTGTGAGCAGATATTAACATTGCTTTTATGTCTCACCTGTTCGAGCTTTGTGATCAAATTTATGCCCTTCAGTGCTAGATATGGGAACACTACTTGTCCTGGAGAAAAGCTACAAGAAGGCCATCATTCAATCACCATTTTAAAAGGCTCACTGCAACATGATCTTGGCTAGCCATTATCTCCAATATTCATAATTTCTCAGCCTGTCTCCCAATGCTGACTTAAGCTGGAAAAAATAACATCATTTTCCTTAGATTTCTCAGTAAGTGTCTCTGGATTTCCTGCATTTTCTAGATCTTTGTCTACATGAGAGAAAGCCATTTTGGTTGGTTCATAGAAAAATATCTCCATGAATTTCCTTTTCCAAGTTTTAATTTCATTAAATATTTTCCAATTATATAACATTTATTTATTTTTTTAATTCTGAGATTTAGATTCTCTACTTTGCTCCCACTCTCCTCCTTCCTTGAGAGAGCAAACAATTGATACTCGTTATACATATGAAGTCATCCCATTAATTTGTAATAATTTCTTCAAAGGCATTTTATTGAATATATTGTTAATCGCATTGTGGTGAATAAATGATGCATTTGATATATCTTTCTGAATTTCTTTAGGTTGTTTTTGTGCCCCAACATATAATTACATTTGTAAAGATATCATATTCAGCTTAAAAATATGTAAAAACCTTTTGTTTTTTCATGCAGTAACTGTAAAAGATATTTTTTCTAAAGTTCTATTTAGATTCTTAACTTTTTTCTTATTTATATTTATTTTAGATTTGAATAAGTCTAAAAGGGATTTTCAATATCATATTTTTTAGTCTATTTCTCCTTGAATAATTAACTCCAAGTATTTAAATACTGGTGTATTTGTAACAAATTTGTAACAAAACCTTTGAGTTCATCTAATGTCCTTTTTTCCTAGGATAGGGAAAGAACTTTTAAAAGAATGTACAGAATAAAATTAGGTGGGTAGAGAGAAAATAAGGGAGGAAATTTTAGAGGGATGGAAAAAATAAGGAATAAGAGAGTAAAGGGAAAAGATAAGGTAATACAGGAGGATGAAAAGAGAGACTCAAAAGGGAAATAGTGAGTAAAAAAAGGTGGAAGGAAATTCACAAAGAATAATTAGAATTTTGTCAAATTTATAAGTCATTCCTCAGTTGATAAATGATCACAGGAAATGAAGTTTTCCAATGAAGAAATAAAAAGTCATATAAAAATGTTCTAAGCCATTATTGATTAGAGAAATGGAAATTAAAACAATCTTGAGATATCATTTTACATCTACCATCTACCAGATTCATTAAAAAGTGACAAATGCTGGAGAGGATGTGAAAAAATTGGGACTAATTAATCATTTGTAAATTTATAAAATGAACCAACCATTTTGTAGAACAAAATTACACCCTTAGATTTATTAAACTATTTATATCTTTTGACACAGTAATACCACTATTTGGTTTACTTGCAAAGATGAATACAGAAAAAAGAAAAAATCCCATATATTCTAAAATATTTAAAGCAGTTCTATGTAGTATATGATTGTGATGGAATGCACTGTGTACACACACACAGAGTATAAGAAATGATGAGCACAGTGATTTTAGAAAATCTTGGAAAGAATTGAACAAAATAATGAGGAGTGAAATGAGCAGAACCAAGAAAACACTTGTATACAGTGACAGCAATATTGTTTTAAGAAAGACTTTGAGTGAATAAGTTATTCTATTAAAAATACCCAAGTAATATAGAACATATGAAGAAGAATGCTATCTGTGTGTAGAAAACCATGTATAGAATAATTTTTCATATTTTTTATATATATGTACACATTTTCATATTATACATATATACATACACACACATATGCACCTATTTGTGTCTAATGGTAGCCATCTTTAGAGTGAAAGTGAAGAAATAAAAGAAAAAAATTACATGATAATTTTGTTACGTTTTTTAAAGGAATAGCAAATTGTACATAGCAGATTTCTGGTTTTATATGCAATCATCTTTTCATTATACTATATTATGGAAATGCTTGTTTTATTGTATAAATTAAAAATAAAATTAAGACATTAAAAAAAATTTAAATGTCTGTTATTTTATTTATATTAAGTATTTATTTTAATTCATTAATTCATCATTCATTATGCCATTAAGCATTGTTCCTTAATTTATGTTTCTCATGTATATTTTTGCTATAGTTGGATTGGAAATCATAACTGTGAGCCTTGTATTAATTTTTTAGTTCACTTGAAGCATAACAGATTCTGCTTATTTTAATTCTTTATGAATCCTTATGCTTCAACTGTGTTTCTTATGAAAAATAATATTTCCTGTACTCTTTTTAACTAATACATTATGACATTTTTCCTCTTTTAAGGGTGAGTTTATGTCATTCATATTCATTATTATGACTGATTATTTATTTTCCCACTCTACTCTTTCTTCCTCCTTTTATGAAGTGATAAGAGGGATATTTGCCTAATATCTGTCATCTATAAATATCAAAATCTGTTTCCTGTAGCGAGCTATCATCTCCAGAAGCTGCTGGATCGCTCTCTGGGAAGAGATCTGCTGTGTCTACTCAAATCTTTCCGACAGATTCTTCTTCCTGTAACGAACTGTTGTCTCCAGGCAGTTGCTGTTAACTCTTGTCCAAAGAAGTGACTTCCCTTCCTGCAGAGAGCCCCGTCAAGCCTGATGCAATTCAGAGTCTTCCTCTTGAATCCTGGCTCTGAATCTCCTCCAGCTCTTATCCTTCTCCAGGCCGATCTGCTCTCTGCGCCCAGTGCTGTCTCTTTTTATCCTCCCAGAGAATGGGCGTGGGATAATGCAAGGGCTTCTGGGAAGAACCACCCCAGCCAATGAGCTTGCCCCCTCTATCAAGTCAACCTGAGTTCTCACCTTGTAATTGTCCAGAAAACCTGAATTCTCACCTTGTCACCATCCAGACAACCTCAGTTCTCACCTAGTAATCCCAACATCTCCCCCTTTCTTTTGATTTAGAACATAGGACAGTCATGACCTTGAAACATAAATCCATCAATATGGGAAGTATTACAGATAATTACATAAATTACATAAGCACATAGTAACATAGTAACATAACACATGCTAGAAGTATATAACATAATCATAATCATAAATTGAAAATTTATAAATGTCCATAAGTCCATTGTCCATTAGTCTCATCTTGTGTGAGGAAGTCCAATGATTCCTGCTGGTTTTAAAGTTCTTTAACAGTCTTCTTATTATCCATGCTCTTTCAGTGTCAGATGTTTCTTAGATCTTCTCCTTTATTTTGAGGTCTTTCTCCTTTTCTGTCTCTCTCTGATGGACAAGGCGAATATGACTCGTTGGCACCCATCTGATTCCTTTTCCTGCTGAAGAAATACAAGCAAACCCTCTCTCCCAGGCAGTTAACCTATCTAATTTCCTTCTATTTACCACTTTCTAAATCTCTTCTCATCATCTGACAATTACATTGGAGTTGTTTGCACTGGGCACAGCCCTGTTGGTTTAAAAGGCCTGTATTCTCCCCAAGTGTAATCCATTTTTGCAATCTGATTGCCTTTTGACTGACTTATCAGGTAATCCCTTTCTGCCATGTGATTGCTTCTCTGCTGATTGATTAAATCAGAGTCCTGGCCTTCTAAAGGTTCTTTGGGTGTAACATCAGCTGCCATCATGCCCCAAGTCTTTTTTGCCTGGGGCTCTGGACCTGGGCCCCTCATCCCATTTCCCTGAATTATTCTACACTCTGATGCCCAATGGAGTCCTCTGTTGCATTTTGGACATGGGGTTTTAGGTCTTCTCTCACCCTGTCTTCTCACTGTATCTCCATATCTACACTGAGCTCTTAGATGCCCAATTTTTCCACATTGAAAACATCTCCGAGTTTCTCTAGAAGTCCCTTGCCAGGAGGAACCCTGTCTTTCCATGTTCATCATCATCCGGGTGTAAAAAGCATTTGTTCCCACTGTAGCACAGCGTCTTATGATCTCCTCTAAAGGAGCATCTTTGTCTAATCCCCATATAATTCTTTTGCAAATCTCGTTGGCATTTTCCTTAGCCAGATGTCTGGTCATTATTTCTGTAGCTGAATTTTCTCCAATAGTTCTTTTGACAGCAGTTTGCAAACGTCCCACAAAATCTGCAAAAGGTTCATTGGGACCTTGCTGTATTTTAGTGAAAGCCTCTCCACGATCTTTCTGTCCAGGAAGGACACCCCAAGCTTTTATTGCAGCCTTAGCAATTTGCTCATATATTGTCATGGTATAATTAATCTGTTCCGAATTCTCTCCATACTGACCTTCACCAGCTAAGTGCTCAAAAGTGAATTGTGTGTTAACTCCTATTTCCAAATTGCATCTGACTTGAATTTTACATAATTCATGAAATTCCGAAAGCCATAATAAATTTTCTCCAGGTTCCAGGCATATCCTTGCTATGGATTTCCAATCATTCGGGGTTAGGACTTCATAAGACAAACCATCTAGTAACATTTTGACATAAGCTGATGTAGCCCCATAAAGGGTACAACCTTTTTTCAAATCCTTAATTTTATTCAAATCTAAAGGTGCATATCTTCTCCTTTTTTTACCTACAGAGTCAGTATTTTCAATCACAGGATATGCATGTATAAAATCACTTATATCCTGTCCTTCTCTCTTAGCTTTAACCAATGCTTTTTCTAATCTTGTCATAGGCTTAGGCTTCTTCACAGGCAATTCTGTTTGTGTTTCTGCCTCTTCCCCTCTTTCTTCCTCCATCTCTGAAGGTGGGGTTGATGTGGGCCTGTCAATAATCTGTTCTCTAGGCAGGGTTGAAGCTTCTTCAAGAGAATCATACCATAATTCCTCATTTAAATCCTCTTGCTCTAGGGAAAGATCTTGATCTTTCCTTTTTTCCTCACACTTCCTCCTCTGTTCATTTTTAGAACTTTTCCTTCTCCTACAACTTGCTTGATAGTTTAAGGCTAATTGAACTATGTTGTAGATATAAAATACTTCTGCAGAAATTGAACGAGGCCCATTTTTTGCTTGAAATTCTTTCATTTCATATCCTACTAGCTTCCATTTATCTACATCTATCTTTTCTTCCTCTAAGAACCAAGGGGATGTGCGTCTTAATGCAGCCAAGAGTTTAGCAATCTGTACCCAGGTTACAAGTAAACTCTGCTCCTCAATTATGTTGATTATACTCTCTATAGTACCACTCCTGAATGGGGGTGGAGCTGAGGTTACTTCTGGGGCTGGGGATGAGTCGGCTGAGGTCCAGGGATTGAATATAGCTAACATCTGCCCCATTTCAGCTATAAGAGATTCCTGGTTTAGCCCTTAACAAGTTAAGTTCCTTTTTTATCTATTAGCACGCTCACTTAATCTTTAACAAAGTTTCCTCGTTACTCACGGTTCTGGGTCAGAGAGACTGAGATCTAGATCGGAAGCTTTTCCACTGGAATCAGGACTGTGTCTGTCCCTGTTCGGGCGCCAAAATGCGAAGGTCTGGTCTAGCTCTTCTTGTCAGGATAAGCAAATGTCCTTGCCCCACGTTGGGCGCCAATTGTAGCGAGCTATCGTCTCCAGAAGCTGCTGGATCGCTCTCTGGGAAGAGATCTGCTGTGTCTACTCAAATCTTTCCGACAGATTCTTCTTCCTGTAACGAACCGTTGTCTCCAGGCAGTTGCTGTTAACTCTTGTCCAAAGAAGTGACTTCCCTTCCTGCAGAGAGCCCCGTCAAGCCTGATGCAATTCAGAGTCTTCCTCTTGAATCCTGGCTCTGAATCTCCTCCAGCTCTTATCCTTCTCCAGGCCGATCTGCTCTCTGCGCCCAGTGCTGTCTCTTTTTATCCTCCCAGAGAATGGGCGTGGGATAATGCAAGGGCTTCTGGGAAGAACCACCCCAGCCAATGAGCTTGCCCCCTCTATCAAGTCAACCTGAGTTCTCACCTTGTAATTGTCCAGAAAACCTGAATTCTCACCTTGTCACCATCCAGACAACCTCAGTTCTCACCTAGTAATCCCAACCAGTTTCCATTCTCTTATCCTTTTCCTTTTCCCTTGCCTTTAATTATAGTTTTCTGTATTTTCTTTTTTATCTTTTGACATTCTTCTCTTCACAGTTACTCCTCACATTTGGAAATATGTTAATCATATAATTTTAATATAATTTTCTCTCCCTCTTTTCTTCTCCCCCTTCTCCCCTCTCCCTCCTTCCCTCTTTCATCCTTTCTTCTTCCAACCCTTCCTCCCTCCTTCCTTTCTTCCCTTCCTCTCTCTTTCCCTTCCCTCCTCCCCTTCCTTCCTCCCTTCTTCTCTCCTTTCTTCTCTCCTTTCTTTCTTCCCTTCCTCCCTTCTTCTTTCCCTCCCTTCTTCCCTTCCTGGCTCCCCACATATTCCTCTTCCTACTCTCACTTCTCTGTCTCTGGCCCACCTACATGTCCTTGAAGCATGTATAAATCACCATCCCTTCACAAGCATGAGACTCTTTCCTTCTTCCCTTCCTTCCTACATCCCCAGAACTTACATAAGAAAAGCTTTAAACAGACATCTATGGAATGATTCATTTATATCAAGTGATACCAAAATCTAGTTCCTTTGCCTTTCTTATCTAAATTTCTCAACAACCCCTGACGACTTTAAGGATCCGAGAGGATATTTGTTTACTTCCCCAGTCCTATTTCATTGATTACATTTTGTGTACCTTTCTAAGTTTTTCTTCTTTACTATGTTTACATTTCAAAATAGCTACCCAATCCTGACATTCACCAGGAATGAATAGAAATATTCTATTTCATTAAAAATTCATTTTTCCTTCTGTAGAATTATACTTGATTTTGTTAGAACTTATTCTGAATTAGAAGCCTTTATCTTTGGCCTTCTGGAATATCATATTTGAAGTTTTCCTTTCTTTAAAATGGAAGCTGCCAAGTCTTGAAAGATCTTGACTAGCCTTTGTATTTGAAATCTTTCTTTTATACATATACTTTAAATATGTATTTTTCTTTAACCTGGAAGTTTAAAATTTTTGGCTAAGATATTGCTGGGAAGCTTTATTTGGAAGTTTCTTTTTTTTTTTTTTTTCTTTTTTTTTTTATTATATATATATATATATTTTTATAATATTATCCCTTGTATTCATTTTTCCAAATTACCCCCCCTCCCTCTATTCCCTCCCCCCGATGACAGGCAATCCCATACATTTTACATGTGTTACAATATAGTCTAGGTACAATACATGTGTGTGAATATCATTTTCTTGTTGCACAATAAACATTAGAATCCGAAGGTACATGCAACCTGGGCAGACAGATATTAGTGCTAACAATTTACATTCACTTCCCAGTGTTTCTTCTCTGGGTGTAGCTACCTCTGTCCATCATTGATCAACTGGAAGTGAGTTGGATCTTCTTTATGTTGAAGATTTCCACTTCCATCAGAATACATCCTCATACAGTATTGTTGTTGAAGTGTACAGTGATCTTCTGGTTCTGCTCATTTCACTCAGCATCAGTTGATTTAAGTCTCTCCAGGCCTCTCTGTATTCCTCCTGCTGGTCATTTCTTACAGAGCAATAATATTCCATAACATTCATATACCACAATTTACCCAACCATTCTCCAACTGATGGACATCCATTCATCTTCCAGTTTCTAGCTACAACAAAAAGAGCTGCCACAAACATTTTGGCACATATATGTCTCTTTCCACTCTTTAGTATTTCTTTGGGATATAATCCCAGTAGTAGCGCTGCTGGGTCAAAGGGTATGCACAGTTTGATAACTTTTTGGGCATAATTCCAGATTGCTCTCCAGAATGGCTGGATTCTTTCGCAACTCCACCAGCAATGTATTAGTGTCCCAATTTCCCCACATCCCCTCCAACATTTATCATTATTTGTTCCTGTCATCTTAGCCAATCTGACAGGTGTGTAGTGGTATCTCAGAGTGGTCTTAATTTGCATTTCTCTGATCAGTAGTGATTTGGAACACTCTTTCATGTGAGTGGATATAGTTTCAATTTCTCCCTCTGAGAATTGTCTGTTCATATCCTTTGACCATTTATCAATTGGAGAATGGTTCGGTTTCTTATAAATTATGGTCAGTTCTCTATATATTTTGGAAATGAGACCTTTGTCAGAACCTTTGTTTTTAAAAATATTTTCCCAATTTGTTACTTCCCTTCTAATCTTGTTTGCATTAGTATTATTTGTACAGAAACTTTTTAGTTTGATGTAATCAAAATCTTCTATTTTGTGATCAATAATGATCTCTAGTTCTCCTCTGGTCATAAATTCCTTCCTCCTCCACAAGTCTGAGAGGTAGATTATCCTCTGTTCCTCTAATCTATTTATTATCTCCCTCTTTATGCCTAAATCATGGACCCATTTTGATCTTATCTTGGTATATGGTGTTAAGTGTGGATCCACATCTAATTTCTGCCATACTAATTTCCAGTTTTCCCAACAGTTTTTTCCGAATAATGAATTTTTATCCCTAATGTTGGAATCTTTGGGTTTGTCAAAGATTAGATTGCTATAGATGTACCCTTTTTTGTCCTTTGTATCTAATCTGTTCCACTGATCTACCGGTCTATTTCTTAGCCAATACCAAATGGTTTTGGTGACTGCTGCTATATAATATAGCTTTAGATCAGGTACACTTAGACCACCTTCCTCTGAGTTTTTTTTCATTAGTTCCCTTGCAATTCTCGACCTTTTATTCTTCCATATGAATTTTGTTGTTATTTTTTCTAGGTCATTGAAATAGTTTCTTGGGAGTCTGATTGGTATAGCACTAAATAAATAGATTAGTTTGGGGAGTATTGTCATCTTTATGATATTCGCTCGGCCTATCCAAGAACATTGAATGTCTTTCCAATTATTTAAATCTGATTTTATTTTTGTGGCAAGTGTTTTGTAATTTTTCTCATATAATTCCTGACTATTCTTTGGTAGATGGATTCCCAAATATTTTATACTCTCAACATTTGTTTGGAATGGAATTTCTCTTTGTATCTCTTGCTGTTGCATTTTGTTAGTGATATATAAAAATGCCGAGGATTTATGTGGATTTATTTTGTATCCTGCCACTTTGCTGAAATTTTGAATTATTTCTAGTAGCTTTTTAGCAGAGTCTTTGGGGTTCTCTAAGTATACCATCATGTCATCTGCAAAAAGTGAAAGTTTAATTTCCTCATTTCCTACTCTAATTCCTTGAATCTCTTTCTCGGCTCTTATTGCCGAGGCTAGCGTTTCTAGTACTATATTGAATAGTAATGGTGATAGTGGGCAACCTTGTTTCACTCCTGATCGTACTAGGAAAGGTTGCAGTTTATTTCTATTGCATATTATGCTTACTGAAGGTCTTAAATATATGCTCCTGATTATTCTAAGGAATAGTCCATTTATTCCTATACTCTCAAGAGTTTTTAGTAGGAATGGATGTTGGATTTTGTCAAATGCTTTTTCTGCATCTATTGAGATGATCATATGGTTCTTATTAATTTGATTATTAATATGGTCAATTATATTAATAGTTTTCCTAATATTAAACCAGCCCTGCATTCCTGGAATAAATCCTACTTGATCATAGTGTATTATCTTGGAGATGATTTTCTGAAGTCTTTTTGCTAATATCTTATTTAAGATTTTAGCATCAATATTCATTAAGGAGATTGGTCTATAATTTTCTTTCTCAGTTTTCGATCTACCGGTTTAGGTATCAGTACCATGTCTGTGTCATAAAAGGAGTTTGGTAGGACTCCTTCATCCCCTATTTTTTCAAATAATTTATATAACATTGGGGCTAATTGTTCTTTAAATGTTTGGTAGAATTCACATGTGAATCCATCTGGCCCTGGGGATTTTTTCCTGGGGAGTTGATTAATAGCTTGTTCTATTTCTTTTTCTGAAATGGGACTATTTAAGCAATTTATCTCCTCCTCTGTTAATCTAGGGAGCCTATATTTTTGGAGGAAGTCATCCATTTCACTTAAGTTATCAAATTTATTGGCATAAAGTTGGACAAAGTTACTCCTTATTATTTCTCTAATTTCCTCTTCATTGGTGGAAAGATCCCCCTTTTCATTTGTAAGACTATCAATTTGATTTTCCTCTTTCTTTTTTTTGATCAAATTTACCAAAGGTTTATCTATTTTATTGGCTTTTTCATAAAACCAACTCTTGGTTTTATTTATTAATTCAATAGTTTTTTTACTTTCAATTTTATTGATTTCTCCTTTTAATTTTTGTATTTCAAGTTTAATTTTTGGTTGGGGGTGGAAGTTTCTTTTAAGAAGGTACCAATTAATTTTCTTATTTACATAATGTACACTATATCTAAGAGATATGAGAAGTTTTTATTTATAACCTTAAAAAAATAGCTTTTCATTTTCAAAATACATACAAAGATAAGTGTTCAACATTCACCCTTGCAAAACCTTGTGTTCCAAATTTTTTCCCTCTTTTCCTCTTACTTCCTTCCCCTATCTAGCAATCTAATATGTTAAACATAAGCAATTCTTCTATACAAATTTCCACATTTATCATACTGCCAAGAAATTGCAACTTCTTGAAAAATGGCATAAAAGTTATTATCTTTGTCATTATACATATTTATATACTTTTTAATTTTCCAAATTTTTTATTTTGTTCTGATTTATCTTGTTTCATGTTGTATTCATCTGTACCTTCTAATTTTCTTTTTTTTTTTTTCTTCTAGCTCTTTTATTTTTTTTTTTATTATATATATATATATATTTTATAATATTATCCCTTGTATTCATTTTTCCAATTTACCCCCCCTCCCTCTATTCCCTCCCCCCGACGACAGGCAATACCATACATTTTACATGTGTTACAATATAGTCTAGGTACAATACATGTGTGCGAATATCATTTTCTTGTTGCACAATAAACATTAGAATCCGAATGTACCTTCTAATTTTCAACCAGTGTGATCCCTGAGAAAAATTTAACACTGTCTCTTCTAAATTTTATTCCTGGTCAATTTTTCCTCTCCAAGATTTTATTTTATATTTCTTGATTCATTTTTTCAAAACATTCTTCTATTCCTGGCCAGAACATTTTCTCAGACACTACTTGGAACTGTGAATTTACTGTTCTGCAGAGTTTATCACGTGAGCTCCAAGGTTTTTCTTCATTTTGCTTTGTTTTGTATTTTTCTTTTTGTTTACTCATAATCTTAACCACAATTTCTGCATTGGTAATCTTTTTGTTAGATCAAATTCTGTTACCATACTTGTGACTAGCATGGGTAGAAATGACTCTGAATTAGTTTGTTTAAGACTAGGCTTTAACTTTTGTGGAAACTGTCTGAACTTTCTTCCAATTATAAATTAAAGCCCAGGATACTAAGAGGTTGATTTGAGTGGCAATGCCTAGATATTTGGTTACACAAGGGCAGAGGTTTCATAGATATGAAATGCTGGGCTTTGGTCTTTTCTTTAACAGTGAATGTAGATTATGAAGGCTGCCCCTTTTCCTGTATGTATTAGAGGTGAGGCTTCCTGATCATCCATCACTACAATGGTCCTGTTGTGGAACTGAATAATTTTATGTTGAAACTTCTACTAAGCCTTGCTTGTCTCTCTCCACACTTCCCCAGGATTCTGATAGTTTTAATTTTGTTCATGTTTTTTATTTTGTTTTTGTACTGACCTATTTGTTTTATGCTGACTAATGAAGCTTATAGATAATTCTTTTTAATTTTTGATCACTGTTCTATACAATGTATTTTTATGACATTCCTGGAAAATTGGACTCCTCCAAGATCAAGCATCAACATCTCCATACCAAATTCTCTTCTTTAAACCTCACTGAAAAAATTATTATTGTGATTAGACTTGGACAAAACAAATGGTCTCTAATGGGTACATTTAAAAAAGATATGGTTTGATAATGAATAATTAAAGAATATACAAGAAACTCTTAAGAACTCAATGCCAAACCATGTAAAACAATTGCCTGACATAAAATAAAGATATTTTACATATTAAGCTAGGTATGCATAAATTTCATTATTTATTAATTGAATTTTATAATTTTATATCAATGATTTGATTACTTTCTCCTACTTAGTTTGTACACTTCTGTTCCATATTAGATTTTGGGGACGATCAAATAAGCTAATATAGGTGTTATTTGAATAATACACAAAAATCATGTACAATTTCATCATTTTATAGATGAGGAAACACACTGAAATGAGCACAAATGGAAGTACAAATAATATACTCCAATTATGACTACAACTATTACTTCACTATTTTGATAACTTTTAAAGTTGCATAAATTACCTGTCATTAAGGAGGTTGTTCTCAAATACTTGAAGCAAAGTTTCACTAAAGTTGTTCATAGCTTGAATATCATTTTGGATTTTCTTCATGTACTCAAAAAGACTTTGTGTTGAATACCTGACCTGTAACATAGAAGAATATATCAATACACTTAGGAAAAAGAATCCATGTCTGGCAGATAAAGATATAAGAGGAAAATCAATCCACATATACTCTCTTGACAACCATCTTTGAGGCAAGGATAGTACAGAAGTTCAGCTTAGTCTTTACAATGCAAAGTTAGTGTTAGAACCTAATTGTAAGGACCCTTTAAATGGGCGGGCACAGCGCAACAGGAAGTAGCCCGGAAGTAATCTCTGTGGATATAGGACTACCCTGTGGGTGCGATCCTGTCCATATTGAGATAGCGTCGTAATGGGTGACAACTCTCTCGATGGTTGGCTGTGTGTGTGACCTCACAGGTCCTTTATAAGCCCACTGCAGACAGCAGTCGCTCTCTTTAACCTGGCTCCCTAACCTGGGGTAGCCAAGCCAAGCCAAGCTGATGGATAGCCGAGAGGTAAGGAGTTTGGTAGTGAACACGTGGGTCTTCAGACCAGGTGTTCACTAGGGAGCTGACAAGTCAGGGCATTATATGAGTAGGTATAATAAAGGCTTTTAAGATTACATGTGGCTGTTCTTGAGCGTGCTACTGGTTATTAAACTATAGATTCAAGAGATTGTGGCTAGAGACCTTTGAAGGCCTCAGAGGAGGCAAGCCGGGTAGAGTTGACACTGCAACGGTCAGTGGTCAAAGGTACTCTGTTGGGCTTAGGGCAGACTAGTAATTGTAACTGCCAGGTGGGCTTGTTACACCTAATGAACTATATGGGCTGAATCTTATTCCTTATATATAACTATGACCATTGTGTAGCTTGGTGTCTTAGTTCTGTTTTATTTTCTCTAAATGAACTCACATAAATCTTTCTAAGTTTCTATGAATTCTCCAAGTGATGAAATGATATTCTATTATATTCACACACCAGATTCTTCAGCTTGATTGATTTCCTCAATCAACAGATGTTTACTTTGTTTTCCAGTATTGTTATGGCAAATACTTTCAATTCTGTAAGGCCTTTCTTTCTTTGACCTTTTCTGATAATATGGCAAGAAGGGTAAGTAACACTCTGGGTAAAAGGATATGAACAATTTAAGCATTTATAATGATAAATCATTCATTTTTAACAACATGATAATGTATAGTTGTATTTATTATTTTCAATAATTATAAATGTAATAATTACGAATTACTTTCCAGAGTGGTTAGACCAACTTATATTTCCTCTAGGAGTATTTCAGTACATCCACCTTTCTGACAATAACTATCTCAGTTTTTATCATCTTGGGAAGGCAGTTTTAACAGATAGAGAACTGGACTTAGGTTCTAAAGATCTGGGCTTCAATCCTCTCTCTCAGCTACTGACTGGCATCACAAATTTCCCATTGGGACTTCTCTCCACCAATAAAGTCAGAGTTTTGGTATTTTAAGAAAATCTCAATATTTGCCAATTTATAGACTTTATATGAAAAAAAAATGGACCCATTAAGATACAGGGCTTTAAAAAAAATTCTGTGTTAGTCTCACTAACACAAAATGTACTATACAGCTTTGAAATAAAGTAAGTCTCAAAAAAAATCTCAAAATATATGTGGGATTAAATAGTTATGTTTGGTATAGTTTTAAAATACAATCAAAATTCTCAAATATGGTAATCTTCATCTGCAGTTATTTCATTTCTTCATCATTCATTTATACTTAAACTCATCTATAATATCCTAATAAATTGACATCTACCTTCCATTTAAAGATCTTTAGTAATTTAGTAATGCATTAAATATAAGTTTAAAACCATCTGAATGATTTCTTTCAAAACAGAGTCATTATGCATCATAGTTTCTTGGTTCTGTTTATTTATTTCACTTTGCTTTAGTTCATGTAAGTCTTTTATGCTATTCACTATTCTTAGTGTAATGATTTGTCATTATATACTATGACTTGTTTGGGCAGCTAAGGAGTGCCAGGCTGAGAGTCAGGAAGGTTCAACTTCCTAAGTTCAAATCTGGCTTCAGATACTTATTAGCTGAGCAAGTCACTTAAATTCTAATTGTCTCAGTTCCTCATCTGTAAAATGAGCTGGAGAAGGAAATGGCAGACAACAATAGTATCTTTGCCAAGAAAACCCAAATGGGCTCACAAAGAATTGAATACAACTACATCTACAAATAGTTTAGCCAATCAATAGGGTTATATTTTGTTTTCAGTTTCTTGCAAGGACGTACAAGAAACATTGTTTTATTACTTTGATGTACATGGAACATTAATTTAATCACTGATTTCCTTCAAGTGTATGCCTAATAAGAAGGCTCTGGGTAAAAAAGTTTTGGTGATTTTCTTTAAATAATTCCAAATTGCTTTTTTTAAATGGCTGGAGCAATTCATGTATATTTAAGTGTCTGTATTTCAACAGACTCTCCAATTTATGAAATATTTCAACAATATTTACTGTGCAACGTTTTACAGTAATTCTATCTAATGTAAAGCACCTAAAGCAAAGGACTTTTTTCAATGTTTTGCAACTTCTTTGGCATGGTAGAATATGTAAAAGTTGCTCAAAAACTAAAGTTACAAAGGAATTATTAATTCATCTTCCACAATACCTTTTTTTTTTTTTTTTTTTGGTAACAAAGTGTTTTGTAGTGATTTTTGCCCTCAGTTTAAATGGTCCAACTGTTTCTGGATTGTTCAAGTATAGCTATGATTTGATAATTAAAGCCCATTCAAGTTGCAATGTATAATGTTCTAAACATAATTAACACCTCTCCAAACACTTTTTAGTATTACCACCAAATAGTATTTCTCATAAAAAGTCCTTAAAGAAATTTGGAAAAAATTCATTTAATATAAGTTTAAAATAATCTGAATGATTTCTTTCAAAACAGACTTCAAGTAGAAAAAATTCTATCATAATATCTGAATATAAGAAGATAGTTATTCAACTTCCCACATCCTGAATAAGTAAAATAAAACAGTTCTGAAGAAAAAAACATTGACTTTAACATCAAACCACTCAATATAACCTTTTTAAGAGACTGTTTCTTAACTTTTAAAAATAATATTTTAATTAATATTCATCAAACCTACTGGGTTTTTGTAATACTCAAATAAGATGATGAATTGTAAAAGCATTCTGTAACCATAAAGTATTATGTAAAGATAGTTAGCATTGCTTTTACAATCCTTTAATTTTAGGGTTTCCCCTCCTCCCTTTTTTGAGGGGGGGGTATGTGAGGTAATTGGAGTTAAGTGACTTGCCCAGGTCACACAGCTAGAAGTGTTAAGCTTCTAAGATCACATTTGAACTCAGGTCCTCTTGACTTCAGGGCTATCCCTGAATATCCATTGTGATATCCTCTATCCACTATGCCATCTAGCTGCCCCTGATTTTAATACAATTTTTAAAATTCTCAAAAAGAATTAATCCTAATACCATTTGTTTGTTCCCCTTAGCCCCAGGTTACATTGAAAAAAACACCTGGCAATCTTCGGGTATTTTTTTTTTTTTTTTTTTTTTTTTTTTTGCTTTATAAATGTATACTTACTGTCTATAGAAACAAAGAAAAATAGCATTCCTATTTCAAAAAGTAAATTCTACTCTCATAATCTCATTTGAGCTACTATGCATACCATGGGGAAAAAAAATCTTTTGAAAACAATCTAGATTACAGAGTCATAGGCTTTATTTAGAGCTGAAATGACCTAAAAAATCATTTAGTTCAACTCTTTTTATTTTGGAAAAAAAGCAACCTGAAGCCTGGAAAAGTTGAAATAATTTATATAAGGTTACAAGGTAGTAAGTAGAAGATTTAGGATTCTAAATCATGTTCTTTGATTCCAAATCCTAGGAAGGAAAATGTATGACTTCAAGTTAAAAAACAAGACTTGAAACAACACAAATAAGCAGTATTTTATATTCACTGATTGTATTAAAAATAATTTTATTCTAAGATTGCTTGGAGTATATCAATAAACACAATATAATATTTTTATAAATAAGAGGAAAGAAGAGCAATGTGTGAAATGAAAGAAATGCCATTGAATTTTAAGTGAAAATGAAAATTGTTTAAATATTTAAGTGTTTGTAATAGCAAAAAAGCAGTGAAATAAATGAGTAAGCAAAGTTAGAAAAGAGTTGTGAAAATGTTTCTAGGGAAAAGAAAACCTATGAACATGCTTTATAAAAGTAAAATTTTAAACTCCAGGGGTATTCTCAAATCTGTTTGTATATGATAAACTTCACCATCATCTTTAAGCAGTTTCATCAAAATTTCAATCATATTGCTCTTCCATTGCACAATATTTTCTACTGTCAACACAACTATTTGATTACAAAGATGACTATGTAATTTTGTAATCATAGGAAAAGGACTAAATTCTTGATTTTGTGTGGAAATTCACAGAAAGATGCAACATCATTCTAACTCAGCAAATTTAACCTTTTTAAAAACAGAAACCACCAAAAGAAAACAAAAAGTTCCATAGTAATGATAATCTTTTTATCCTACAATCTCTATCCTTCAACATTGCTGCAATTTACCAAGACAGTTTCACAGAATTTGAGAACTGGAAAAGACCTTAAAGGTAAATTTATTCCATCTTCTATACTATATACATGAGTAAATTGTGGTCTAGCAATGTGACTGTATCACCATACCAAAGACTTTCCTTGATAAAAGACAAGTACTGTCAAACATTTTACCCTAAGACCTTAGAGAACAGAAGTAATCACAGTGATCCATATCTAAAGCTCCCTTGGCTTCAGAAAGTAGACCGCTGACCCACACAAGAGGACTAGAAAGCAGGCAAAGAAGCATTTTTCCCTCCAAGAGGATGTCATTGTTCCTTATCCAACTCAAGGCTTTAGAAGGATTAAAAATAGATATATATATATATATATATATATTTTTTTTTTTTCTTACCGTTGACTCTGTTAAGCCACCAACAGAGACTGCCAAGCCTAAAAGGACATGGTATCGATAGTCTGGCAGTGCAAGAAGCTGAGTAATGCAAGGGAATGCCTGTGATGGAGCATTCCAATTTAAAATAGCAGATTCTGATCTATAAAAAGAAGTATAGCATATTAAATTTTTTTCTTTTTTGCAATCTATTCAATGATGAGAATATACACACAGCAATTAAGAATATATTGGTATAATAATGAGGAAAATATAAAAAAAATTTCTCATACCTTGGAAATATCTTCTCTAATTCTTCTCTATAAGGAAGGTGGGGAACTGGAGGATTATCAAAGTACAAAAGATTCAAGAAAATGGATCCAGCATGAGCTCGAAATCTGTCAATTTTTTCACTTGACTGTTGGGCTAAGCAGCACATGATTTTTTTGCAGCTGCAAAATAACAACAGCAGCTGCTTAATCAACTATTATCAGCATGATGAGGAATACACAAGCATTTTAAATAAAAAAGTTTATATGGAAAAATTCAGATATTTAGCTATCTGTTCTGATGCATAAGTTCCCGAATTTATTGGTCTCAGGATTGTTTCACACTTAAAATTTAGTGAGGATGTGCCACAAAGAGCTTTTGTTTATGTAGATTACAATCTATTTATATTTACTTATTAGAAATAAAAATATAATTATAATGAAAAAAGCTTTGCCCTCAAGGACACCCTAAAGGGTTTTGGGGATTCCCATGGGTTCACACACAATATTTTGAAACTTGTTGTCCTAAGATATATTAAAATTTTTCTATTTATCCTAAGATGGAAGATGGAGTGTAGGAAAACATTTCAATGACTGGATTTGGATCAAATTACACAGTAATTTTTAAATTTAATTTTAATTTTTTAAATTTAAAGCTGATAGGGCCCTTGAATTCTATAAGACTCATTCATGACAGGCTTTCTTTGCCCTGGATTGTAAAGCATAAAACTTCTAACACTCCCTGTTTTGTCATTTTCTAGAAACTTTGAAAATATGGAATAAAAGAATGATCTTTTATTCCATATTTTCAATCTAGTGATCTCCCATCTGTGTTATCAAAGAAAATCACCAGACCAGACTCAGTATGAGAACTTACCCTTAGTTGGGGAATGGCTAAATAAATTATGATAAATGTGTATAATGGAATATTATCATTCTATAAGGAATTATGAGCACACTGATTTTAGAAAAGCCTGGAAAGACTTACATGAGCTGAGGCTGAGTGAAGTGAGCAGAACCAAGAAAATATTGTATATAGAGAAACAACAAGATTATGTGATGATCAACTGTGATGGACTTGGATTTTCTCAACAAGGTGATGATTTAAAGGCAATTCCAATAGATTTGGGATAGAAAATGCCATCTGCATACAAAGAATTATGGAGACTGAATGTGGATGGAAGGATAGCATTTATACTTTTTTTTTTTTTTTTTTTTTGCCTGTTTGATTTTTCTTTGTCTTTTTTTCCCCCTTTTGATCTGATTTTTCTTGCACAACATGACATATATAGAAATATGTTTGAAAAGATTGTACATATTTAACCTATATCACATTGTTTGCTATCTTGGGGAGTGGGGAGATGAGAGGAGGGAGAAAAATTTGGAACACTTTCTTACAAAAAAATTAATATTGAAAAACTGTCATTACATGTATTTGGGAAAATAAAATCTTATTGTGAAAAAAAAAAAAACAACAACCAAATAATTAGGTAAGTGATCTTTCAGAGGCAAGAGAGCAAGCAAAAGATAGGGATTCATAAATCCGTGCTTGTGTTTGCTTACAGACCTTTCTTAGATCATGCCAACTTGGAAGAACTAAAAAGTTATGGAACAAAAAACTAGCTCTGAAAACAGCTACACAAAAAACCTTAAGCTTAGGACAGTGCCATCTAAAACAAGGAAGCAGAGTCCAATATTAATATAAATGTAAAAGTCAAAAAAGAGGTTAAAAACTGAGTTAAACATTTAAAAAATGCTGATTAAAGAAAATTACCATAGTAACAGGTAAGATCAAAATACAAACTCAGAAGACAATGAAGTCAAAACTGCTATATCAAAGCCTAAAAGAAAAATGTAAATTGGTCTGAGGTCCAAAAAAAAATTCCTGAAATGCTCAAAAATGATTTGGAAAATAAAATAAAAGTAGAGGAAATATTGGGGGGGAGAATTACTGTTACATAAGAAACTAATAATTTTTTGAGTCACAGTTAGGTAAAGGAGGAATAAAAATACTGAAGAATTGGCCAACTGGAAAAGGCTACACAAAAATTTACTGAAAAGAAAACCTTAAAAAGTAGAATTGGCCCAATGGAAAAGGAGGTACAAAAGTTCATTAAAGAAATAATAGGGCATTGTTCTACTGGTCTTTTAATTTTGTAAGAGTAAGGACAATTAGATTACAATCTAATGTTCTAAAGTAATTTGATTAATTCTTTAACAATCATACTAAAATGTAGACATCCAAATAAATATTTTCCCATCAAAAATAGTAACTTGGAAGGTTGTATGTTGCAATTACTCGGAACATTTTGGGGCTTATCTTTTTATATTGTCTCATAGAAAGAACAATAATGAATATTCCCTTTTCTAAAATAATTGGGAATTTGGAAATATATACAACCCAACCCAACTATAGTCAGAGGTATTAAATATGAATGTGCTAAAATTCTGTGTGTTTTGTACAGATAGCCTGCTTTCATTTTAAATATTATTGTGTTTTTTGTCTTTTTTATCTGATTTTCTTCATGGATCCCCAATCAGTTAGTCTCTTTTGTTTTTTTACTGATATTTGTCAAAGTGGATTCAAATATTTTTTATTCTGTCAATTATTTTTGCTGAAACCAAGAATTATACTTTCCCTATTTCTATTTCTCTTTTAAACCATTCAGAAACATTTTCTGTGTATATGCTTTCTTTGGATTTGACTCTAGAGTTAGTTGCTTCATTAGATGTTGACTGATTTTATCTTTCAATACTTATTCATACATATAGGAATTCTTCCTGCACCTGGAGGCCATTTTCTTTTTTGTAATTACTATTTTTCTGGTTGGTTTATCTACCTATAGTTAAGGTCTGAGTTTTTTGAGATCTTTGCTAATTTCAATCTCCCCCCCCCCAATTTCTCAATTTAGGGTTTTTTCTCCTTTGATAGTAGTTTCTCTGTGAGCTAAATCTCTGAGCTTTAGCTTAAACCTTCTCTAAAATGAGTAACTTAAAGTTCACTCTGTACACTTTATTAAGTTGTACACCAACTTCTGGTGGCACAAAAATGACCCAAGGCAGATACAAGCTCTTTCCTTCAAAGTCAGTGGAGTATAGTAACATATTTATGTCCTGCCCTTCTTAACTCTATGTTACATTTCTGACTGAGCTCTGTTACAGCAAAGAGTGCTGATATATTGCTGCCTAAGTCTGAGCAAGTTTCTGCTATTTGGATTTCGTCAGGAATTTGGGTAGAATATGTGAAAGAGAAATCTGCTGTTTTTTGCAGTCCTAACACTGAAGCATGATGGACAGTTGAATGAAAGAGAGTGGATAATTAGTGAACGTATTAGAAGTTAAGAACTATGACTCTTGCCTGTTAATTCATCAAGCATTTTTACCTCATTTGGGAGCCTTGTTACATGATGAAAAGCTGAAGTTACTTTATTTCATGGAAAAAATTCCTATTTTTGAAATATTTAAAAGTTGTGAGGATAAATTCAATTCAATTCAATTTTTATTCAAATATTTAGGACTTAAGTTATTAGGTGAATAAATTTTAAGCATTAATATTAATCCATTGTGTCTGGTGTCTTTTCACAAAATATAATTTTTATTTATGCACCTTTTCTATATTTACTATCTAAAATCATGATTACTACTCCTGCTTTACTGAGTTTAACTGAAACATAATATATTTTTTTCCAAACTCTTTTTAACTCTATGTAAATCTTTCTGTTTAAACTGCTTCTTGTTAAAAAAAAAAATCACCAAGTTATAGCAATCAATTTTCTAATCCATTCTTTTATCTTTTTTTTTTTTTTAAATCAATAGCTCCATCACATTCTTATTCATGGTTATGATTATGGGTTGTGTATTTTTATCTTTCTTCAAGAATAGAATACTAGGGTTAATATGGATAAGTATAAAGTCTTAACCTTAGGTTCAAAAAAATCAACTTCACACATACAAGATGAAAAAGATCTATATAATCTATTCGTTTGAAAAATAAAAATCCAGGTGTTTTAAATAAAGTCAAACATACATTAAAGTAGATTTTTAAAATCAAATATAATATTAGTGTGCTTAGAAAGACATAGTGTGCAACTAAGAAAATGACATCCCTGTTGTACTATGCTCTGGTCAGACCATACCCAGATATTATATTCTATGCCTCATTTTAGGAAGGATTTTGAGTAATAAGCTAGAGTAAATAGCCAGAGAAGGGCAAATCATAAAATCGTAAAAGGAAAAGAAGACATTTAGCTCAGAAAAATAAGATTTGAGAAACAATAACTATTTACATATATTTGAAAGATTATTTGGGAAAATTAGAATTATTCTGCTTAGCACCAAATAGGAATAATGGATGGAAGCTGTAGAAAAGCAAATTAAATCTGATACAAAATTAACTAGAGAGAGCAAAAAGTGTGAATTAGTATTCATAAACTTCTTCCTCATTACAGTTTTTAAACATAGACAGTATAATGTTCAGATGGGGATTAGTCTAGATGGCTTCTAAAGACTTATAATGCTGTGGATATGTCCCTGTGTGTTTGACACCTCTGCCTTATGACATACTTGCCAATATGAATCATGACTGTTTCAGGATAAACTGACTATAGCAACTTTTATTTACAATAATCAAGCTGATTATAACAAATACTGGATGATGCATGAGCCTTTGGAAACAACTAAGTGTCTAGAGGAGAAGTTGGGAAGGTCATAGTCATCATCACAATGTATATTCTAAATGGGATAGAAGTTAATAAGAATGAAACCTTTATAGAATGAAATTAGCTGTATGATTTCAATACTCACACATCTGCTTCAATGAGCTCTGGATGATTTCTTGTTAACAAAAGTGTCAGCTCCATTAGACCTGTCATTGCAGCTTCCCGGACCCTAATGGCACAAATATACCCCAAAAAAAAAAATTCAGGAGAGTAAGTTCAACTAGACATGCTATATCTATTTAGGATTCTGTTACTATATAAACAATGTATATTTTATATACATTTCTATTTCAGTCTTCAGACCCACATTGTACGTCCCTACAATGTAGCAGGTATTATTCAAGGCACTTGATACACAAATACAATGGATAAAACAATCCATACATTTGGGGAATTTACAAACTGTTCTATACCAGTTTATACAAACTATATCAGTGAAACAAGTATAGATATTAGTATATATAGATTAAATGTAAAAGAAGAAATATAGTGAAGCTAAATATAGTTTAGGGAA
Source organism: Sminthopsis crassicaudata (assembly GCF_048593235.1). Lineage (NCBI taxonomy): Eukaryota > Metazoa > Chordata > Mammalia > Dasyuromorphia > Dasyuridae > Sminthopsis > Sminthopsis crassicaudata. The sequence continues at coordinate 304,892,245 of NC_133620.1, read as the reverse complement.
AGAGGGAAATAGCAATCATAAAAATTAAAACAAGTTTTATGTAGAATATGCTACTTGAGAGGCATCTTGAAAGAAAGGGAGTCTATAACACAGAGGGGGGGAAACATATTTCATTATGAGGGATGTTTTAAAATACCATCCAGCCATAGTCAAAATCACAAAAGATATGGCAGATACCACAATAAAAGATCAGAAGGCATGAAATATGATGTTCCAGAAGGAAAAGGTACAAAGATTACAAGCCAGAATAACCTACTGTGCAAAATCGAGTATGTAATTCCTCGGGAGGTAAAAATGGACATTTCATGAAATAGAAGATTTTCAAGTATTCCTGATCAAACTATCAGAGATAAATAAAAAAGCTGTCTTTCAAACATCAGACTGACCAGAGTCACAGAAAGGTAAACATGAAAGAGAAATCAAGAGAGCATCAATACTGAAAATGTGATCATTACATAGGCAGATGAAAGAATGCTACATAGACAGAAGGCAAAGGATTAGTTAAGCCCATTATGTTGGGATGATCGCCAAAAAATGGATGGGTAAGAGAGACAGATGAACTGGGAAGGAGAGGAAGAAAGGGGAAATTTTTTCTTACATAAAAAATTGAGAAAGGAAGAGCTTTTACAGTGTGTGTGTAAGGAGGGGAGGGAGTGAATAGTTTAAGGGATCAGGCAAGACTTAAACCTCACTTTCATATGAACCACTGCAGAGAAGGAAGAATATTTTTACACACTCAAATGGATATAAAATCTATCTGACTGAACAGGAGAATAGGAGAGAATATCAGAAAGGAGAATTGAAAAAAGTGTATTAAAAAGAAACAGTGGTTAGAAGCAAAACTGACTTTTGAAGATTCAAATAAGGATACACAGAATAAAATCAAATGGAGGCAAATACATTATAATCTTAATTATGAATGGGAATGGAAGGAAGATAGCAGAAGAGATTAGAAACCAAAATTCAATGATATATTGTTTACAAGAAACACACTTAAAACAGAAAGATATACACAATATTAAAAGGCTATGAAAAGAGAAGAAAAAATTGAAGGAATTAAGAGTAATTAATGAAACAAAGCTATCATTCTTTGCAGATGATTTGATAGTATATTTATTATATGTTATATCTTATGTATAATATATATATGTGTATATATATATGTGTGTATATATATGTATATATATGTATATATACACATATATATACACATAAATATACATATATATACATATATATATATATATATATATATATATATATATATATATATATATATATATATATAAAACAATCAGGAAGCATTATATGTAGTAGGGGTAAGCTAGAAGACTTTCAGATAAATTCGGGAGGAAATAAGGTTACCCATTGTCACCACTATTACTCAGTAGTGTATTAGAAAGGTTAATTATAGTAATAAGAAAAAGAAATGGAATTGTAATAGGCAATGAGAGAAAAAAAACCTACTTTTTGCAAATGCTATCTTAGTATATTTAGGGAATCCTAGAAAAGCAGCTAAAAAAGTCCTTGAAATAATTAACAACTTTAGTGGTAGGATATAAAATAGATCCACATAAATCAATAGCATTTCTATATGTAACTAACAAAGCTCAGCAGCAAGAAATAGAAAGAGAAATCCCATTTAAATAACTGTATATAATATAAAATATTTGGGAGTCTATTTGCCAAGGTAAAGCCAGGAATTAAATGAACATAATTACAAAACACTTCACATAAATAAATAGATCTAAACAATTGGAAAAATATCGACTGCACATGGGAAAGCTGAGTTAATAAAATAAAAATGACAATTACACCTAAATTTTTCTATTTATTTAGTGCCATTCTTGCCAAATTGCCAAAAAATCACTTTATAGAGCCAGTAAAATAATAACAAAATTCATATGGAAGATTAAAAATCAAGAATTTCAGGGAATTAATGGGGGGAAAATGCAAAGGAAGGTGGCCTAGTTGTACCAAACTTAAAACTATATAAAGCAGTTGTCATCAAAACCATTTGGTACTAGCTGAGAAAAAGAGGATCTGTAGAATAGGTTAGGCTTACAAGACACAATGGTCAATGACAATAGTAATCTAGTGTTTGATAGTCCCAGCATCTAGGATAAGAACTCAGTATTTGACAAAATTGCTGGGAAAATTGAAAAATAGTATGGCAGAAAGTAGGCACTGACCAACACCTAATACTCTACCACAAGATAAGGTTGAAATGAGTTCGTGTTTTAGACACAGAGTGATATTATAAGCAAATTAGGAGAATAAAGCATAGTCTATCTGTCAGACCTGTGGAGAAGGAAGCAATTTATGGCCAAAGATGAACTAAAGAAACCAATGCAGCCATGATTAGAAAGGAAACAGAATGCTGGGTTTTGTTTTGTTTTGTTTTGTTTTTTTTAATTTTACAGTCAGTGTATCTGATGAAGGCCTCAATTCTAAAATACAGAGAACTGACTCAAATTTATAAGAATAGACCCCTGGAGAAAATTGAATGTAAATAGATGAAAATAATCATTTTTGGGGGAGTACATATCACCTTCACAAAAACTGACCATGTATTAGGGCATAAAAACCTCACAAATGCACAAAAATATAAAACTTTATTTCAACTGATATTTAAGTACATTAAATATAATTGAAGTGATAAGAACAGGCAATGAGGAAACAAAACTATCAACTCTTTGCAGATGATATGGTGATATATCTAGGGAACACTAAAGAATCAAGAAAAAAGTAAGCTAAAAACTATTAAAAACTTCAGTAAATATCCCAAAGAGATAATAAAAGAGGGGAAAGGGACTGGCATGTACAAAAATTTTGTAGCAGCCATTTTTGTAGTGGCAAAGAACTGGAAATTGAGTGGATGTCCAACAATTGGATGAATTGTCCACAAGTGAGTAGAGTCTAACCAGTTATGGTACATTATTGTATTGGAATATTTATTGTTCTTTGAGAAATGATGAGCAGAAAAACATGGAAAGATTTATATGAATTGATGCTGAGTGAAGTGAGCAGAATTATACACAGTAACAACAAGATTATGGGGTGATCAACTATGATGGACTTGGCTTTTCACAACAATGTGGCGACACATGGCAATTCCAATAGACTTGGGATGGAAAATGCCATCTGCATCCAGAGAGAGAACAATGGGGACTGGTGTAGAACAAAGCATCATTATTTTCACTTTTTTTTTTTTTTTTTTTTGGTCTGCCTCTTTGCTTTTTCTTTCTCATGATTTTTTCCCTTTTGGCCTGATTCTTTTCTTTTCTTCTTTTATTAATTTTATAATGATAAAATTTTTTGACAATATATATGCGTGAGTAATTTTTTTATAACATTATCCCTTGTATTCATTTTTCCAAATTTTCCCCTCCCTCCCTCTACTCCCTCCCCTAGATGACAGGCAATCCCATACATTTTACATGTGTTACAGTATAACCTAGATACAATATATGTGTGTAAATCCAATGTTCTTGTTGCACATTAAGTATTGGATTCCAAAGGTATAAGTAACCTGGGTAGATAGACAGTAGTGCTAACAGTTTACATTCAATTCCCAATGTTCCTTCTCTGGGTGTAGTTGTTTCTGTCCATCATTGATCAGCTGGAAGTGAGTTGGATCTTCTTTATGTTGAAGATATCCACTTCCATTAGAATACATCTTCATACAGTATTGTTGTTGAAGTATATAGTGATCTTCTGGTTCTGCTCATTTCACTCAGCATCAGTTCATGCAAGTCTCTCCAAGCTTTTCTGAATTCCTCCTGCTGGTCATTTCTTACAGAAAAATAATATTCCATCACCTTCATATACCATAATTTACCCAACCATTCTCCAATTGATGGACATCCATTCATCTTCCAGTTTCTAGCCACTATGAAAAGAGCTGCTACAAACATTTTGGCACACACAGGTCCCTTTCCCCTCTTTAGTTATTTCTTTGGGATATAAGCCCAGTAGTAGCACTGCTGGATCAAAGGGTATGCACAGTTTGATAACTTTTTGGGCACTGATTCTTTTCTTGCACAATATTACAGATATGGAAATATATTTAAAAGGATTGCATAAGTTTAACCTACATCAGATTACTTGCTGTGTTATGGGAAAAAAGAGAGAAAAATTTGAATGACAAAATCTTAATTGTCTTTACATGTATTTGGAAAACTAAAATATTATTGAAAATTAAAAAAAAAACTTCAGCAAATTTGCAGGAATATAATCAGTATTTTTACACATTACCAACAAAGTTCAGCAGGAAGGGACAGAGAGATTTCATTTAAAGTAAATATTTGAAATTCTGTTAAGACAAATCCAGAGACTATATGGGAACACTTATAAGGCACTTTTCACACAAATACTGACCTAAAAAAATTGGAGAAATATAAAATAGTTTCACCAATCAGCTAAACCAGTGTAGAAAAGATGACAATTCTATCTAAATTATTTTGTTTATTCAGTGCAATATCAATCAAACCACCAAAGAAGTATTTTATAGAGCTGGAAAAAATAACACAAATAATACAAGAATAACAAATAAGGAAATCAATGAAGAAAAATGTGAAGGAAGGTTCCTAGAAAAACTAGATTTCAAGTTACACTGCAAAACTATAACTATCAAAACAAACTGGTAGTGGCTAATAAATAGAGTAGTGATCAATAGACTAGATTAGATACACAATACACAGTAATGAATAACCATAGTCTCAGTTATGAGGACCTACATGGGTCACCACCCACAGCCTTAAGAAGCTGGGCTCTAAATCACTACTGACTAGAGAAATGCAAATTAAAGCAATTCTGAGATACTATATCTATCAGATTGGCTAATATGAAGGAAAAGGGAAATGACAAACATTGGCAGGGATATGGGAAAATTGAAACAACATACTTTTGGTAGAGTTGTGAACTGTTCTAACCACTGTGGAGAGCAATTTGGAACTATATCCAAAGGTCTATAAACCATGCATATACCCTTTGACCTAGCAATATAACTATTAGGTTTATGTCCCAACAAGATTTTTAAAAAGAAGAAAAAGAAAAAAAAAAAAAGTACCTGTATATAAATATTTGTATTTGTGGTGACAAAGAATTAGAAATGGAGGAGATGCCAATAAACTAGGAAATAGCTGAACAAGTGGTAGAGAATTGTGATGGAATAAGATTGCATTAGAAGAAATGATAAACAGAATGCTCTCAGAAGAAATCTGAAACAACTTGGATGAACTGAAGTCAAGTGAAATGAGTAGAATTAGTAGAACATTGTACACAATAATAGTACTATTTTAAAATGATCAACTGTGAAGGATTTAGCTATTCTTATCAATAAAAAGATCTAAAATAATTCTAAAGGACTCATAATGAAAAACACTATTTACCTCTACAAAAAGAATGCATGAATTGTTGTGTCAATGCACATCAAAAAATAATTTTTTAAACTTGATTTTTCTTGAGTTTTTTTTTTTTGGGGGGGAGGGATTCTATTTTTTCTTTCACAACATGATAAATATGAAAATAGATTTTACAAAATTATACATGATTTGCATGACTATACGTGTGTAGCTTATATCAAGTTGCATTGAAAATATAGTGGAGGGAAGAAGGAAAAGAATTTGAAACTCAGAATTTTAAAAAATCATTAAAATTAATTAAAATGTTTTAAAAATTGTAATATAGGATTCTACTAAAGGCCTCATTTCTAAAATATGTAGAGAACTGACTTAAATCCATAAGAATTCAAGCCATTCTCCAATTGATAAATGGTCAAAGGATATGAACAGACAATTTTCAGATGAAGAAATTGAAATCATTCCTAGTCGTATGAAAAGGTGCTCTAAATCACACTGATCAGAGAAATGCAAATTAAGACAACTCTGAGATACTACTACACACCTCTCAGACTGGCTAAAATGACAGGAAAAGACAATGTCGACTGTTGGAGGGAATGTGGAAAACTGGCACACTAATACATTGTTGGTAGAATTGTAAATGGATCCAATCACTCTGGAGAGCAATTTGGAACTATGCCCAAAGAGTTATCAAACTGAGCATACCCTTTGATCCAGTGGTGTTTCTACTGGGCTTATGTCCCAAAGAGATCATAAAAGGAGGGAAAGGGACCCACATGTGCAAAAATGTTGTGTGGCAGCCCTTTTTGTAGTGACAAGAAACTGGATCTTGTGATTAGGAGAGCCATCCACACCCAGAGAGAGAACAGTGTGGTTCATAACATAACATTTTCACTCTTTTTGTTATTGTTTGCTTACATTTTATTTTCTTTCTCATTTTTTTCCTATTTGATTTGATTTTTCTTGTGCAGCAAGATAATTGTGTAAATATATATGCATATATTGGATTTAACATATATTCCTATGTTTAACATATATTGGATTACTTGCCATCTGGGGAGAGAATGGGAAAAGGGAGGGAAATTGGAACACAAAGTTCTGCAAGAGTTAATGTTAAAGAATTATCCATGCCTATGTTTTGAAAATAAAAATTTTAATTTAAAAAAATTGTTACATACAATTCCAAAAAAATACTAAATTTAAAAAAATAATAAACTGTGCATATCTTTTGATCCAGCAGTACCTATCATTAGTAGATCTTTACACAAGAGATCAAAGAAAAAGGAAAAGCATCTATATGTATAAAAATATTTGTAGCAGCCTTTTTTGTGGCAGTAGAGAAATGAAATTAAAGTGGTGTCCATTTATTGGGGAGTGACTGAACAAGCTGTAGTATATGATTGTGATGAAATAGTTAAGTCTGTAATCAGGAAGACTCATCTTTCCTGAGTTCAAATCTGTCTTACTTGGCATACCATATATAGTTTGATATAGATTATATATGTACAATCACACAAAACATTTTCATATTAGTGATGCTGTGAAAGAAGAATCAGTTCGAAAGAAAATAAAAAAAAAACATGAAAAAATAAAGTGAAAATAGTAGCCTCATCATAATGCATAGCTTTTTCCATCATAAGTCTTTTGGAATGGTCTTGAATGCTGGTGTGGTATTGCTGAGAAGAGCTAAATCATACTTTTTAAAAATGTCATTTAACTTTTTTTTTATTTCCCCCAATTACATATAAAAAAATAACTTTTTTAGTTATGCATATACATTAATGTTTTTTTAATGAATTTTCTCATGAATCATGTTGCAAGAAAAAAATCAGAACAAAAGGGAAAAACCCATAAGAAGAGGAAAAAAGAAAAAGAAAGAAAAGTGAACATAGTGTATGTTGATTTACATTCAGTCTCCATAGTTAACTCTCTGCATGTGGATGCCATTTTCTATCTAAAATTTATTAGGATTGCCTTGGATCACCCAAACTTTGAAAAAACCAAGTTTGTCATTTTTAATTATCACTCAATTTTGCTTTTGCTATATATACTGTTTTCCTGGTTCCACTTGTTTTGCTCACCATCAGTTCCTATAAATCTTTCCAGGTCTTGATAAAAGAATCCTGTTCATAATTTTTATAGAACAATAATATTCCAGTACTTTCGTATATCATAACTTATTTAGCCATTCCCCAATTGGACAATTCTACTCATTGTTAATTCTTTGTCACCACAAAAGGAGCTACTACAAACATTTTTGCAAATGTGGGTCCTTTCCCCTCTTTTATGATTACTTTGGGAGACAAAACTAGTGGTGGCACTGCTGGATCAAAGGGTATGCAGTTTTATAGCCATTGGGCATAGTTACAAATTATTCTCCAGAATGTTGGATCACTTCACAACTCCACAAACAATGCATTAGTGTCCCAGTTTTCCCACGTGCCCTTCAACATTTATCATTATCTTTTCCTGTAATCTTAGCTAATCTGAGAAGTGGTACCTCAGTTGTTTTAATTTGCATTTCTCTAATCAATAGTGATATAGAGCATTTTTTCATATGATTATAGATGGCTTTAATTTTGTTATTTGAAAATTGTCTATTCATATACTTAGACCATTTATCAATTGGAGAATGAGACATTCATATTTGATAATCATATATTGCTGTTGTTACTGTGTACACTGTTTTCTTGGTTCTGCTCACTTCATTTTGTATCAGTTCCTTCTAAGCATTTCCAGGTTTTTCTGAAAATATCCTGCTCAACCAATTCCAATAATCTTGTGATGAAGAGAGCCATCTATATCCAGAGAGAGGACTGTGGGAATTGAGTGTGTATCACAACAAAGCATTTTCACTCTTTCTGTTGCTGTTTGCTTGCATTTTGTTTTCTTTTTCAGTTTTTTTTCTCTTCTTGATCCAATTTTTCTTGTGCAGCAAGATAACTGTATAAATATGTATACATATAATTAGATTTAACATATATTTTAACATTTAACATGTATTGGACTACCTGCCATCTAGGGGAAAGGGTGAAGGGAGGGAGGGGAAAATTTGGAACAAGGTTTTGCAAGGGTCAATGTTGAAAAATTACCCATGCATATGTTTTGTTAAAAAATGTATATATGTTTTAATAAAAAAAGAAAATATCCTGCTCATCATTTCTTATAGCAGAATAGTAGTATCCATTACATTCATATTCTACAACTTGTTTAGTCATCCCCAATTGACTTCTTTAATTTCCAATTCTTTGCCACCATAAGAAGAGCTGCTATAATTATTTATGTACAAGGACACCTTTTTCCCTTTTTTGATCTCTTTGGATTACAGAATAAGTAATGGAAATGCTTGATCAAATAAAGACAATTCTTTGAACATAGTTCTAAATTTCCAGAAAGACTGGATCAAGTCACAACTCCAACAGCCTTGGATTACTATCTCAATCTTTCTACATCCCCTCCAATATTTATCATTTTCCTTTCTCAATCATATTAATTTGACAGGAATGTCTAATAAGTAGAAACTTAGAGCACTTGTTTCATTTGATTATATGACAACTTTGATTCTATCATCTGAAAACTGCCTTTTGACTACTGACCTTTAACTATCAATTAGGGAATGACTTGAATTCTTTTGAATTTGACTCAATTTTTTATATATTTGAAAAATGAGACTGTTATGAGAGACATTTGCTATAAAAACTGGTTTGTCAGTTTTCTGCTTTCCTTCTAATTTTAGTTATATTGTGTGTGCACAAACTTTTAATTTTACATAATCAAAATTATTTCTTTTATCTTTCGTAATGTTCTTTTTATTTTCTTTGGTCCTAAATTCTTCCCTTCTCCATAGATCTGACATATAAACTATTCCTTCCTCTTTTAATTTCTTTATGGTATTAATCTTAATGTTTAAATCCCATATCCATGCTCATCTCATCTTGGTACACATCATAAGATGTTGGTCTATACTTACTATAATATACTATTTTCCAGTTTTTCAAAATTGTTTGTCAAATAGTAAGTTCTTGTCCCAGAAGCTTGAGTCTCTGGGTTTATCAACACTAGATTACTATGGTTATTTACTACTGTGTCTTGTTTACTTAATCAAGTTCAAATTATAATTATATATATATATATATATATATATATATATATATATATATATATATATATATATATATATATATATATATCATATAATGTAACATAATTATTAATTATAGCTTTATAGTACAGTTTAAGATCTGATATGGCTAGGTCACCTAACCTCACATTTGTTTTAATTAATTCCGTTGATATTCTGGAAATTTTGTTCTTCTAGGTGAATTCTGTTATTATTTTTTTCTAGTTTTATAAAATAAGTTTTTGAAAGTTTGACTTCTAAAAAAAAAGTTTGATTGCTGTAATACTGAATAAGCAAATTAGTTTAGGTAGAAGTGTCATTTTTATTATATATGAGCAACTGATATTTTTCCAATTGTTTAGATATGACTTTATTTGTGTGTGAAAAGTTTTTTTTGGTAATTGTGTTCATATAATTCCTTGCTTTGTTTGTCTTGGCAGATAGACTCCCAAATATTTTATATTATCTACACTTACATTTTAAATGGATTTCTCTTACAATATCATGCTGCTGAGTTTTCCTGATTATATATAGAAATGTTATTGATTTTTGTGGATGTATTTTATATCCTGCCATTTTGCTAAAGTTGTTAATTATTTCAAGTAGTTTTTTAGTTGCTTCTCTAAGATTCTCTAAGTATACTAGATATCATCTGCAAAAATAGTTTTTCCCCCCATTGCCTATTCCAATTCCATTTCTTTTTCCTTTTTATAGTTATAATTAACTTTTCTAGCAAAATACTGAATAATAATGGTGACAAGGGGTAACCCCGATAGTTTTTTTTATTTCCTTCACAGGCTAATTGTACATTATTTCAAAGTCTGATTCTCTTTGTACAGCAAAATAACTGTTTGGACATGTACACATATATTGTATTTAATTTATACTTTAACATATTTAACATGTATTGGTCAACCTGCCATCTGGTGGAAGGAGTGGGGGGATGGAGGGGAAAAACTGGAACAAAAGGTTTGGCAATTGTCAATGCTGTAAAATTACCCATGGATATATATCTTGTAAATAAAAAGCTATAATTTTTAAAAAATCCTTAGGACCAGATATGTTCAAAAGTGAATTCTACCAAAAATTTAAATAACTAATTCTACTACTATATAAACTATTTGGAAAAATGATGGAAGAAGGAATGAAATTTTAGCAAAAAGATTAGAACAATATAATCATTAAGATGACCAGATAGGATTTATACTAGAATTGCAGAGCTGGTTCAGTATTAGAAAAACTATCGGGGCAGCTAGGTGGGGCAGTGGATAGAGCACCAGGCTTGAATTCAGGAGGACCCAAGTTCAAATCTGTCTCAGACACTTAACACTTCCTAGCTGTGTGACCCTGGGCAAGTCACTTAACCCCAGCCTCAGGGGAAAAAAAAAAAAGAAAAACTATCAACATAATTGACTATTTCAATAACAATATGAACAGAAACCATATTATTATCTCGCTAAATGCAAAAAGAAGTTTTTGACAAAATACAGGACCCAGTCCTATTTAAAAAAACACAAGAAAGCATAAGCATATATGCAGCTTTCCTTAAAATGATAAATAATATCTATCCAGAACCAGCAGAAAGCATTATATGTAAGCTAGAATCCTTTCAGATAAGTTCGGGAGGAAAGCAAGTTTACCCCTTGTCACCACTATTATTCAGTATTTTGCTAGAAAAGTTAATTATAACTATAAAAAGGAAAAAGAAATGGAATTGGAATAGGCAATGGGGGGAAAAACTATTTTTGCAGATGATATCTAGTGTACTTAGAGAATCCTAGAGAAGCAACTAAAAAAATAAAAATTTAAGTAAGAAAACAATATTGAGGTAATAAATAAAATTAAGATCTGGTTTTATGAAAAATCCAATTATACAGATAAATTTCATAGTTTTCTTACTTTCATTTTTATTTTTTCAGGATTTCCAATTTGGTATTTAATTGAGAATTTTTAATTTCTTCTTTTCCCAAGTTATTTTTTTTAAGTTGCAGACAAGTTTGTTAATCTAATTTTTATATATTTAGATATATGAATTTTTTCTTAAGTACTCCTCATAAATTTTGGTATGCTGTCTCATTGTTGTCATTCTCTTTGATGAAATTATTTTTTCTATGATTTACTCTTTGTTCTAACTATTCTTTAGGATTAGATTATTTAGTTTCCAAACAATTTTTTCCACTTCCTTTTATAGAATATAATTTTTACTGCATTACAATCTGAAAGGATGTATTTAAAATTTCTGTCTTTCTATATTGAATTTTGTGGGGTTTGTGACTTTTTTTTGGTAGGTATTCATTTCAAATGTGAGTATCATGAATCTCAAAGAAGGAGAGGTTACTGAGTGATGGAGATGGGGGAGTGTAAAGTTCTGATTGTCTCTCAATTGTAATCCTTCTCTGGGAGGAGGTTTCTTTTCTGTATAATCTTTTCCTCTGTGAGCAGGTTTCTTGGGAGGCTTCTGGAGCCTCCAGACACAGCAAAGGTAGAATCTCGAATCCTCTTCTTCCCCTCCCAAAAGTATGGGATTGCTGGACTTGCGAATCCATAGAACGTCTTCTTGACCCAATCCATAATGACTCAATGTTGTTCTTTTTATCCTCCCAGAGAATGGGCTTGTGGGTGCTCCCAGGGGCTTGTGGGAACTCCGACAGCCAATGAACTTGCTTCTTTTAAAGGTGTAAACTCCTCTAAAGTTTTGAACTAAAGGTGTGAACTCTGAGCTAGAGAATTGTTTAGACAATCTGAGTTAGCACCTAGTAATCTAAGAGGGGAGAATCTGAAAGTGGTAATGGGCAGTGGGGAATATTCCCACTCTTTAGTACTGATCAATGAGCCAAGGGGAACGAGTAAAGTCAGTCCTGGAAAAAGTGTCTAGAGAGGCTGTCTCCTCAAGACAGACTAGATTTCAGTCATTGCTAGAATATGGAAAGAATGGGAAAGGAAAAAAATTAGAATGAAGGGAAGTTTTTGCCTATGGAATAAATTCCAGAGGGATATTCCTGAGGACACAGTGGCTTTTGGGGGAAACTTTGAGGTGGCAGAGATAATGCGGATAGAAATAAAGAATTGGAAGATAGGAGTTGGAGAATGAAAATTGGATGAAGATCGATAGGGGATTAGAATCACTGAGATGTATACATTCTCAATAAGTACGAAAATGTTCATCATTAAGTAGAAAGCACCACTCTTCTTTATAGAGGAGGCTGGAGATCAGGCAGGAGACAAATGCTGTAGGAGGTGGAAAGTATGTGTTCAGATGGGAAGCCTTATTACTGTTCTTCCCTTGAAAGCCTAGGCGTATAAACTCTAGCAAGAGATGGAAGTCCCATTCTACAGTGACCACCTGCTTACTGTTTGCTCAAAGGACAAGCACAGAGGGCAACAGAAGAAAAGGGTGCTCATTTTCACAGAGGAGGCTCTTTACCTCCTATGCTGAAAATTAAGAAAGAAGTCAGGGGAAAGCAGAAGCTGCCTTTCCCTGGTGTAGATGAAAGTCTCCTCTACTCCCTAGAATACTTTCCTTAGGGTACACATGCAGAAGGAGATGGAAGGTATTCAATCAGAGGAGGGTGTTGCTTATCTTCTCACCTGAGGCTTCATAACTGGGAGTCAGTAGGAAAAGAAAGTTTGGTGTGTAGGGGGATGTTTTATAGGGGCCAATGCTGCCTTCCCTCAGGGCACACAGGAAGCAAAAGATGAAAGGCAATGGGAGAGATAATATCTTGTGTGAGAAACATTAAAAAAAGCCAGTATGACCAGATTACAGAGAGAAAGAGTGGGAGTACTGAGGCTGGAAAAATCAGTAGGGGTGGGAAGAGGGAGGTGTCAGGTTGTGAAAGAGCTTTGAAAGCTAACTAGAGGATTTATATTTCATCTAAAAGGAAGCCATTGGAGTTTACTGAATAGTGAAGTGCCATGGGTATATCTGAGTTTAAGAAAAATCATAATGGCAGCAGTAAGGAGGATGACTGGAATGAAAAGGGACTTGAAAATAGGGAAAACAATTAGGAAATCAGTGCAATAATTTATTAATCAGTGCAAGGCAAAAAAATTTCTCATATCCATGAAATAATTTATTAACAATATACATTAACACCCAATGAAGCACTAATCACTGTAGTATTAACTGCACATTTCAGAGGAAGATATTAAAAGGATTGAGGAAAACCTTTATAGAAAAATATGAGAGGCAGAATGTTAGAGTAGAAAGAATACTGGGTTTTGTACAATGTGAACTTGTAGTACGGGACAATTTGAACTCTGATATTTAATTCTTGTTTAATTGTAAGGACCACACCTCTACTCCTTCCGAGGTCTTGCTTTCCTCACTGGCAAATGAAGAGGTTAAATTAATTTATTGCTAAGGTTCTGTCCAATTATAATTATTAAGAACCTAAGCCATAGAATCTCAGAATTTCAAATTTGAATGTGGCTTAGTTAGCTATCTGTACCAATTCATAACTAATAATCTTTTCTACAACAGACTCAACAAGCTAGATGTCCAATAAACTCTCAAGGCAGCTTATTCTGATTTTTTTATAATTCAGATACCTAGTAGCTATGTGATCCTGGGTAAATCACTTAACCCTCTCTCTGCCTCAGTTTCCTAAGCTATAAAAGGGGAATAATAATAATAGCACTTATTTTCCAAGCACTTACTATTTGTGAGAATAAAGAAAGAGAGAGAGTATTTGTGAACTATTTTGAAAGCCTCTAAGAATTATATAAATGCAAGCTTTTAATATTGTTCCTGGAAATTATGCCTCTTAATTCTACTAATCATTTGGCTGACATACTATTGTATTAAATTTGAAATCCACCAAAATACTTATATATTCTTGAGATAAACCATTTTAAGCCCCATCCCCCCAACCTTGTATTTTGTGAAGTAAAATTTTAAGAAAAAATTTTAAAACAGATTTTGTGATGGTGAGAATCATCTGCATCCAGAAAGAGGACTATGGAGACTGGATGTGGATAACAACATTGTATATTTTCACCTTTTTTTGTTGTTGTTGTTTGTTTGCTTTTTTTTCCCTCATTTTTCCCTCTTTTGATCTCATTTTTCTTGTGCAGCATGATAAATGTGGAAATATATACAGAAGAATTACACATGTTTAACCTATATTGGATTACTTGCTGTCTAGGGGAGAAGGGTGAAGAAAAGGGAGGAAGGGAACACAAGGGTGTTCACAATTCACAAGGGTGAATACTTTTTAGATGAAAAAAGGAGGCTATATTCCTTGGTCAATATAATACACCTAAGTCAGCAGCAGGATTTGTACCCAAGCACTTGAAAGAATATGAGGAGACCAATCTTAATAGGGTGAGAGCTCATACTTAGTAGTAATAGATAGGTATGGAGGGATCAAAAAATGGAAGGTATGGAAAGCCAAAAAGAGGGAGATATGATTTCACAAATATTAGGGAATCACTACAGGATTAACTAGATAAATTATACAATATACATAGGAAAATGTAAAGGAAAGGGAGGGACTTTGGTCCAAAACATAAGTATAATGAGGGGCCAAAAGAAAAAGATGGCCTTCTGATTCATTGATTCCAAGGAGACAATATAATATTCAAAAGAAATAACAGGAAAACAATAAGATATAAGGGACTGAAGTTCAAGTGAATGGACAAAACCAAAAGGAAGGCACTAGTTGGGAGTGAGAAGAGTAATATAAATAGGATGTAGAGAGGGAAAGAATATATATATATATATATATATATATATATATATATATATTCTGAGTCTATCAATAAGAAGCCATAATCAAGGAAGAAATTGTAGCACATGCACATGTACCAAAGGGAAATTAGTAGATTAAATAACTTTGAAGAATGAAAAGGATACAAGGTAGAATCTGTAGAGAGCCAGAATTCTGGAGAAGTGTACTTAAAACAAGGTGTTAACTCAAAGGAACTGATGAGAAAATGGTTATCTAGTTTACATATATACTTAATACTTAGCAGGGTGATGTAATGGTTCTCTAAGTTCACACATAATCAGTATGCTGTAATGATTTAATTACAATAAGGTATATAAGAGCCAACAAAGACTGGAAGAGAGACATTCCATCTCCCACCATCCTCCTGCCTCCTGCATTCCTCCACTAAGACCAAGGCCCCTCTGAAGGTCCTCCAGAAAGCTAGCCCAGCTCCAGGCAAAGGGCAGGAACTGTGAAGAAGGTAATAAAGACTTTGGACTTTATTCCTTACTATTCTTGTGGTGATTATTCTACTGAAACCAAGGCCCGTTAGGAGGACCTCTCCAGAAAGCTAACCAGAACAAGAATCAAACTCTCTTTTAAGAAAGTGAAAGTGGTTTATGTAAAAATAGGTTGTGATTTCCTAGCTTTAGACTTCAGGGCAATTAATACACTGACTATATGGCTAAGAAGGTAAATGAAAAGCAAACCAGTATAGGTAAAGGTGTTACATAAGGTTGACAGAGGGCTTTGCCTAGGTTTATTTTGTTGTGAATTAAGGCATTTTTCTTTAAACTCACTGAAATATGATATAAGATGTAAAATAAAGCTCTGTGTTCCAAAGAAGTTAAAGATGTCTTGCAGAAAGTTTTTAGCATTTACCAAAAGCTGTTTGCCTAGTCTTTTTTTTTTTTGTTTTTTTGTTATTATGAAATGGACAAAAGACTGACCTCTTTTCCTGACTGACCCCTCATCCCAGGGTCAAGGTGCCTCAGACTTATAGGAAAATGTTGTTTAAACTAAATTAAGGGAAGTGTTATGTTCAGACTGGGCCCATCCCTCAGTCCATGAGACCCTAGACTTTCCGAGAAGTGTGTATCTAACAGAATCAGAACAACATTGCAAAACATGTCGATTAGTTCTGTTGTGTGCTCACTCACATCCAGACATTTCCCCATTGTAAATGAGAAACTGTGCCAGTGATTTCTGAAATTTGTAACCAACCACAAGGCTGTACCAGGATGTGGCAAATGCGCTTAAAAGTGTACCTTACTAAAGGTTCGGGGCTGATCTCTACTAGACTGTCTAGTGGGGTCAGTCGCTGGCTGGCTAATAAATGATGGTTTAAATTGAATAATATGGTCCGAGCTGTCTATCTCATGTCAGTCCATTTGAAATGTGTTTTTTCTCTTTCTATCAGCTAGCAGTATGGGATAATGAAAAGGAATCAAGAAACAAAACTTTTTATGTCTCTAGAGAAACAGTAAGTGGGCACACCAAAATGGAATTCTGATCCAATTGACAAAAGTGATCTCTATATTATATTATTATATTCTATTGTTCAGGATCCAAGGTCAGAAGACTAGAAAGCTACTTAATGCAAAAACAAACAAACAAACTTTTACTTAGCCTAGGGGGGGAAAAAAAGAAATGCAGTATAGTAGACAGAATATTGAATTTTGAATCATAAGACTTATGTTCAAATCCTGGCTCTGCCTTTCCTAAGTGGCTTTAGGCAAGTCACAACCTCTCTTGCTCTTAGTTTCCTATGAGGAAGTTGTAATAGATCATCTTGATAACACTTCCATATCTGAATCTTATGATCCTAACTGGGATCAGAAGGCCCTTAAATGTCAGGGTGAATAAGGAGTTTGGTCTTCATACTAAAGACAGTTGATGAGGCCCTGAAACTTTCTAAGTATAGAACCAAGGTTGACCAAGATGACCAAGGTTACATCATGCATTAGGATGACCAATGTGGCAGTTGTGTGCAAGATTAATTTCAGTGGAGAAAGACTGAAAGGAAGCAAACAAGTTAGGAGTCATACCATACGGTAACAAGAGACTTCACAAGTAGTGGGATTAAGAATAAAAAGAATGGATATTATATTTATTCTTTAGACAAACTACATTCTTTATAACAGCAATGTGAAATAAACAATATTAAATCTTGATTTTAAAGAATAAATGAGGTTAAATGTCTTGCCCAAGATCAAATAGGTAGCTAGTGACATAGCCAAGGATTTCAATACATATCTAAGTTCCAAGTTCAAATACTTTGTCAGGACACCAATTATCATCAACCAATTTACCTAACCTTCCTACCTTTCTTTTAGTTTTACTAATGTCTATATCTAGTCAAATAAAATCATCAAAGAGCAATTATGTGGCATGGATTCAAAAAGAATTGACTTACTGTGTGATATTGATGGGGTTCATTGAAGTCCCTTTAAGATTCCTTTCTAATTGCCCAACCCATGGCTGACCTTTGATTCACAAATCCTAGTCAAAGGCATCCTTGAATATCCGGGGCCAGCCCCCACCATGACCTCAGCTTCCCCCAGCCCTCACCATCTGAGCTAACTGAAAAGCCCGCCGAGAAGTTAGGGGTACCACCCTTCATATATAAAAAGGGCCAAGCCGGAGCCCTCATTGCAGGAGCCCTCCCAGCCAACACATGGCATCCTTCCAGCCATGTAAGGGTTCCTGCCCGCCCAGCGGCCACATTTGGCCCTGGCATCTTTCTAACTGAGCCTTACTTCCAAATTCCTACAATAAACCTTTTTTTTATCAATCTAGGTTTTCGGGCCTGTAAATTCATTTACAGGGGACACTGTGCCTCATGGGATTATCTTATTATCTATGCGCCGAGAAATGGGGTTCCCCCTTTCCTTTCCCTCATTAATGTTGGGCAATTAACTTTTCTATATCTCAGGTTCCTCATCTATATAATGGTGATAAGAATAATACCTACATTAGAATTGTTGTGAGGATCAAATGAGATCATTGTAAAGCACTTAACACAGTGCCTGGCACATAGTAAAACTCATATAAACATTATTATCATTTTCATTTTTAATGTATTTAATTCATTCCTGTAGTCTGCTCACCTCTCAACCTCAAAAGGAAATAAATATTTCATCACTTTTCCCACCATATCGACAAACAGACAAGTACAAAAGCCTGGAAAGGGCAACATTATTCAGACCACCAATCTTATTTCCAGCCCTATCTACAGAGCTTTCATACAAAGAAGCTACTCTTGTGAATAATGAGCCAGCTATTCCCACCAACTGCTTTTACATATGTTATAGTCCCTTACTCCTCAAGATACCAAAGAACCAGAAAAAAGAATTCTCTCCACTAAATTCCTTGGCACTATCTAATTCTTCAACATCAGAAAGAGATGAGATTTTATCATTGGAAATGATAGCTGTATTACCATTTGCTTTGCCACCCGCAAGACCAAAATGACTCTCCATCAGACTTAAGCCTTCTATACCTATGTTGCTGGCTTCATTAGAATGTGAACACCATGAAATCAGGGACTGTCTCTATCTTTCTGGTGTTTCTGGTGTATCCTTAGCTCTCATCAAGTACTCTGCCCACAGTATTTAATGAATGTTTTTCTTTCAATCATTCATTCAACTTGTAACATTCCACTTGAATACTGTATCTATATGAAGTTACAAAATTCACTTACTTTCCTTAGGTCTCAGTTTCTTTATCTATATAAAAAGGTGAAATTGTATTAGATGACCTCTAAAGTTCTCCCTAACTCTAACAGAACTTATGATGCATTTGCTTAATTATAAATGCACACAAATAGCCTTTTATAAAGAACTCATTGGTTAGATTGTGGAAGTCTATTCAAGATTTGTATTTAGAAGTCTATTTTTTTTTTTATTTCTTTCAAAAAATAATGGTATCAAAATCTGAACTAATCTTACCGAGTTTTCTGTAAGAATGTTGCATCCTCTGATGGACATCAAAGAACTACTAAAATATTTGCTTCACTATACTGTTAGTAATTAAAAAACAGAAATGGCTTCTAAAGTATAAATTGAAAAATTAAGGTTATGATCAATGAGCAAGAAACCCAAGTAGTTCAATTCCCTAGAGCCCTGCAAAGAAACAATGATCATAATAAAACAATGTTTCATTTACACTGAACAACTGAAGTTTGGAAAACTGAGAAATTTTTTTCAAAGGACTAAATATGTTTAGAATATAACTATTTCAATAGGAAAAATTTTCTATCTCTGCTCTCTTTTCAGAGAACATTTAAGACAACAAAACATTTTTAACATTACGAATTATTAATTTTTAATTCATTCACTCTCTTTCAGACCTTTAAACTACATAACCTTTCTCCTTCTTAGTCAGGCAGAAAAATTGTAAACACTAGATCCAATAATAAAGTTCTGTACATACAATATTAGACATTCTTTTCATCCTTCTAATCTATTCCTTATCTCACTCTCCAGAGAAGCTATTCATAATTTTCTGTATCTTCCTGAAGCCTCTCTGTATTCCCCATATGCTCATCCCTCTCCTTAGCTTAGCCCTTCCACCAGAACTCCCTTATTCCCCCATCTCTTCATTTCAAAATCTTTTGACATAATCTCCCATTCTCTTCTCCATTCTCCCCAAATTCTGCTCAAGAGGTGGCATTTCTCTTTGACACAGACAACCTTTCCACAGGTGCACTAGTTGCCATCCCTTCCTGTCTTTTCCAACTGATAGTATTCTCAATCATCACCTTTGTCCCCCACCCACTACTTGCCAGTAGTGATATTTTTATTCTTTGTACTTGTATCCCAATACCTAGGGGTACATTGTTTGGCACAGAAATGACTAAATCTTGTTGATAAATGAGACAAGTCCCTGCAGGCAAAGCCATATGAATATACTGACTGTCCTGTGGGCATAGTGGAGGTCACTAAGGATACAAAAGATGTATAAAATTAGGCCATTATTTTTAAGGATCTTGTTGTATTTTAATATAATAATGCCTCTGGAGACCACTGAAATGCATAGAGACCACTAAGAGTAAAATGCATGAATTGTGTGACAATGATTTGCTAAGACTGGGGCTTGCCATTCTCATTTATTTCTGAGTTTGTGAGATTATACAATAGATAACAGATCTTCAGTTTTAAGAGTAAAAATAAGCACTAATATAGATTTAAATCATTACAGAGGCATGTAATTTCTCTTCACAACTGATCCTGCCTCCTAGGAACCTCATGATGAGGAAATGCATTATCTTTCAAGACTGCATCACTCTTGGTATTCATATCTCTTTAGTTTCCTTAGTACTCTGTGCTCCTGTGATTGCAAAGCAAAATACTCCTCCATTTAAACATGGATTCCAATATTATTGCTCTGTAAGAAATGACCAGCAGGAGGAATACAGAGAGGCTTGGAGAGACGTAAATCAACTGTTGCTGAGTGAAATGAGCAGAACCAGAAGATCACTATACACACTTCAACAACAATACTGTATGAGGATGTATTCTGATGGAAGTGGAAATCTTCAACATAAAGAAGATCCAACTCACTTCCAGTTGATCAATGATGGACAGAAATAACTATACCCAGAGAAGGAACACTGGGAAGCGAATGTAAATTGTTAGCACTACTCTCTATCTACCCAGGTTACTTATACCTTCGGAAGCTAATATATTGTATCTAGGTTATATTGTAACACATGTAAAATGTATGGGATTACCTGCCATCGGGGGGAGGGAGTGGAGGGAGGGAGGGGATAATTTGGAAAAATGAATAAAAAAAAATTAAAAAAAAAAAAACACAAAACAGGGATTCCAAGTCAACTATCTCTTCTTTTCCCTACAGCTTTTATTTCTCTTTATTTTCTCCACCATGATAAATCCTCTCATTCAGCACCTTCTTTGTTCCCAACCCCTGTTTCTCGTGTTATGTTCAATACAGCATTGTAAGCTCATTAAGATCTTTCTTTTTGCATATGTATCCTCAGTGCTTAGCACAGTGCCTAGCATATAGTAGATGATCAATACATGTTTACTGAATCATTGATCATATAAATTATTTATGGAATTCTCAAAGGCAGAAAATGATTTCACTAATTTCTTTTTTTAAAACTCTAGTTTATATGGTACTAAATTTTTATTCCTTTCATCATAATAAAAAGCTAGAATTTTCAAATTTCTCTGAATTGGTTTTTTGCTTCCCCCTATATTTTCTTTTCTTTCTTTCTTTCTTTTCTTTTTTTTTTTTTTTTTTTTTTCTGGCAAGTTAAGTGATTTGCCCAGGGTTACACAGCTAGGAAGTGGTAAGTGTCTGAAGGTGGATTTGAACTCAGATCCTCCTGACTTCAGGGCTGGTGCTCTATCCATTTTGCACCACTTAGCTGCCCCAGGTTCCCCCTATATTTAAAGAAAATCTTTGGAACAAATATTTTCCCTTACTTAGTCTCCTTTCATTCTAAGGCATAAATGGGGTATTGTTGACTACTTAAAAGGAGGAAATACAAAGTGGTTTTTAAGTCAATGAGGTAACTCATGAGAGGTTCACTCTAACTCACTCTAATGTTACCTCAGTCGGGTTATTGTCAGTAAGGAGAAAATTATTTCTAGAATCATAAAAAAATTGCCTATTGAAAGGATAAAGAAAAAAAAAGATATTCAAAGAGATAGGTTATAAATAAAAATCTGAATAGATTTGGGAAGTATTTAAAAAAAATAATAAATAGAACAGACAAGAAGTGAAGATAATCTTTTTTAAAAAAATAAATAAGAAAGAGGGGCAGCTAGGTGGCACAGTGGATATAGCACCAGCCCTGAAGTCAGGAGGACCTGAGTTCAAATCTGATCTCAGACACTTAACACTGCCTAGCTGTGTGACTCTAGGCAAATCACTTAACCTCAACTGCTTCAGCCAAAACAAAAAATAAATGAATGAATGAATGAAAGGCATGAATGAACAGACAAATAAATAAGAAAGGCTAGTTGTCATTCATTACCATCATGAATTCAAATTATGCATATTATAGTATAAAATATTTTCTTTATAATAAATCTTTGAGGTAGTTAGTACAAACATAATTACCTGCATTTCACTTATCAGAAAATCAAAGCTAGGGTGCAGCAGAAAGAGCACTAGTTCTGGAGTCAGGAGAACCTGAGTTCAAATCTTGCCTCTAATACCTGATATTTCCCAGTTGTGTGATCTTGAGCTAGTCATTTAATCCTAATTACTGTGGAGGAAAAAAAACCAAACAAACAAAGAATAAAAGCTCAAGGAACATCAGAGGCTATCTGGTTTTACTTCTTTGTTTTTCAAATAAGAAAAATGAAGCAAAGGAAAGAAATTGATTTGCTCAGAGACAGATAGCAAGTTACTATCTGATGTAGGGATTCTAACACAAGTCTAGACCCACTTCTACTAAACCTATAAAACTAAAAACAAGGAAAAATTAATGCATAGAGAAATTAAAGCAATTGGTCTAACTACAACAGGTGAGAGCTAGCATTTAAATCTAAGTGTACTAACTCTAAATCCAATACTTCTCTAAAGCAATTGGTCTAACTACAACAGGTGAGAGCTAGCATTTAAATCTAAGTGTACTAACTCTAAATCCAATACTTCTCCCATTAGCCCTCAAAGATAGAAAATCACAAAATATAGACCTAACTACATCTCCCAGTACCGTGAAAGTTATGCACTTTATATATTGCTTCCAGTGCGGCAAAAGTTAAGAAAATAACCACATTTTTGCGTAGTCATTTCTAAGGAGAATCTTAGGTCATAAACTTCCTAAGGCAATTCACCTCCTAGACTACGGTGACAGTGGCCTATCACTTCATTTTTGGAAAAAACTCTCCAGGTCCGAGCATAAGAAGAATTGGCTTCTACTGTATCTCTCCACAATCATGGAAGTAGCATTCTTAATAAATGGGTGATGATGGAGTGCTGTGAAGAACATATTGTAAATGCCTACATCCTTAAATGTACCAGCTAACAGTACTATAGCTATATTTCCTCCTTTTTTTTTTTTTTCCCTTTTTTCTTTTTTGCTGAGGCAACTGGGGTTAAGTGACTTGCCCAGGGTCACATAGCTAGAAAGCGTGAAGTGTCTGAGGCCAGATTTGAACTCAGGTCTTCCTGACTCCAGGGCTGGTGCCCTATCCACAGTATCATCTAGCTGTCCTAGCTATATCTCCTCTTAATTCAGGTCAACCCAGAAAGTCTTCATCCAAAGTCCCAATATTTCATAACAATATACATAATTTTTAAAAGACCATCATCTTTTTTAAAAAAATGAACAAACTGTCAAACATTGGGTGTCTTACCATGCTCCAATATCTCCTCTGCTGTCTGTAGTATAATCATTCATGCAATCAAGTAATGTGTGATAGATCTGGGAAACATTTTTTTTGCATATAACATCATCTTCGGATGTTTCAGCCTTCACTCCTACTGTCTGACAAATCCTGAGAAAAAGATGCATATGCTTAAATATTATCAAAGTTTCTATCTTCTTTCCATACTGTTACATCATGACAGTAAGGCCTATTTTTTTAACACAAAATACTAAAAATACATCAAAATACTCCTGAGTTCATTATATGACTGATAACATGGGGGCTAAGACTATTCCATGCATTACAAAGAGGATAAAATGCTGAACTGAGTCAAAAGGAGCTCTAGTGTGACATGAACAAGTCATTTAATATCTCAGCATCTCTATAAAAGGGGATAATATGCCTGCAATCTCTACCTACTTAGGTGACTTTTTTGAGATTAAAGAAAATAGCATAAGAAAACTGATTTGCGAACTTTAAACTGGTATATCATATCAACTCTTATTTTTCTTTAAAAAGAAAGATAAAACCTTCTTTGAAGTCATACTCAGTAATGTCACTATAGATTAAGAGTGATTAGAATAAATGGCAACAGAGAAAGAATTTCCCTGCATTTTTTTAAAAATGAGTAACAGTTGCATGCAGGTAAGAAAGGGATGTCTCAGTCTGATAACATTATTTTAACAGTGCATCATTCATGCTATACTCTTCAATCCTCAATTTATTTATATAAAATGATATCAGAAGCAGTTTTGAAGGGAAAAAACCCAACCATATCACAGCAGGTCAATGTGTAGTCTAAAAGCTTTATAAAGAATGAAGAAGCAGTTCTGCCTCCCTTGTGTCAATGAAAATGGAAATAGTAAACACAAAGGCAGGATAGATGCATCAGTCTTGGATTCTTTTAGTTAAATTTTTTTCTTTAAAGTACCAGTTGATAGCCCTTCCTAAGAGAAATTATGTAGTTCAGTGAAAGCAATACTGGATTTTGATCTAAAGAATTGAGAATTAACCAAGTCACCTAGTCTTTCTGAGCTTCTATTTCCTTATGTTAAAAGATGGGATCATATAACAAATTATCACCATATTATCATATAAATCAAATCATATCACCAAATTATCATATAAACAATTATCATCAAATACTGTTCCAGGCACTATGATAGTTCCAGGGACACAAAAGCCAGATAGTCCCTACTCTTTTTTTTTTTTTTTTTTTTTTTTTTTAATTTTTTTTTATTATATATATATATATATTTTATAATATTATCCCTTGTATTCATTTTTCCAAATTACCCCCCCTCCCTTATTCCCTCCCCCCGACGACAGGCAATACCATACATTTTACATGTGTTACAATATAGTCTAAGTAAAATACATGTGTGTGAATATCATTTTCTTGTTGCACAATAAACATTAGAATCCGAAGGTATATGCAACCTGGGCAGACAGATATTAGTGCTAACAATTTACATTCCCCTCCCAGTGTTTCTTCTCTGGGTGTATCTACCTCTGTCCATCATTGATCAACTGGAAGTGAGTTGGATCTTCTTTATGTTGAAGATTTCCACTTCCATCAGAATACATCCTCATACAGTATCGTTGTTGAAGTATACAGTGATCTTCTGGTTCTGCTCATTTCACTCAGCATCAGTTGATTTAAGTCTCTCCAACCCTCTCTGTATTCCTCCTGCTGGTCATTTCTTACTGAGCAATAATATTCCATAACTTTCATATACCACAATTTACCCAACCATTCTCCAACTGATGGACATCCATTCATCTTCCAGTTTCTAGCTACAACAAAAAGAGCTGCCACAAACATTTTGGCACATATATGTCTCTTTCCGCTCTTTAGTATTTCTTTGGGATATAATCCCAGTAGTAGCGCTGCTGGGTCAAAGGGTATGCACAGTTTGATAACTTTTTGGGCATAATTCCAGATTGCTCTCCAGAATGGCTGGATTCTTTCACAACTCCACCAGCAATGCATTAGTGTCCCAATTTCCCCACATCCCCTCCAACATTTGTCATTATTTGTTCCTGTCATCTTAGCCAATCTGACAGGTGTGTAGTGGTATCTCAGAGTGGTCTTAATTTGCATTTCTCTGATCAGTAGTGATTTGGAACACTCTTTCATGTGAGTGGATATAGTTTCAATTTCTTCCTCTGAGAATTGTCTGTTCATATCCTTTGACCATTTATCAATTGGAGAATGGTTTGGTTTCTTATAAATTATGGTCAGTTCTCTATATATTTTGGAAATGAGACCTTTGTCAGAACCTTTGTTTTTAAAAATATTTTCCCAATTTGTTACTTCCCTTCTAATCTTGTTTGCATTAGTATTATTTGTACAGAAACTTTTTAGTTTGATGTAATCAAAATCTTCTATTTTGTGATCAATAATGATCTCTAGTTCTCCTCTGGTCATAAATTCCTTCCTCCTCCACAAGTCTGAGAGGTAGATTATCCTCTGTTCCTCTAATCTATTTATTATCTCCCTCTTTATGCCTAAATCATGGACCCATTTTGATCTTATCTTGGTATATGGTGTTAAGTGTGGATCCATATCTAATTTCTGCCATACTAATTTCCAGATAGTCCCTACTCTTAAGAATTAACATTATGTTGTTTCACATTTACAGGTGAATAAATTCAAAGCTTTTGCTTTAAGAATATAAATTCTGACCTTAAAAAGAGAGACCATAGATTTAGAAAGATCAAGTAAGAAGGAGAAGCAAGGGGTAAATAGGCCTTGAACTAAAAAAGTGGGTATACTACTGAAGAGAAGGTAATGGATAAGAAGATACAGATAATGATCTTGGGATGGCGAGAGCCATCTGCAACCAGAGAGAGAACTGTGGGCACTGAATGTCGATCACAACATAGTGTTTTCACTTTTATTGTTGTTGTTTATTTGCATCTTGTTTTCTTTCTCATTTGTTCCCTTTTTGATCTTATTTTTCTTGTGCAGTATGATAATTGTGGAAATATGTATAGAAGAATCACACATATGTAACATACATTGGATTACTTGCTGTCTAGGGGAGGAGATGGGGGAAGGGAGGGAGAAAAAAATTTGAAACACAAGGGTGAATATTGAAAATTATGCAAGTATGTTGAAAATAAACTTTATTAAAAATGTAAACCACACACACACTCAAAAGAAGATGTCAAAGTCAAAGTTTCTACATTCAAAGCCTCTAAGAAAAATATGAATTGGTCTCAAGCAATGAAAGAATTCAAAAAGGATTTTGAAAATCAAGTAAGAAAGGCAAAGGAAAAATCGGGGAAGAAAAATGAGAATGATGCAAGAAATCATGAAAAAAGTTTTTATAAGGAGACACAAAAGTATACTAAAAAAAAATAAGTGATAAGGGTGGCATGATAGAAAAAAAATTTTGATTTATGTTTTCTTTTACAATATCACTATTGTGGAAAAGTTTTGCATAATTATACAGGTTTAACTAAACATGTATAACTTAAACAGAATTGCTTGCCTTCATAATAAGAGGTTAGTAGTGGGAAGGAAGGAAGGGAGAGAATCTGGAACTCAAGTTTTAAAAACAAATGTTAAAAATTGTTTTTACAAGGTTGCGCAGTATCACCATTACTATTCAATATTGTATTAGAAATGCTAGCCTCGGCAATAACAGTCGAGAAAGAGATTAAAGGAATAAGAGTAGGTAATGAGGAAATCAAACTGTCACTCTTTGCAGATGATATGATGGTATACTTACAGAACCCCAGAGATTCTAATAAAAAGTTATTAGAAATAATTCACAACTTTAGGAAAGTTGCTGGATACAAAATAAATCCACATAAATCCTCAGCATTTTTATACATCACCAACAAAATACAACAGCAAGATATACAAAGAGAAATTCTATTCAAAACAGATGTCGAGAATATAAAATATTTGGGAATCCATCTACAAAAGAAAAGTCAGGAATTATATGAGCAAAATTACAAAACACTTGCCACAAAAATAAAGTCAGATTTAAATAGTTGTAAAGACATTCAGTGCTTGTGGATAGGCCGAGTGAATATAATAAAGATGACAATACTCCCCAAACTAATCTATTTATTTAGTGCTATACCAATCAGACTCCCAAGAAACTATTTTAATGACCTAGAAAAAATAACAACAAAATTCATGTGGAAGAATAAAAGGTTGAGAATTTCAAAGGAATTAATGAAAAAAGGTCAGATGAAGGTGACTTAGGTGTACCTGATCTAAAGCTATATCATATAGCAGCAGTCACCAAAACCATTTTGTATTGGCTAAGAAATAGACTAGTTGATCAGTGGAACAGATTAGATACAAAGGACAAAATAGGGTACAAGTATAGCAATCTAGTTTTTGACAAACCCAAAGATCCCAACTTTTGGGATAAGAATTCATTATTTGACAAAAACTGCTGGGAAAACTGGAAATTAGTATGTCAGAAACTAGGCATGGACCCACACTTAACACCACATACAAAGATAAGATCAAAATGGGTTCATGATTTCGGTGTAAAGAACAAGATCATAAATAAATTAGAGGAACATAGGATAGTTTATGTCTCAGACTTGTGGAGGAGGAAGGAATTTGTGACCAAAGGAGAACTAGAGATCATTATTGATCACAAAATAGAAGATTTTGATTACATCAAACTAAAAAGTTTCTGTACAAACAATACGAATGCAAACAAGATTAGAAGGGAAGTAACAAATTGGGAAAATATTTTTACAGCTAAAGGTTCTGATAAAGGTCTCATTTCTAAAATATATAGAGAATTGACCCTAATTTATATGAAAATCAAACCATTCTCCAATTGATAAATGGTCAAAGGATAACAACAGACAATTTTCAGAGGATGAAATTGAAATTATTTCCACTCATATGAAAGAATGTTCCAAATCACTATTGATCAGAGAAATGCAAATTAAGACAACTCTGAGATACTACTACACACCTCTCAGACTGGCTAAAATGACAGGAAAAGACAATGTCGACTGTTGGAGGGGATGTGGGAAAATTGGGACACTAATACATTGTTGGTGGAGTTGTGAAAGAATCCGGTCATTCTGGAGAGCAATTTGGAATTATGCCCAAAAAGTTATCAAACTGTGCATACCCTTTGATCCAGCAGTGCTACTACTTGGGCTTATATCCCAAAGAAATACTAAAGAGGAGAAAGGGATCTGTATGTGCCAAAATGTTTGTGGCAGCCCTTTTTGTAGTGGCTAGAAATTGGAAAATGAATGGATGTCCATCAATTGGAGAATGGTTGGGTAAATTATGGTATATGAATGTTATAGAATATTATTGCTCTATAAGAAATGACCAGCAGAATGAATTCAGGAAGGTTTGGAGAGACTTACATGAACTGATACTGAGTGAAATGAGCACAATTAGAAGATCACCATACACTTCAACAACAATACTGTATGAGGACACATTCTGATGGAAGTGGATATATTCAACATAAAGAAGATCCAACTCACTTCCAGTAGATCAATGATGGACGGAAACAACTACACCCAGAGAAGGAACACTGGGAAGTGAATGTAAAGTGTTAGCACTACTGTCTATCTTCGGAATCCAATACTTAAGGTGCAACAAGAAAATTGGATGTACACACATATATTGTATCTAGGTTATACTGTAACACATGTAAAATGTATGGGATTGCCTGTCATCTAGGGGAGGGAGTAGAGGGAGGGAGTTTGGGGAAAATTTGGAAAAATGAATACAAGGGATAATGTTATATAAAAAAAAAATTCCTCATGCATATATACTGTCAAAAAATTTTTTTATAATTATAAAAATAATAAAAAAGACAAATAAAAAAATAAAAATAAAAATTGTTTTTACATATAGCTAGAAAAAAATAAAATGATAACTTTTTTAAGAGCTAAACTATGAATTGCTTTGCTATTCTCAACAATACAATGATCCAAGACTACTTTGAAAGACTTAGGATAAAAAATGCTATTCATTTCCAGACAAAAAACTGATTGTGTTTTAGTACATACTGAAGCATTCTCTTTCTCTTTCTCTTTTTTTTAACTTAATTTTTTTAAGGCTTTTTTGGGGAGGAGAATCTTTGTTTTCTTTTACAACATGACTTTCATGGAAACATTTTGCTTAACTTCATGTATCTTCTTATGGGGTGGAGGTGTGGAGGAAGAGAGAGATTCTAGAACTCAAAGTTTTAAAAACAAATGTAAAAAATTGTTTTACATGTAACTGGGGAAAATAAAAACATTAAAAACAAAAGCAGCAGCAACAACAAAGATCTAAAAACAACAACAAAAGAATGATTAATAGGTTGCAAACCTAGATGACTGGGAGAACTATGGGTGTCCTTAATGAAAAAAGGTTAGTTAGAAGGAGTAGTTTTAAGAACAAAGATATTTTGGACAGATTAAGTTTGTAATGCCTATGGACCATGTTACTGCAGGTGTCCAGAAGATAGTTATGTTATACATGTACTACCTATCTCAAAGGCATGGTGTGAAGAAGAGCTAGTATTACTTTCCCTCAAGGATTCCAATTCACCAATCACTACACAATACAGAACTCTTATGAGAATACATATGAATAATACATACAAATGGATGAATACAATGAAACCCAAGAAATTAACCCAACTATTTTGCATGTATTTTTCCTCAATCAAACCACTGCTAATCTTGTTAATAAAAATGAAACACAAAGTAAGCCATGGATCTTTTACTTTGTCAATGTATAAACTAATATAAAAATACTTTTTTACTGTCAGAGTTCAAATTTAAGTAAATTTATAAGACCTACTTGGCAATTGCTTTCAAGGCATCTCTTCTTGCTTCAGCAAAGCTCATATCTGTAGGAGAAATGCGAGTAACTGCCTTTAAGCCTTCCAACACCTGAAAAGCAATATGAAAATTAACAAGAAAATTATAAACTATCAAAAGAAAATCTCATTTTGAAAGCCTTATTAGTGGTACATAGTGTTAGGATTACTAAGTGAGAACTCAGGTTGTCTGGACAGTGACAAGGTGAGAATTCAGGTTTTCTGGACAATTACAAGGTGAGAACTCAGGTTGACTTGATAGAGGGGGCAAGCTCATTGGCTGGGGTGGTTCTTCCCAGAAGCCCTTGCATTATCCCACGCCCATTCTCTGGGAGGATAAAAGAGACAGCACTGGGTCCAGAGAGCAGATTGGCCTGGAGAAGGATAAGAGCTGGAGGAGATTCAGAGCCAGGATTCAAGAGAAAGACTCTGCATTGCATCAGGCTTGACGGGGCTCTCTGCAGGAAGGGAAGTCACAAGAGTTAACAGCAACTACCTGGAGACAACGGTTCACTACAGGAAGAAGAATCTGTCTGAGAGATTTGAGTAGACACAGCAGATCTCTTCCCAGAGAGCGATCCAGCAGCTTCTGGAGACGACAGCTCGCTACAACATAGCAATACGACGTAAAAGAGAGTACTAGACTTCGTTTCATGAAACTTGGGTTCATGATTCAGTTCTACCACAGATTTGGAACCTAATGCAAACCACTAAGCTTCTATATGCCTCGATTTCCTAAGAAAATAATTATCATCTGAGGAAGAGGTGACCCTTTGCTTCTACAAAGTTCCTTGTACTCCTATCCTCAATTCTATTCCCTTCACCAGGAGATAACTCAACAATTATCTCTCTCTTATCATTTATGGAATGAAACAAATATTTCCATTACAATGATGACGATGATGATGGAGAAGGAGGAGGAGGAGGAGAAAGAGGAGAAGGAGGAAAAAAGGAAAAGAAGGAGGAGCAGAATCCATTTATATTCATTGCTTCTATTTCTTCTACTCTCATTTCAATCATTTGCAAAATGATTTCTTGATCTATCATTCAATTAAAACTGCTATATCCAAAATGTAAAATTTGGTAGCCTTATATCAATCTAAAAGTTTCTGATATTAGTATTCATCCTTTACTTTGTTTGTTATGTCCGGACTAGCCCTCTGAAAGGCTCAGAATCAGCCAGAGTCAGGATAAGCAAAAGTCCTTACCCCACGTTGGGCACCAAAAATGTAAAGTTCTATTGTCTCTCAATTATAATCCTTCTTTGGGAGGAGGTATCTTTTCTGCAAATCCTTTTCTCTGGGAGCAGGTTTCTTGGGAGACTTCTGGAGCCTCCAGCCAAGGTGAAGGTAGACGTGGGAATGAATCAGACTCTGCCTCCAAGAGTATGGGATTGTGGAACTTGTGAATTTGCTCTTGTCCAAGTGTCCCCAGTCAGCACCACAGTAGAATCTCAAATCCCTCCTTCCTGAATCCTGGCTCTCTGAATCTCCTTCAGCTTCCCTGAAGTTCTCCTGGGAAGTCTTGTCCTTGACCCAATCCAGACTGACCCTTCCAGACTCTTCTTCTAGACTACTTCTTTCAGACTGACCCTGCCCACTCAATGTTGGCTCCTTTTATCCTCCCAGAGGATAAAGAGGCTTGTGGGTATTCCAGGGGCTTGTGAGAACTCCTTACAGGCCAACGAGCAAGCTCCTTTAAAAGTGTAAACTCCTTTAAAGGTTTGAATTAAAGATGTGAACTCTGAGCTAGAGAATTGTTAAGTACCAACTTAGCACCTAGTAAGGACCCAACGCTGTTTGTTTTTGTTTCTTTGGCAGAACTGGTCTCTCTTGCTTTTCCTCCCACCTGTCTGATTGTTTCTTAGTTTTCTTTGCTAGTTCATAATCCAAATCATTCCTCCTAAATATGGGTGTTTCCCCAGGCTCTCTCTAAAAACCTCATCTATTTTTCTTCAGTCTCTCATTATTACCTCATCAGCTTCCATATGTTTAATAATTATCTTTATATATAGACTTCCAAATCTTTATATCTAGCCTTAGCTTTTCTCATAAACTGCAGTCACACATTTTCAATTATTTATTGTATATCTTACACTATGTCTCATAGGAATGTCAAACTCAACCTATTCAACTCAGAAAGGTAATCTTGTCCAATTACATAATTTTACAGTTGAGAAAACTAAAGATGAGAGAAATTAAGTGGTTTATGCAAAATTATATGGCTAGTAATTGACAAAGCTGGGATCCAAATCATTCTATCAGTTTCCTCAAAGCAGTATGATTTTTCAGAAAAGTCTTACTTCTACTTAGCTCACTGAATTCCATCCTAATAACCTAATGAAGTTCATCCATAAAAGTTCTTTATTTTAGATATGTCAACAGAGTATTTAAAACAAAAAACTGCTTGCAGTTGGTTCTCACATTCTTATCTTTCAGATATACACTTAATAACTTTAAAGTCACCAAAGCAAACTTAAAACATTGCTTGGATTTTTTTTCTTACTGTTATAATCCAATTCCCTCAATCTTTAATATGCATGTTCTGCTCAGAAAAAGCTACTTCAAACTTGCTAATTTTCAAAACCTGTATACTCTCACAAATGTCAAATTCAAGACTCACCTTATTAAGTTTGCCTTTCAGAAAAAAACCTGGAAGGCAACCCAAGGCCAGTGAAAATCCACAGCGAATCATTTCTTCTGGATTCTGAAGTTCAGAAATATAATTCTCTATCAATTTATCTAGAAAAAAGAACGTAGAGAACTCATAACTACCACTGAAAATCTACATTCCTCAGGAATTATTAAAAATACAATCAATATTACAAAAAAAGCACATTATTTATAATTCCTTCCTTAAACCTAATAATAATAGTATTTATAATACATTTTAAGATTTGTAGAACATTTTATATATGTTTATATTATTTGATCCTTGTAACAATCCTGTTATCTAGGTGCTATTATTATTCCCATTTTATAGATGAGTAAACTCTCATGATGTTGAAAGAGACTAATTGACAAGGACACAGAACTAGGAAATGCCTGAAATAATACTGAAAGTCAAGATTTCTTTAAAACAAAGTTATTCATCATCAAGCATTTATCAAGGGCCTACATTCCAGGCACAGGACTGAGAATAGGGATCAAAAGAAAGAATATAACAAGAAAAACCCAGTCCCTGTCCTCAAGGAATTCGTATTCTAATATAGAAAATAGCATGCAAATAACTGTCTCTGAGATAATACACACGAGGAGAGGAAAGGAGAGGAAGTAACTTCAAAGAGACAGAAAACAGAGAGGAAAAAACCTCTAGTAGAAAGGAGGATCTAAACTGAGTTTTGAAAGAAGCCAGGAAAATCAAGAGACAGAGATAAGAAAGTAGGGTATTCTTGGCATGAAGGACAATCCATGAGAGGATATGGAGAGATGGGGTATTGTGAATAAGGAACAACAGCAAGAGAAAGTCAGTGTTGCTGGTAAAAATCTTGTTTTTCTTGACTTATTCTTATTTTTCGAAAAAATTCTCAATCTCTCTCATTTCATTCTTCAAGTCTTTTTTTGAGTCTCCTATGAATTCTTTTTGAGCAGGTACCATTTGATATTACTCTTTGAAGTAGGACAGATTTTTTTTGTTTCAGAATACTCTGAAGATGAACCTAGGTCTTCTCTATTGCCATAGTAAATTCACATGGTTATTAAGTTCTTTCTCCTTTGTCTGCTCATACTTTTTGTTTATTTGATTGTATATAACAGATTTTTAGTGTAATCATCTCTAGTCCTAAAGTATGGGAGATGGTGCCTGTAGTCTCAGGTTCTCCTCCAGTTCTGCTCTTTGGCCTAGAATCCAAAACCAAGAACCCTACTATAAGTTCCTGTAGCTTTCCTGCTTCCCCACCCCCTGCTTCGGTACTTATTAGGCATGTTCTGGTTCCTTCTCATCCAGCACCTCATCTCAGCAGCAATGCTGGGTCTGGAATCCTTTATCAGCAGAGGTTCCCTCAATGTTTCCTTCCAATTCTTCAGTATAAGAATTCCTTATACTGAGGCCAAGGCTACCTCTCAAGCCAACTAGCCCCGGGGCTTGCAGCAGCTGTTTCAGAGGAACTAGCCTTATAGGTATTTACATTTCACAAGGGCAAAACTTCCAACCTGGGATTTTTCTTCAGATCTTTTCCAGTTGTCCCCCATGGACTACAGTTCTGTCCCAAGTCTTATTTTTATCACTTTAGTTTAGCCATGAGGCATTATTTTTCGTTTATGGGGGGGTATTTGAAGAACTTAGAATTTTCTGACCTATTCCACCATCTTGCCAAAATCTTCTCATTAACAACTTTAGCAAACAAATAATATATAAAATAAACACAAAGAAATCAGCATTTCTATATATAACCAACAATACCAAGCAGGATGAGATGAAAAAGGAAATTTCATTTCAAAATAATAGCAGATAGCATAAAATACTTGGTAGTCTGCCTGCTAAGACATACACAAGAACTATATGAACACTATTACAAAACACTTTTCACATAAATACATATCTAAGTAAATGGCCAAATGTTAATTTCTCACAGCCAGTGAAATAAAAAATTATATTATTCAGTACCAAGTCAAACTACCAAAGAACAACTTTGTAGAGGAAAAAAAAAAAAGAACAAAATTCAATTGGAGGAGTCAAAAATAAAAATTAACAAGGAATTTAATGAACAAAAATGGAAAGAAAGTTGGCCTTTGTATTATATCTTACACTTACTACAAAAGTCACAATCATCAAAATAGACAAACCCTTAGTAAATCTGATTAAAAAAAGGAAAGAGGAAAAGCAAATTGTTAAGTCTTAAAAATGAAAAGGGAGAACTCACCACTAATGAAGAGGAAATTAGAACAGTAATTATGAGTTCCTTTGCCCAACTTTATGCCAATAAATTTGATAACTTAAATGAAATGGAAGA
Source organism: Sminthopsis crassicaudata (assembly GCF_048593235.1). NCBI lineage: Eukaryota > Metazoa > Chordata > Mammalia > Dasyuromorphia > Dasyuridae > Sminthopsis > Sminthopsis crassicaudata. The sequence goes on along the minus strand of NC_133620.1, from coordinate 304,856,928 downwards.
ATACCTTCAAAAATATAGCTTGCCCAGATTAAAAGAGGAAGAAGTAAATAGTCTAAATAGTCCCATTTCAGAAAAAGAAATAGAATAAGCTATTAACCAACTCCCTAAGAAAAAATCCCCAGGACCAGATGGATTTACATGTGAATTCTACCAAACATTTCAAGAACAATTAAGTCCAATGCTATATAAACTATTTGAAAAAATAGGGATTGAAGGAGTCCTACTAAATTCCTTTTATAACACAGACATTATACTGATACCTAAACCAGGTAGGTTGAAAACAGAGAAAGAAAATTATAGACCAATCTCCCTAATGAATATTAATGCTAAAATCTTAAATAAAATATTAGCAAAAAGACTACAGAAAATCATCCCCAGGATAATACACTATGACCAAGTGGGATTTATACCAGGAATGCAGGGCTGATTCAATATAGGGAAAACTATTAGCATAATCGACTATATCAGTAACCAAATTAACAAAAAACATATGATCATCTCAATAGATGGAGAAAAAGCATTGGATAAAATCCAACATCCATTCCTCCTAAAAACATTTAAGAGTATAAGAATAAATAATTCCTTAAAATAATAAGGAGCATATATTTAAAACCGTCAGTAAACATCATAGGTAATGGTGATAAACTGGGACCTTTCCCAGTAAGATCAGGAGTGAAACAAGGTTGCCCACTGTCACTACTACTATTCAATATTGTACAAGAAACGCTAGCCTTGGCAATAAGAGCTGAGAAAGAGATTAAAGGAATTAGAGTAGGTAATGAGGAAACCAAACTAACACTCTTTGCAGATGATATGATGGTATACTTGGAGAACCCCAAAGATTCTGCTAAAAAGCTATTAGAAATAATTCATAATCAAGCCATTCTGGAGAGCAATTTGGAACTATGCTCCAAAAATTATCAAGCTGTGCATGCCCTTTGATCCAGCAGCGCTACTACAGGGCTTATATCCCAAAAAAATACTAAAGAAGGGAAAGGGACCTGTATGTGCCAAAATGTTTGTGGCAGCTCTTTTTGTGATGGCTAGAAACTGGAAAATGAATGGATGCCCATCAATTGGAGAATGGTTTTTTATGGTATATGAATGTTATAGAATATTATTGCTCTGTAAGAAATGACCAGCAGGATGAATTCAGAAAGGTTTGGAGAGACTTACATGAACTGATACTGAGTGAAATGAGCACAATTAGAAGATCACTATACACTTCAACAACAATACTGTATGAGGACACATTCTGATGGAAGTGGATATATTCAACATAAAGAAAATCTAATTCAGTTCCAATTGATCAATGATGGACAGAAACAGCTACAGCTACACCCAGAGAAGGAACACGGGGAATTGAGTGTAAAATGTTTGCACTATTGTCTTTCTACCCAGGTTACTTATATCTTCGGAATCCAATTCTTATCGTGCAACAAGAAATTTGGTTTTACACACATATGTTGTATGTAGGTTATACTGTAACACATTTAATATGTATGGGATTGCCTGTCATCTAGGGGAGGGAGTAGAGGGAGTTCGGGGAAAATTTGGAAAAACGAATACAAGGGATAATGTTGTAAAAAAAAAAATTACCCATGCATATGTACTGTCAAAAAAATTATAATTATAAAATTAATTTTAAAAAATAGTTCATAACTTTAGCAAAGTTGCAGGATACAAAATAAATCCACATAAATCCTCAGCATTTTTATACATTACCAACAAAGAGCAAGAGATACAAAGAGAAATTCCTTTCAAAACAACTATCGATAGTATAAAATATTTGGGACTATATCTACCAAAGAAAAGTCAGGAATTATATGAGCAAAATTACAAAATACTTGCCACAAAAATGAAGTCAGATTAAATAACTGGAAAGACATTCAGTGCTCTTGGATAGGCCAAGCGAATATAATAAAGATGACAATACTCCCCAAACTAATCTACCAATCAGACTCCCAAGAAACTATTTTAATGACCTAGAAAAAAAAAACAACAAAATTCATATGGACGAACAAAAGGTCGAGAATTTCAAGGGAATTGATGAAAAAAAAAAAAATCAAATGAAGGTGGCCAACCTGCACCTGATCTAAAACTATATTATAAAGCAGCAGTCACCAAAACCATTTAGTATTGGCTAAGAAATAGACTAGTTGATCAGTGGAATAGGTCAGGTTCACAGGACAAGATAGTGAATAAATATAGCAATCTAGGGTTTGACAAACCCAAAGATCCCAACTTTTGGGATAAGAATTCATTACTTGACAAAAACTGCTGGGAAAACTGGAAATTAGTATGGCAGAAACTAGGCATGGACCCACACTTAACACCACATACCAAGAAAAAAAAAAGTTTCTGTACAAACAATACTAATGCAAACAAGATTAGAAGGGAAGTAACAAATTGGGATGAAATTGAAACTATATCCACTCATATGAAAGAATGTTCCAAATCACTATTGATCAGAGAAATGCAAATTAAGACAACTCTGAGATACCACTACACACCTGTCAGATTGGCTAAGATGACAGGAACAAATAATGATGAATGTTGGAGGGGATGTGGGAAAAGTAGGACACACTGATGCATTGTTGGTGGAGTTGTGAAAGAATCCAACCATTCTGGAGAGCCATCTGGAATTATGCCCAAAAAGTTATCAAACTGTGCATACCCTTTGATCCAGCAGTGCTACTACTGGGCTTATATCCCAAAGAAATACTAAAGAGCGGAAAGAGACATATATGTGCCAAAATGTTTGTGGCAGCTCTTTTTGTTGTAGCTAGAAACTGGAAGATGAATGGATGTCCATCAGTTGGAGAATGGTTGGGTAAATTGTGGTATATGAAGGTTATGGAATATTATTTCTCTGTAAGAAATGACCAGCAGGAGGAATATAGAGAGGCCTGGAGAGACTTAAATCAACTGATGCTGAGTGAAATGAGCAGAACCAGAAGATCACTGTACACTTCAACAACAATACTGTATGAGGATGTATTCTGATGGAAGTGGAAATCTTCAACATAAAGAAGATCCAACTCACTTCCAGTTGATCAGTGATGGACAGAGGTAGCTACACCCAGAGAAGAAACACTGGGAGGGGAATGAAAATTGTTAGCACTAATATCTGTCTGCCCAGGTTACATGTACCTTCGGATTCTAATGTTTATTGTGCAACAAGAAAATGATATTCGCACACATGTATTATACCTAGACTATATTGTAACACATGTAAAATGTATGGTATTGCCTGTCGTTGGGGGGAGGGAATAGAGGGAGGGGGGGTAATTTGGAAAAATGAATACAAGGGATAATATTATAAAATATATATATATATATATATATATATATATAATAAAAAAAAAAAAAAAAAAAAAAGAAATGACCAGCAGGATGAATACAGAGAGGTTTGGAGAGACTTACAAGAACTGATGATGAATGAAATGAGCAGAACCAGGAGATCATTATACATTTCAACAACAATACTGTAGGAGGATGTATTCTGATGGCAGTGGATATCTTCGACAAAGAGAAGCTTTCAGTTCCAATTGATCAATGATGGACAGAAACAGCTACAGCTACACCCAGAGAAGGAACACTGGGAAATGAGTGTAAACTCTTTGCATTTTTTGTTTTTCTTCCCAGGTTATTTTTACCTTCCGAATCCAATTCTTCCTTTGCAACAACAACAACAACAACAACAACAACAACAAAAAATTCGGTTCTGCACACATATATTGTATCTAGGATATACTATAACATATTTAATATGTATAGGAATGCCTGCCATCTAGGGGAGGGGGTGGAGGGAAGGAGGGGAAAATTCGGAATAGAAGGGAGTGCAAGGGATAATGTTGTAAAAAAAATTACCTGTGCGTATGTACTGTCAAAAAAATGTTATAATTATAAAATTAATTAAAAAAAAATCATCAAAATAATCTGGGACAGTTAAGAAATAGAGTGAATGATCAAAGGAATAGATTATGCAACAATATATTAAATATAAATTGTAGAGCATCCCAGACAGTGGGAAAACCCTGGGTGAGATATTAGACCCTTCAGCCCAGAGGGAACCTGCCAACAATGTCTGGTTCCTGGTTCCACTCCCCATCTCCCCTATGAGCTCTCAGCCTTCCTGAGAAGTCAGGGGATGCGACAACCTGTGTCATCTGATACCAGATGACAAAGAGTGATACCAAGTGGCATACTACATACAACAACAAGTTGTTTATGTGGTTCCAAGTGCGAAGAATATACTTGGCACATGCTCAGTATTGTTTTTATTACATAAGGGAATGAAGGCATAAAAAGGGGAAAGACGTGGAAATAAATGGACTCCATTTTCCCATCATCCTCAGGAGTCCCTCCTCATCACTTCTCCACTAGAATGGTATATTTTAATCACCCTGGCATGGGGCTCTAGAAAGCATAGTATGTTTTGTCACCCCAACTTGGCTGCTCTAGAAAGCAAGACACAACAACAAATAACCAGTTACCCAGTTTTTGAAAATCCTAAAGATTTTAGCAATTGAAGCAAAACACATCACTTGATAAAAACTGCTCAGAAAATTAGAAATCAGTTTGACAAAAATACAGACCAATATCTCATACCATATACCAAAATAAGTTCAAAATGAATAGACATAAAAGGTGATATCATAAACAGTTTAGGGGAACAGGAAAAAATTTTTTGTCAGATCTTTGGATAGGGAAAGAGCTTGTTACTGAGAAAAGGAATCATGGGAAGTAAAATGACTAATTCTAGTTACATAAAATCACAAAGGTTTTAGACAGACAAAACCATTGCAGCTATCACAATAAAAATCTGTAATGAACAGAATCTAAGCCAGAAAGTTCCAAGCATAATCATTTATTAGCAGGGATAATAGCTCTTAAAAAGGGGATTTCCAAAAGTCCAAGGCAATAGGAAAAACACAGAATAGTCAGCATCCTCTGGAAAGTCCTTTGTTAAACTTTAATCTCATCAGGATTGGCTGAAAGAGGGAATAGTGACATTGTAGTTCCATAGTGGATACAGAAATACAAATGCCCAACAGGATAGTAAGAAAAGGAGATAAGAGAAGGAAAAGGTGCTAATAAAAGGAAGGGCAACCTGGGGGAGGAGACAGTCAGAAGCAAATGACTTTTGAGGAGGGGCAGGCTAAAAAAAAGAAAGAATAGAATAAATAAGGGAAAAATAAGAAGGAGGGAACAGAGTTAGCAATCATATCTGTGTGGAAAAAAAATTTAACAGGTTTCTCTAATAAAGGCTCAAACGTATAGAGAATTGAATCAAATTAAAAGAAAAATAAGAGCTATAAGAGCCATTCCTAATTGATAAATGATCAAAAGATATTAACAATTTTCAGATGAAGCAATCAAAGTGTTGTGCCGCAGTTCTCTTTTACTATCCTGACTCAGTTTCCCTAAATTGTCCTGCCTCAGTTTCCCTGAATTGTTCTGCCTCAGTTCCTAATTGTTCTGGTCAATATTGCAATATCACCTCTCCCTCCTAATAAGCATGATAATTCAGATAAGGTAAAAGACCTTCTTAGACATCATCAGAATATTGGGTGCCTCTCCCCATTTTGTAATCCCAATTTGTCAGATGTCTCCCATGCCTCCCCCCACCCTGTCAGAACTAGATCCATAGTCCTGTTCCCGCTCTCAGCACCCTGAGACCTCAAACCCCTGCCTCAGTCTACCCCTGTATCTGGGCCATGGGTATATATATGTCACTGAGAACTCACACTGGCTGCTGGATTCTTGGAGGTCACAGTCTCTATTCAGCTCTGCGACCAAACCATGGATCCATTTGGTCCCAGTAAATCTCTTCCTTTCAAATAAATTATTAAAAACTTTCTAATCTCTATCTTGCCTCAGTTTCTCTGGCATTACAAAAGTTATCTAAAGCCATATTTTTAAAATGTTCTAAATTATTATTCATTAGAGAAATGTAAATTAAAACAATTTTGGGGTACTATCTCCTATTAGAATGGCTAATAGGATAGAAAAGGAAAATGACAAATTTTGAAGGGGAAGTGGGAAAACTGAGACACGGTGTATTGATTCAACCATTATGTAGAACTATTTGGATTTATGCCCAAAAGCATGAAACTATGTATATACTTTGACTTAGCAATATCATTACTAGATCTGCATACCAAAAACAAAAAACAAAAAAGAAAAGGATCTATATATAGAATTTCTACAATTATATTATTCTGAATAGTTTTTCATATGGCTAATAAAGGCTGAGTCCAGCAGCAGTTCACTGTTTTGACCTAATTCAACATCAGGAACTTCCATAGCACAGACTAATGGGGGAAGCAATCAAATTTTACCCTGGATCAGAATGTTGAGATTGGGAAGGGAACCCCCAAAATTTGGGGTTATAGACTGGTGTCTTGAAGTGTCTCCAAAGAATCTCCAGGCCTGAACCCATTTCCTTGTCAAGGGGCAAAGTTTTATTGTAATTATAACAACATTACAAGGGTACTAAATTCCAAGAGAATTTAGCAAAGTCCTAAGAGAAAGGAGACAGCTTTATCCAGCTTTTGATTATTGACATACTAATTCTATGGCCCAAAGGTAGGGCCATGGCCAGGAAGTGGTCTCTGGAATTAGGTTCTTATAGACCAGATTATCATCAGCAATATTATTCTTAGATTGGGAGTGTGGGAAATCCTTGTGTCAGACTCCAAAGCCAGAAGATTTAGGATTACTGATTTGTTGTTAGAACAGAAGCCTCTCCTAAAATCAGGCAACTTCAAAATCATTGCTATAGTATGTCAATTTTATTAAAGATACATTTTTCTCCTTATAAAATTATTACTATTTCTGGGTCAATTATTCCAAGTTTTATATATATATATGTATGTATATATGTATGTGTGTATATATATGTATATACATGTATGCATATACTTATTGTTATAATGTTCTATTTTCACTTTCTCTTTAGTTCTAATATATCTAGACAGTTTTCAATCATATTTTTTTAGATATGGAATTTAGGTATTAGTTTTTATCGTGGCTTTCAAGTTGCCTAGTGATAATTGGAATTTTTTCTCTTTGAAATATTTTCCAGGACAATTGCATTTTACATGGGATATCTTTTTTCATTCTCTTTACTTTGTTTTAATATTTCTTATTGCATCATGGATTCATTAATTTCTGTTTAATTCATTCCAATTTTCAATAAATCTGTTAACTTGGGTGAGATTTTTCCATCTTTTGTTACTAGCTATTAGTTAATTCATCTTTCCTCTATGGCACTTATTTCAAATTTATATTTCTTTACTCTTGCTTCATTTTCCCCAAGAATTGTAGTTGACCATGTGGCTAAGTTATGTTTTAGTTTAAAGCTTTGCTTATAAATTTGAAGAAATTATTCTCTTTTGGGTTTTGTTTTGGATGCTTCTGGTTCCATAACAGCCCTTTGCCCATGTTTCAATAACTTTTTTCTTCCATTTTTAATTCCTGAATTGAGACTGTTGTGTCATGGTTCCCTTTTATTGTCCTGTCTGTTTCCCTAAATTGTCCTGCCTCAGTTTCCCTGAATTGTTCTGCCTCAGTTCCTTGAGTTGTTCTGCCTCAATCCCCCTGATTGCAACCCCCCCCCTTCCTGACCATTAGGACTGAGATAATTAGGGCTGTAGCTGGCCACACTGACATTCAAAAGGATAAAACTTCAAATGTCCCATCTCAGATACCTAATTGGTATCCTCTGTCTCTAAGTACAGACTTCCTGGCTCCTAACTCTTAAGTTATCAAGAATTTATGGACTTCACCCCTCACCCTGTCAGAACCAGATTGATGGTGTATTGCCCCTCTCAGTGCTCAGACTCCACTCCCTTGCCTTTGTCTATCCTGCTTGCTTAGAACCACATGTATGTGTATCCTTTGGACCCAGAAAATTTCTCCCTCAGAAATCCAAATAATATATTAAAAACTCTCTAATCTCTATCTTGCCTCAGTTTCTCCAGCATTGTAAGACTTTGTGAAGGGCCCTGAATTTTCACACTTTTAAAGGGAATATTGGGTCCTTATTTGGTCCTATTCTACATTTTCTAGGTCTTCATGTTACTATTTTCAGGTATTGAACCATGGTATAACATTAAGGACCTCACTGACAGTTCAGGCCAGGTAAACTGCACTAAAACTACAATCTTTCCTCTAGTCAGGGCTACCTGTCCTGGTCATTTAGATGGGAACTCTAGCCTAGACATTTGAGCTTAACCTGAGACACTGCTCAGGAATCAGAGTAACAGAGCTATAGGTTCATTCATGAGTTTATATTCCTTCTTCTGCAATGTTAAGCTTCTATTCTTCCTTGTCCTTGCTCCAGGTTCTACTTACCTATAAGCAAGTCCAAATCTCTATATATGAATCCATAGTTCTGATTTGTAATGTAAAAGGTAAAGCTAAATGTTCACTTCCATTATCCTGTCCCATCCCTATCCCTTACAAAGAAAAAGAATCAAGTCTAGTCCATATTCCTAAAGGTTTTGTGTGGGCCTTCCTGGCCCAAAGGCCTTTTTCTAGCTATCGCCCCAGATGACCTTGGCTGAAAAGAACTATTTATTATGGCTTCTCCTTAGTTTACTGAATTATCATTAATTTAATACTCTTCTTCAATCTTCATTGAAATTGCTAGAAAGAGTTAGCTTCCTCTTATTCCTTCCTCTTTGTCAGTATCTGAGAGATGCTATTAAATAAGTAATGGCAAGATCTAGCAACTGTTTGGACACTTATGGATTGAATGAAAGTGAGGAATCAAAAATGAAATCAAATCTGTAAATCGTGTTGACTGAAAGAATGGTAGAGACCAACTGAAAAGTACCGCCCTGCTCCACCCCTCACCCCCACCACAATCACAACTTGAACTAGAGAATAGGAGGTAGGTATGTTAATAAACTGAAAAAAGTTTTCCTAAAGCCACCTGTGGAGCTAGCATTATCAATTACAACATAAAAGCTCTAAGGAACTTGATGTCAAGCACAGGAAGAGAAAGATAGGGTGTTATATTCACAATAACAATATCTAATATTTATGTAGTATGTACTATGTGCCAGGCACTGTACTGAACAATTTTTATATCCCCTCACAATAATTCTGGGAGGTAGGTGACACAACTAGAAAGTGTTTAAGGCCAGATCATACTCAAGTCTTCCTGATATTTGGCTTGGTACTTGATCCACTGTGCATTAAATAAAGACGTCATTCATTTTCCATTCAAGTTAATAGATTCCTAAACTCTATCCAAAGATCTCTTGCTCTGTTGAACTCAGATTATGAACCTCTGCTATTAAGGGTATTATCCTATCTTTTACATCTCTCTAGGGGAATATTTTAAATAGAACAAAAAGCTTGTACACTAATTATGTTTTCCAGTGATTAAGTAAACCTTAAAATTATATACAGCTAGATTTGGCTTATAATTATACTAATCCACAGTGATGGTGTTTGAAGGCCCCTTTTTCCATTCTCTATCAGTGCATTCAATAGAATAATTAATGGTATTAATTAAAGAAAATAGGCAAGTCATATGAATCACTTACCCTGTATAACAGGATCAGCTTCTCCTTGGTGATTTAGGTAGTATTCATTGCACAATGCTGCCAATGCTGAGACAGCAGCTTCCTAAAATAAAGTCAAACCTAGGAGGTTATAAAAAACTTCTAATGAAAAAATACAACTTGAAGAGACAACTTAAGAAGTAATTGTACTATTAATAACTATAAGCTTAGTGAGTCTACATTTTTTAAATCAATAAAAACAGAGACAGGTGATGTCATTAATTTCTAAGATATATATATATATATATAGATATATATAATTTTTTATGTTTCAAATTCATACCATAAAATTTTTTCTTTAGAGTTTTAATTAATTCAAAACAGTAGGTAAATTAGTTCTCCATCAGAGTCAAGGTTCTCAAAATTCGAAAGGCTAATATTAAAATACTAAACAATAAATTTTCCTTTCTACCCAATGAAATAAAATAGGGGGAAAAATAGCATCATCACAAGAAGAAATTTACCCAAATATCTCATTTTTATCAATAAACTTCAACAGAAAAGATATTCAAATGAAAAGATCACAACTCAGTTTCAATAATGTAAAATTACCATTACAAGTGATATCGGAACTGTCAAGAGTTATGAGAAAAAAGTGAAGAGAAAATGCTACAAAAGAAGAGAAGAAAACATGTTTTGAAAAAAAAAACTTTAGTTTTGTTATTGTTGTTGTTGTTCCTCCCTGCCCCCAAGGAAAATCCTGCACAGGTTATAGATTTAAATTTTGAAGGGGTACAGAGGTTATTTAATTTGACCCATTTTACCTTTTAAAATTTTAGTTTTTGTTTAACAAATATGTCTTTCCTTTTAACCAATTTCTCCATTCCTAATGTGAAAGAAAAAAAAAGAAAAACAACCTTGTACTGCCCAGATTTCCAGTAAATCCTGGTATATTTGGATAACTCTCCTAAATATTTGAAAGAAGGATGATTCAATGGAGGTGTGGAATTGATGCAATCACATTTAAGAGGAAAAACTTTCTTCACTATTGCTAAAAGATATGTAAGTTTCTAGACTTCCTTCAGGAAGAAACTCATAGAGGACCAAAAAAAAAAAAAAATGTTGTGGAAGGTAGCAAGGGGAAGCTGGTTCCTCATATTACATTGCCTACCCAGAGACTTGGGTGAATTTACCTTTTGATGAAATAATGATCTCTCTTTTGGTTGAACAGAAATATCTCTGCTCCAATTGCAGAGCTATTTGCTTCAGGTATTTTTTGTTATATTCTAATTTGAAGAACTTCTCTGATTTCTGTTTGTTATCTGAACAGGTAAACAGGTTTGCATCACCATTTCTGATAGTGTTTGGTGTAATTAGCATGGGAACAGTCAAGCCTATGGATATAAAATTTGGGTTTTATCTTTATTATTTGAGTAACACATATATGTCACTCCTTTAAATGTTAGCAATCAGAAAAGGGAAGCATGTAGGTGTAAGAGTGTTGGGCTTGGAATTAGGAAGATCTGAGTTCAAATGTAGCCTCAGATACTATCTGTGTCAACCTGGGCAAGTCAGTTAACCTCTGTTTGCCTCTGCTTTAATAAACTGGAAAAGGAAATGGCAAACCACTCAAGCATCTTTGCCAAAAAAAAACCTCATGATAGTATTGGCATGCTATGACCCATAAAGATCAGACACAATTGAATTATAGAACAACAAAAACAACAATCAGAAAACTAGCTTGAACTTTAAAAAAATCATTTTCTAGAACAGCAATATTTATAAGGGCAAGTAAATAAAATCTTAGTCCAGTACTCTCTCTCTGTGAACAGAACAGAAGAGCCAGATTCAACCTAGTTTCTATTACTCCCTCACAGAAAGGAAACAAAATCTTCCTTGTATAGATGTCAGTAAAATGGCAGAAATCTCTCGATGCTTCCCTGTAATCTGTGTTTAGACAATCTACTGGACATACATATCTTAAATAGGCAATACACATTATATTTGTAATAATGGTACATTTTGAAGCAAAAGAAATTCCTGTATTATCCTTGTCCAAATACATGACTCATTTTGCAATTTAAAACTATCAGACACTGTAAAGAGGGTGAGTAGCACAGATCATCATCAGTCCTCTAAAATCCTGCCAACCCACTTTAAAATGATTCATTTTATAAATGAGGAAAGTGAAGTCCAAAAAGGCAAAGTATATTGGCTTATGGTTCAGTGAAGAGCTGAGACACAAACTAGGTTATTTGACTTTAAAAAACCAATGTTCTTCCTGTTGAAATGCATTTGGCAAAGATTGGTTCTAATTAATATGTCATTCTCAAGAAGTGAATGGTGGTCATTGAATTTGATGAACTTATTAAGTATCTAATGTGCATTTGCACTTATGACTCATTAGGTACAGAGGCACAAAAACAAAAATTTAAAAATCCTTTCTTCTTAAGGAGTTTATACATTTTTAGATGAATATAAGATGTATCCTGTATAGATAGGTAAATACAAATTAATTTCAAGATGGAGAAACATTAACCAGATGAATCACTGAGTAGAAGAAAACAATAGAACCATTCTTTGAAGGAAACTAAGCATTTTGAGTGGCTAAGATGAGAAGGGACATGAAAGAACATCTGTGCAAAAGTATGGAAGTACAAAACAGAATTTTGTATACATTAAACAAATAGAAGGTCAATTTGACCAGAAACAAGTATAGATGAAGTCAAGCTAACAAGCATTTATTAAGTGCCTATTATGTGCCAGTCACTGATTTATAACATAAGTTTTAAAAGGTCACTAGTAGTTTTATTAAAATAGAATTAAAAAAAAATTTTATAAAGTATGTGGAACATTTAACATTTAAAAATGAGATCATTAAAAAAGAAACAGGAAGGACACAAATAATGGGTTTTGAAAGAATCTAAAGTAACTTAGAGACCAAGTCCCATTCACATTCATTAAGAAATCTAAATTAATTGTTTGAGGAGCAAAGATAATAGATATCCCACAGTTGTGCTACTAACTTTACTACCTCAAGTTGTACTATGCATGTTAAAAAAATAATAAAACCTTTAATCAGCTATAAATGAGGGTTCATTCTCAACATATTTATATGGAAGCGTAAAAGTAAAAATGTAGGAAAATGAAAGATAAATACACTGAATTTTGGAAGACAACTTAAATTAAACAAGTATTAGTCAAGTCAATCTAAATCTGCATTATGCATGACACAGAAGCTCTCAAAGATCTCTTCTGAATCCAACAGTTTCTTTCTCTTCTTCTCCCTCTCCTTCTGTGTGGGTACATATACATTACACACACACACACACACACACACACACACACACACACAAATCTGAGTGCCTATTACATATATATATATATAATTATGACTAATTATATATATCATATATATTATAATTATGTAATTAATATAATATATATAATTATAAAAGTCATTTGTATTTGTAAAGGAAAGAAACCAATAAAAGATGAAAAATAAGAATTTGCTACAAAAAAGTAAAAAACCCATATATCGTTGTCATTGATAGCAATGCCAGTATTCTACCAAAGTAGAATATACTACATATAATTATGATTTTATAAATTATAACAAATATAATCATTATGATATTTTTAAAATTATAAGATGAAAATAAATATAGCATATAGATAGAGGACTGGTATTAGAATAAAAACAAATAAATACAAACTTTGCCTGCTTATGTGATTTTAGGCAAGTCACTTAACCTCCCTAGTTTCTATGTGCCATGGAATGTAATGAGTACTTTACAAATATTAGCTCATTTGATCTTCATAACAACCCCATTTTACAATAGAGGAAACTAAGGCAGATTTTCATGATTTGTTCAGAAAGTATATGAAGAGGGATTTGAACTCAGGCCTTTCTGACTCTAAGTGCCAGATAGCTGGCATTTGATATGACAAGAGAAAAAAAAAAAAGAAAGTAATCAATGATATGATCTTGTTAAAAGTCGAAGAGTATGAAAAAATAATTGTACCTTGATAAGCTGTCGTGAAGTACTTGAGATAAGATGGAGGCTTTTCAAACTATCATTTATTAACCACTGCCAAGTACCTGTTGAAAAAGTACAAAAAGCAATTTTGCCTAATAAAATGGCAAAGGCAACACTTGCTGTAAAAACAAAAACAAACAAACAAATATGATTTACTAATATTTCTTATTCCATATTAGATTTCCTGGTATATCAGTTCTTTCAGGAAAGTGAATCCAGGAGAAAGACAAGATCTACATAAAGTCAAGTACCTTTGAGTAAACTCTACCAAGTCCCTTAAAGAAAAGTTTAACTCTTAACAGTCTGAATCAGTTTCTTTTATATGTTGGATTGCTATCAGATATCTTGATCAGATATCTGATAGTTGTTATCAGATTGCTATCAGAAAATATTTGCTGAAAATGTTTTTTTCCTCCAACTAAACAAAATCTTTTTAATTTTATATAATCAAAATTGTCCCTTTTCTCTTCTGTGATCTACTCACTCCCTTATACAGTCATTAATTCCTCTCCAATACATAGATACAAAAATTAACTTTTTCTGTACTCTTCTAATATGTTTCATGTTATGAGTTGTTATACCTAAGTAATATATTCACTTAGTATCTTGGTAAAGTATTAATTGATTTTCTACATTTTTTTTCTCTGTTTCCTAGCACTCCTATTATCCAATTTGTTGCAAGGCCTATCAATTTCACTTTTACAACATTTCTCAAATATGCTTCTTCTTTCCTCTGACACTGTCACCGCTCTACTGCACCCTAGATCATACTGGATCACTGAAATAGCCTATTGGTGAGTCTTCCTGTACTAAGTCTTTCCATTCCAATCAATATTCTAACTACCAAAGTGATTTTTCCTGAATTGCAAGTCTGATCATCCCTTTATTCAATAAACTCCAGTGCTTTCCTATTAACCTTCAGGATCAGATACAATATGCTCTATTTGGCATTCAGAACTCTTCATAACTTAGTCCCTTCCTACTTTTCTAGTCTTCTTATACTTTACTTCCACCCCCTCTTCCTCATATATTCTAGAATACAATCACAGTAGCTTCTTGATCACTTCATAAATAAGACATACCATCTTCTCTCAGCTTTGAGCATTTTCTCCGGATATTTTCTGTTCTTGGTATGTTCTCCCTTCTCTGCTCTAGTTATTGACCTCCTTGACTTTCCTTAAGTTTCAACTAAGACTTTCTTACCTTTAACATGAAGTCCTCTTCAACTCTTAATTCCAATGTTTTTCTTGATTATCTTCTATTGATCCTCTATATAGCTTAATTTTACACACACACACACATACACACACACACACACACACACCTTTTGCCTCTTTTTGTAATCCCAGAGTTTAAAAAAAAAAAAGTAGCACCTAATAATTGTTTACTGTCTGATTGATGTTTGCATCTGTATGTTACGCACTCAATCTGTGACAATGACCATTGTCATCACTAAGATGATTATTACCTAATAATATAATTTGAAATCTGGTACTGTTAAATCTTCTTCTTTCCTACTTTTTTTTCTTTTATTTCTCTTGTTAAGAATGTAAAAGTTCTCTTAAACATTGTTTTAGCTGCATTCTATAATTGCAATTTTCTTTTATAAACTTTTTAAAAGTTTTCTATAATTTGTTATTTGATCTCCCAGTTTTTTAGGATTATTTAATTTTCACTTTTAATTCTTTTGACAGTAATCATTTATTAAATACTATTTTTAGTATAGTTATCAACAACTTTTTTTAATTGTTGCATTTTTACTGTTCTGCGTTTTAGTTGAGGATTTTTTGCCCCAAGGTATAGACAATTTTTGTAAAGATGCCATGTAAAGCTGAGGGTATGTAAATTCCTTTAGATTTTCATTCAGTGATCACCAGAAAGCTATCATCTCTAGTTTTTCTAAAGTTTTATTCACGTTTTTTTACTTCTTTCTTGTTTATCTTTGTGTTAGATTTGTCTAAGTAGAAAAATGACACAAAGAAGTTCCTCATTATTAAAATTTTATGTCACCAATTCACTTAACTTCTTTTTAAATATTTACATATTATGCTATTGTGGGCATGTATAATATGCAATTACATTGATTTTTTATAGTGCCTTTAAACATGTAATTTCCCTCCTTATTTTTTTTTCTGTCTCAATTTTCAATGAAATCATGATTGTCACCTATACTTTTAAAAACTTCAATAAAAATATAATAGATTCTGTGATAGCCTTTCATTTTTAACTGGTGAATCTTTGTTTTAAGAGTGTTCCAGTTATGACTATTAATTGAATCCTTTCATATATCCTCATGCTTCCCTACATGATCTTTTGTTATTTTTTTTTTCTCCTTTTTTTCTTTCTTGTTTTTTTGCTTACACCTGTCTTTCTAATGGGGGAAGGAGTGGTAGTAAAAAAAGAGGGAGCTTGCCTAACAACTATAAAATGTAAATTACTCAATCTATTTCCTCTTCCTTACCTTTATTCCCAGTACTTTGCAGTCCTTCTTTTCCTTTAAGGCTCTGCTTCCACTATTTGTTGAGTTACTTTCTCCTTCTGAGTTTATCCCTTAAGCATTTCTCAGTACAAGGTGGTTCTTTATTGTATTTGCTCATTTCACCCACCTATGTCTGAGCAAAGTAACTGCACCTGTGTCATGCTCTGCATGGGTACTTCTAGATATGTAGATCATTTTTGATACTGATTATAGTGGATAAAATTAGGTGCCATCTTCTCGAAGAACTGTTTGGTCTTGTCTCCTGCCACAGCCCAGGTTATCTGAAAGCAACATTGTGCTGGGGCTGAACAGATACAATTTGGGGACTTTTTTTTTTTTCCCCTATAACTAAGGCTACTTGAAAACTGAAGTTTTTTCCCTTAATGTTCTGGGATTCTTATACTACCTTTTTACTGCCTCAAGATCCAGCATGGCTCTGTTCTGGTGGGAACTACAATAGGACATCAGGGCTACCCCATCTGTGAGATCAGGTTACTTCCCACTTCACTAGGCATCCATCTACTCTAGCTTCTATCAGCTCAGAGATTCTACAGGAGTCACAAGATTTTTGCAGTTTTTTTGTACTGTGATCTAGGTCAAGTTTATAGCTAGTTTGCCTTGGATTTTTTGCTTTTTTTCAATCTGGCATTTTAGAGATTTTAGAGATTAAAATGGAGTATTTGTAGAGGATCTGGATTTCTTTAGGATCTAATATTCCACTACTTTTCCAAAATCTTCCTCCAAATTTTAAAATAGAAGATTACTATGATCTTATCCTAATGTATATTTCTGGTTATGATGATTTTATAATGATGGAGAATGAATAGGAAAATAAATAGAAAATAAATTACAAAAATAAACTACAATGATTGAGATCTATTAGTTGAAAGAGACAAAATTACTTACCAATTACAGGATCACCTTGAAAAGGCATTTTAGAAAGTGACAAATTTTTAATCAAGGTGCAAACTAGAAAAAGAAAAAGGAAATGAAAGAAAATTAAAATCCCAAAGAAATATTTCAATTTTATTAATTAATTCTCTTTTGCCAGCCTAGAACCTAAAAGTTCTGTAGGCCAACAATTTCAAACTCAAATATAAAGGGGATCACTAATTCGTACATAAGGATCCCTGTAGAAAGCATACTGATCTAGTTTAAAATGTGATGTTCTCTGTTTTATCATATTTTTATTGATTTCATTAAATATTTCCCAATTAAATTTTAATCTAGTTCCAAACTTCTGCTATAGGTAGACTCTTCCCAACATCTCAAAAGCACAAATCAGTTTCTTCTATATCATTGTTATCACAAATTACCCCAAAATTTAAATATATCTGCTGGGCAATCAAATCTGAAACCAACTCCTGGATTTTTTCTGGGGTTTGAATCAGGATAAGAATAAGCTCAAAGTTACCCTTTGAGCACACCTTACCATAGATTTAAACCAGACATAGAGGAGATTACAAAAATGCTACAGAATTTGTGGAGGAACCTCCCACTTGTCCTGGGAGTCTGACTTAGTCTAGGGAAGATTCCAGATGATAAACTTAGGAATGTAATTCAAATCTGAATTTGTTATTGGGGAACCCACAGGCTTTATTGTTTTCCAAAGATTCAGGCTACCTGAAGAGAAGGGTATTATAATTCATGTTGCAATTGTGGAATGATATAGAAAAATTAATGTGCCTCTCTAAATAGATGATTTCTTTAACCCAAACTATAAACTTAACTATATAAAACTATATAAAAGCTTGTTACCCTTGCTTATTATTACAGTAGGTGGTAATTGCACTTGGAATTATTCAAAAAAGTTTTCTGTCTCAAACAGTATTCTTATTTTATAATAAGGTGGGAACTTAGTTTCTACAAGCACAGGTTAATTACTATGTGCACAGAGAGCATCAGCCTCTTAAGTATCTCAATATAATTCACACCAGGAAACTATTAGAAAGTTAATTTGTCTATAAGTGCCTACTGAGTGAATGGGGAGAAGGAAGAAAATTTGTAATACCTATTTCGGGCACATTTTCAGAGAAATAAGAAAAGGAAACAAGGGGAGGGAACAGGCATTTATTAAATGTCTACTATCCTCTAAGAATTGAGCTAAATGTTTTACAAATATTATTTCATTTGATCCTTACTATATGTCACTGGAAGGTAGGTATTATTATAAACCCTGCTTTACAGTTGAGGAAATGGAGTCAGAGGCAGGTTGCCAGTTTCACACAGCTAGTAAGTGTCTGAAGCTAAAAGAACTCAGATTGTACTGACACTAAGAACCAGTACTGTAGCCACTTCGCCACCTAGCTATCAGTAAGCATGTTGACAGGTTTATTGGGTTTCTCAGTTAATCTCTGGTATAAAGAAATGCCAAAGATAAAAGAAATTATCATCTTTGTCAGTTCTTACACTAGCTGATTACTTACAGTACTTACACTGAATTACTAGGAGATGGGGAGTGAGGCCAGGTCAAGATGGTAGTCATAGGACAGCAAAGCTCAGCAATGATCCTAGTTCAGCCACTTGGAATGATAATAGCTAGTGGTAGCTAGTGTTAAGTAATTGCTTTGAAGATTTTGATAACAGAAAGCTCCTAATTTGCTCCTATCTTGGTGTTTTATACAATAAACAGAAGGGACATATAGTATACAAAGACATGGAAGGAAGGAAGTTCTGATAAGGATTGTTTCATTGAATTTATGCCAGAAACCTGATACTGTTAACTAGTGTTATTAATTAACATTCTTTTTAGAGAATCTGCTTTGTACCTTTTGATACATCTCGTGAAGCAGTAAAAGTTAAAGGAAAAGGAATTTGAATCTGGGTTCTACTGTTCGTTGTTTGTTAGGATATTGGGCAAGTTATTATTATAAATGAGATATATAATATATAACAATATGTATTAATAAAAAAAATTTCCATTTCAAGAAAGTGTATATGATAACAAAATACACTGCTATACTCTTTTTATTAAGAAAAAAAACAAAAGCAACTAGGTGGCACAGTGGACTGAGTGCTGGGCTAGAACCAGAAAGACTCATTTTCCATTCAAATATGGTCTCAGACACTTATTAGCTGTGTGATCCTAAATAAATCACTTACCTCTGTTTGTTAAAGTTTATCTATAAAATGAGTAGGAGAAGGAAATGGCAAACTACTCTAATATCTTTGCAAAAAAAAAAAAAAAAACCAAACCAAGTGGGGTCACGAAGAGTTAGATAAATTTGAAAAACGACCATAAAACAATAACAACACTTATTAAAAATCTGAGAAACAGAATAAATCTGCTAAATATATATTCTTCCACCCCATCTCCAAATTAGTCACTATTTTCAGAAAGCCCATTTCATCTCACCCCATGGCTGGGCTACAACTCTCATTGCTAATCTTGAATCACAGAAACTCATACGTTAAAATGACTCACTCATTATATATAAATAACACCTGTGCAGCTTTAGTCTAAAGGGCAAAAATAATATCTAGGAAAGGATAATAAACCAAGTGGTGCAAAAATATTATATGATATGATAAATTCATTAAATGAACCAAAAGTTAACTAGCTATTGTAATTACCAATTTTAATCATCCATATGTGTTAGGTTCTTACTAAGTGCTAATGAGATAATGAGATATTAGGTTCTTATTAAGTGCTAAGTCGGTACTTGACAATTCTCTAGTTCCAGCCATGACTGGGAGTTTTACTTGTGAATTTCTGGGGAAGAGCTTGCATGCTTAGGAGGAGCAAGTTCATTGGTTGAAGTAATTTTTCCCAGAAGCCCTTGCATTATCCCACACCCATTCTCTGGGAGGATAAAAGAGGGAAGTCACTACTCTGGACCAGAGTTGACGGCAACTGTCTGGAGACAACGGCTCTCTACAGGAAGAAGAATCTGTCCGAGAGATTTGAGTTGACACAGCAGATCTCCCCCCAGAGAGCGATCAGCAGCTTCTGGAGACAACAGCATGTTACAAATTGGCGCCCAACATGGGGCAAGGACTTTTGCTTATCCTGACAAGGACTTATTCTGAGCCCTTCAGAGGAGCTAGCCCAGACCTTTGCATTTAAGCACTTATTCTGAGCCCTTCAGAGGAGCTAGAATGGACCATCACAATTTGGCACCCGAACAGGGACATGACATGATCCTGATTCCAGTGGAAAAGCCTCCCATCCAGATGTCAATCTCTCTGACCCAGAACCGTGAGTAACAAGGAAACTTTGTTAAAGATTAAGTGAGCATTCTAATAGACAAATAAGGAACTTAACTTGTTAAGGGCTAAACTAGCAATCTCTTATAGTGAAATGGGGCAAACACCTTCTGTTCAAGGAAAATGTTTAGAGAGCATCATCAAGGTTATGAAAAGCCAAGGATTGATTATAATTTTGGAGGATATTACTGAACTTTTAAAAACTGTGAAGGTCATATGTCCTTGTTTTTCTCTGGGAAGAAGAATTGGATCCAGATGAATGAGAATTAGTAGGAAAGCAATTAGGTGAACACTACCATTGCCCTTGTGACATTTTGCCCTTTGGTTCCAGACCAAACTCAATTTCCAAAGATATACTTCATACCTACAATTTAATCCAAATGGTTTTTAAAAATGTTATTCTAAAGGAAGAGAAGGAGTAAAATGGGGAAGTGTCAACTAAACTAGGTGAAAAGGATGAATCAGATAACAATGAAGTTAAGTACAATTCTGAGCAAAAGGAGCATTTCCCATCTCCTCCCTCAATTAACCCTTCAGGGGTAGAACAAGGAGGAGGAGGGGAAGAGGCAGAAACACAAACAGAATTGCCTGTGAAGCAGCCTAAGCCTATGACAAGATTAGAAAAAGCATTGGTCAAAGCTAAGAGAGAAGGACAGGATATAAGTGATTTTATACATGCATATCCTGTGATTGAAGAGATTGATTCTGTAGGTCAAAAAAGGAGAAGATATGCACCTTTAGATTTGAATAAAATTAAAGATTTGAATAAAGGTTGTACCCTTTATGGGGCTACATCATCTTATGTTAAAATGTTACTAGATGGTTTGTCTTATGAAGTCCTAACCCCGAATGATTGGAAATCCATAGCAAGGACATGCCTAGAACCTGGAGAAAATTTGTTATGGCTTGCGGAATTTCATGAATTATGTAAATTCCAAGTCAGATGCAATTTGGAAATAGGAGTTAACACACAATTCACTTTTCAAAAGAAAGGAAGACAAGCTGTACAGCTTTTTACTATGCTCCTAGTTTCCTCTCTTGTGATTCCAAATTGTAAACGTAAAGCTTGAGCAGTCTGATGATATTTAGAATGAGATTCTTGTGCTTCCTGAAATAAAGGAGTACTGGATAACATGGTTAGAAGACTATCTGCCTTTGAATTTCCATCAAAAATAGGACCTGGAAGTCCACTATGTGAGTGGACATGCAAGATATAAATCTTGCCTGGATGTTTTCTCACTTGCTCTTGAAGTTCCTTAAAGAGCTGATAAATATTAGAGGCTGCAAATTTTATTTGGGCTGTGGCAATTCTTTGTACTACACCCACTGAATAGGCTGAATCATATTTATGTCTCCTGGGTAATAAGTAAGAGCTAGCATGATAGCAAATAATTCATTCTGTTGAGTGGACTGAAAAGGAGCCCTGACTACTCTCTTTATGGTTAAATCATGAGAGTATACAGCACAAATATTTTCTTTGGAGCCATCTGTAAAGATTATTGATCCTTTAAAAGGAACCTTAGAAACCTTTTCTTCAAAAATCCATCACCAATTATGTAGTAGCCGGGTTATCTTTAATGGAGATCCATGTGCAAAATTTGGAGCTGCGGCCAATAAAATTTGCCATTCTGGGATGGTCTCACAGCATACATTAATTTGTGCATTAGTATAGAATGTGTATATTTTTTCAGGACTTATTCCAGATAATTGTATTACTCTCTTAATAGCCTTTAATAAAATCCTAGCCACAAGCACTGGGTAAGGAGTAAGGCTTTGTTCTGGTTGTGCTGGGAGGTTCACCCACTCAATCACACTGTCTCCTTGATGAAGGACTGCTGTGGGTGCCTCTTTTGTAGCAAAAACTGATATTCTAAGGGTTTTTGAGTGACTCTTTCAACCACATTGGATAAAGCCAGTTCACTTTCTCTCAAAGCCTCTTGTGCTTCTTTTGTAAGCTGGCGTGGTGAATTTAAAGCACTGTCTCCCCTTAAAATGTCATATAGAGGTTGTAGTTGATTGGTAGTAAAGCCTAACACTGGATGCATCCATTGGATATCTCCTATTAATTTTTGGAAATTATTTAAGGTGTTCAACTTCTCTGTTCTTAAAGAAAGCTTTTGTACTGTGAGTGTCTTAGAATATACTTCATATCCTAAATATTGAAAAGGAGCATGTCTTTGAATTTTTTCTGTAGCTATATGCAGTTTGTAGTACTTTAGTGTTTCCATGGTCTTTTGTAGACATGCTTCTAACATTTGTTCCTCAGGTGCACATCCCAAAATATCATCCATATAATGTAACAATATTACTTATGGAAAGGCTTTTCTTACTGGAGCAAGAGCAGCAGCAACATACATTTGGCACACAGTAGGGCTGTTTTTCATTCCCTGTGGCAAAACTGTCCATTCATATCTTTTATAAGGCTCAGCTAAATTAACACTAAGCACTGAAAAAGCAAACCACAACTACAACAGCCAGGAGAGCTAAAGGTCACTATTGAAGTACACTGATGAAGTGAGGACAATTTAATATTCCCAATAATTTGGTTATGAGTACTAAAAAATTGACATTTTTATAGATTTGGTATTCAGTATATATTTCAAAATCATTTTCTCTCTCTCTCTCTCTTTTTTTTTTTTTTTTGGCTGAAGCAACTGGGGTTAAGTGACTTGCCCAGGGTCACACAGCTAGGAAGTGTTCATTGTCTCAGACAATTTGAACTCAGATTCTCCTGACTTCAGGGCTGGTGCTCTATCCCTGCGCCACCTAGCTGCTCCTCAATATCAACAGAAACTGAAATATAATGTATTATAGAATTGTATAATTTTATATACAGAACTTGAGATAGTTTAATACATTTTATATAATGTATTATATAAATTTTTATTTTATTATATTTATTATTAATATAAATTTTATTATATATTTGTGGTATGAGAGAGCCACACAGGAAAGAGGGATCTTTTCTGGCACATGTCTAGAAGTTCTACTACTAGAGAATTCTCACAAACTTGGGACATGAGCAAGAACCATTTTATAACTATATTTAGGTGCAGAATCACAAGGAGTTCATGCATAAATCTACATCATAGAAGGAAGGCCAAGTTACAAACATAAATCCCAAAAGAGCAAGGACTCTTTTATGTATTTATGCTTGTATATCTTGGAATACAGCACAAAATAATACACTGATTGAATTTACCACTTATTTAAAGGGTATTATGCATGTTGTGATTGAAGCATTATCCTAACTCCTCATCTTCCTTCAAGAAAGTTAGGCTAGTTTTTCTTTAAAAGGTATTTGAAGGCTCAATTGGCTCAGGAAATAAATGTTCAAACTATTGAACCCAAATTACCCAGATACTAACCTGAGTCAGGCCTAACCCAGAACAACTGGCATAGTCTTGAAAGGCTGGGATAATAAGCTCCTTGAAGTGTGAGATGAGCAGAGGAGATGAAGAACCTAGCCTGGCTTTCATGCTTTCCAGCAGGGTTCTTTTGGTAATTCTTTTAGAAACTGTGGTAGCTTAATATTATCCACTTTTCCCACAGGGACATTCTTAAGGGATGATAGTAAATTGTCTGTGTCCATTCATAAAAAAGGCAACAATTAGGAGTATGCTGAAGTAAATTCAGTTTTGGACCCTCTAAGTATGTTATGTTTACCACTGAGGTAATTTAAGCCTAATTTAAATTCTATTAGATCTCTTCTGAACTTTGTTTTCAAAGCTGAGGGGGAGGGGGCAAATAGGACTGAATGGGAGGGACAGGGAAAGATATAATATTCTTTCCCTTAAAAAAGGATAAATTCAAAAGAACTGGGAATAGGCCTCAGCTGAAAATGGATGCCTTAGTATTGCAAAAAGTCATAATTACCTAATTATCTCAAGGGAGGCAAATAAAATTGGGCTATACCCAGCTAGTAGGAAGTCAATTGTTTGGCTTTATGTAAACTGTTTGGATTTGAATGATATTCTAGAAATGACAACTCAGCTGAATTTCTAATTCAACTATAACTGTAACCCTATAATTGTAAAAGGCATAGAAAGTCACTGAAGGATGCAGGAGAGACCCCCAGAAGTGAGAAAATTTTAAAAAGGAGATTCATGGAATTTTAGGATTGTTTAACAGTGTTGAACAAAGTCTTTGAGTTTTGTATTGTTTGTTTTAATCTAGAATTTAAAAAACAAGCCAACATTTTGCCATTTTATGATTTTTATGCAAACTTTGGGGGGAGATGCATTCAATTAAGATAAAGCTGAGTTGTCCCAAAAACCTAGAGACATTTGTGGAACTGGGAATATGTACAAATATGCCCATTTCCACTCCCATCTACATCTCATTCAAGAATTTTAAAACTGTGAACTATTATTTTGTTAAGTACTTCCCTGGAGTTGCTCCTGAGGAAGGCAAAATAATCCCTAACAGAAATGACTATTGTTTGGACATTGACTGACCTAAAAGAAGTTGCTTTGTAACTTTTTGTGTTGCTTTGTGTCTTTCCCCCCAGCAGAGGAGGCCAAAGCCAGACCTAGCAGAAACAGGTTCCTGCTGAACACAAACAGCAATCTTCTGCACAAGCAGAACTGAGTTAGACCCCAAGGTAAGAGTGCTTTTTAATTAATCTATAGTCACAAATTTAAAAAATTTAGTCATATCACTTTTCATAGTAAATTTTTGCTAATCATGTTGTTTAAATCACCTTGTGAAGATTTTTTTTTTTAATTTCTGCAAGGACTGAATCTATATGGCAAAAACAATTAATTTGCAATTTGTCCCATTTCTCCAAACTTCTTTTGTCTCTTAATGCCTATTACACATTTCTTATCCCCCAAATCTCAGTGGGAGGTCTGTGCCTTACTATGAAAATACAGCACATTTGCCATAAGCCAACTTTTTTCCTTTTTTTCTATATTTCAAACTCAATTATCTCCAAAACAGAATATATTATCTCTGCCCCAATCTCTATCTCCATGATAATCTTACCTTTTCTTTGAACTTCTCTATTGTTGCTGAAGGCACTACTATCACAAATCACCTAAGTCAGCATCTTTAGCATTATGTATAATTCTCTTACCCTATATACACAAACTAAGGCCATTCTTAAAGCATTTACCTTCACAATATTTCTCACTTCTCTTCCCTTCTATTGGTTCACATAGCCACTATTCCAATTCAAGCCCTTATTATCTTTTATCTGGACTACTTCAATAGCTTCCTAATTGATCACCTTCAATCTTTCCCCCAAAATTGTACCCTACACAGAAATATCAGAGTTATTTTCCTAAAGCATACATCTAATTATATATCTCTCAAACTATGGATCACTATTACCTTTAAGATCATATATAAACATTTAAAAATTTTAAAATCTCATACAACCTGGCAACCTTTCCAAAGCTACCTTTCCAGACTTGTCATATATTATTGCCTTTGCTTCATTTTATTTTATTGGTCATATAACACAACCCTCCATCTATCTTCTCTGTGCCTTTGAAAAGGCTATCTCACATGACTGAAATGCATTCTATAATGACCTTGACTAGAAGGATCCCAAAATCTCTAAAACTCCTTAAAGGACAAATTCTCCTTGAATTCTAACCTCTGTAAAAGACCCTGCCTGAGGACAAACAGCTTCATTCTGTTACCTAGGTGAGGCTAGTTGAGTCCAGAGCTGGAAAATTCCAACCCTATTAAATTAAAGAAAGACTCATTCAATTCTATTCAATTCCAGCTCAAGCTGTGCTAACCAGCCCCCATCAAAAGCAATCCCCAGCTTGTAGCCAAAGCTTATAAAATGAGACAACTTGGGATTCAGTCCTTGCAGAGGACCTAACATGACATGCCATGCCATGCTATGCCAAGGAACCCTCTGCCTGCAGAAATGATATTCTGTTTTAGCATTACCCTCTCAACTCCTTCAGCTAAGACTTTATAGCTCTATGTCAGGATTTCTCTACTAGAAACTTTACTTCTCTGTCATACCTTGCCACTAAGGAATTCAGTAAAGGCTGAATGCATAGCAAAGGCTGACTTCCCAAATGCCAATAATAAACTTCTTTTTATCAGTCTAACTTTTCATAATTTCCTTTATGAAGGACTTCTGTACTACCAAAAGGGGGTCCCCACAATTTCCGACTCTGCATCAAATCCTAAAGAGGATTTAGGGGAGCCAAACCTTTTCATTTGGTTCCCTGAACCTCAAACCTGCCACTAACCTCATTAAACTCCCTGACTACAAGGAACACTAATCCTAATCTCATCAACTTCTGCCTCTCTATCTTCTTGTTGCAATCAAAATTCAATTCAAATTCTACAAGTAGCCTTCCTAGTTCTTCCAGATTTTAGAGCCATTCGCATTAATATTTTATATATACATTAATTAATGTGAGCAGTGTAAGCCTTTATTTCTCTGAGTCAACTAATCTCCTATAATAGATAGACAGATAGATAAGATAGATAGACAGACAGACATATAGGCAGATAGACTATGTTGTTTCCAAGAGAATGTAAGCTTTTTCAAGCAGGAATAGTTACATATTATTGTTTCCTATTTTTATTTTGATATCCTCAGCACCTTAGCAAGATACCTAGCAAAGATTAGCTTAATAAATACTTAGAAGAATTATTTCTTTTTTCTTAAAGTTTATTTTCTTATTTTTTCAGTTTTGTCATTCTATATTTTTATTGACACTAATTGTTTCCTTTTAATTTTCAATTTAGCTCATATATAATTATGCATATTAGCCTTAGATAATTAATTTCATTTCTTCTCTATAGTAAATTCACTCTTGGCAGGAGCAGGAGAAAACTTAGGCAGTATAATGGATAATCAGAAATCCTCAGAGTTCAAGTCTAGCCTCAAACATGAACACTAAACCTCTGTTTACCTCTTTCCTTTTCTGCACATGGGAGTAATAATAGCACTTATCTCTTAGAGTCATTATGAGCATCAAATGAGAGACTTATGGTTAGTTAAGTGTTTAAGCATGATGCCTGGGACATAATGAACCCTCTATAGATAATACCTATTATTATTATTAACATGATTATTATTATAATTTTTTTTTATAAGATTGGTTGGTAGCATACTTTCTTAGTCTTTATCAGAATAGCACTTAGTTTGAACAGTTGCAGAGTTTTTATTTTCAGGCTTTTCTTTTGTGACTAAATTTCAAGATTTTATCCATTATTTCAATCTCGAGTAAAATTTGAAGGAATTCAGAGATTTCCTGCTCAAATATGGTTTAGACTAGATGACTTCTGAGATTTGATTCAATTCTACAATAATACAACACAATGTAATGTATTACAATACAATAAAATTTAAAATAATAATATACTGGTTCTCAAAAAGTAAGAACCAAGATGAGAATTCAAGTAGCATACTTGAGCAGGTAATGTCTCTCAGAAAAAGAGCAAAGTGGCTACTTAAAGAGGGTTAGGAATTGCTGTACCAGCAAAAGCCATAAGTAAGACTATTATAAATTGTTGACTTGCTGTTATGTTTTGCTTCTGGCTTTAATATATTTTTTGTTTTGTTTTGTTTTGTTTGTTTTTGCTTTTGGTTTTAACACCAATTTTTTTTCCCCAATGCCTTTTGTTATAACAAAGATTTCAAAAGAAGAAAAAAAAAGTTCAGCAAAACAATTCTGACAGTATAATTAGTACTGCAAGCCACAATGCTATACAAACTCAATATAAAGGAAAAATGTAATAGCATTTTATTTGATGACAAAAAAACTTCATTTTCCCTGACAAGCCCCAAACTTATGTCTTCTACACCTTTAAAACCTACCTGATTGCCTCATTAGTTCACCTCCCAATCCCCTGAAAATTAAAAATAAATAAATAAATAAAGGCGAAACCAAAAAGACATGTAGATGGCTACAATGGCATTACATAAATAATAGTCAAACAATTTACTTCAATGTTTCAAAAATCTATAATTTCTTTGAAATCTATCATTACACTATGGATATTTTTTCGATCAACATAAATTTGTTTCATTCCCTTAACATGCATACATACATACATAAATACATTCTTTCATTAAGTTTAAGTTCCTGTGGCCAAAATTATTCTTTACCTAACAACAAGCTTTTCAATGAGTTTCTATGGATGTAGATTATAGGATATTAGTGAATAGTCTTGTCACAGTGCAAGCATTTTCAATTTTATAGGACCTGAAAAAACTTAGACTATACTGTCAAAATCCTTTAGAATCTACTGTCATTTTCATAACACAATAGAGAAGATAACAGTGGAGATTATGCAAATAGCATAATCAATTAACAATACAAAGCATAAACATATCTACTTACAAAGTAATTCTAAAAAATTTGGTATCCAATATATACAGGGAAATACGACATATATAAAACCAAGAACTATTTTCCAATATATATATGGCCAAAGAATATGAACATTTTGTTTATTTATTTATTTAAATCTAATTCACTCATCACAAAATCCCAGAGAGACATGTTATCTCACACCCAGAAATATCTTCTCAATATACACCGAGTCTATCATTTTTATTTGGACATGGATATCACATTTCATAATAATTGTTCTAGAGGTGTGATCTTTAAGGTGATTCTAAGTTTTTAAAAGTTTTCCTTGTGAAACCAAATTGTTCCTCTTTGCAGATGATATGATGGTATGCTTAGAGAACCCAAGAGATTCTACTAAAAAGCTATTAGAAACAATCTACAACTTTAGCAAAGTTGCAGGATACAAAATAAATCCACATAAATCCTCAGCATTTTTATGTATCACCAACAGGGCTTGGTGAGATAGATATAGCAAGAGAAAAAAGAAAAATAACTGTCGATAGCATAAAATATTTGGGAATCTATCTACTAGAGGAAAGTCAGGAATTATATGAGCAAAATTACAAAATACCTTCTATATAAATAAAGTCAGATTTAAATAACTGGAAAAATATTAACTGCTCTTGGATAGGCCAAGCAAATATAATAAAGATGACAATACTTCCTAAACTAATCTATTTATTTAGTTCTATGCCAGACTCCCAAGAAAATATTTTAATGACCTAGAAAAAATAACAACAAAATTCACATGGAAGAACAAATGGTCAAGAATTTCAAGGGAATTAATGAATTTCTTTCCTTTTCTCTTCCTTCCTTCCTTCCTTCCTTCCTTCCTTCCTTCCTTCCTTCCTTCCTTCTTTCCTTCCTTCCTTCCTTCATCAAATAAAGGTGGCCTAGTTGTACCTGATCTAAAACTGTATTATAAAGCAGCAGTCACCAAAATCATTTGCTATTGGCTAAGAAATAAATTAGTTGATCAGTGGAATAGGTTAGGTTCACAAGACAAAATAGTCAATAACTATAGCAATCTAGTATTTGACAAACCCAAAGATCCCAACTTTTGGGATAAGAATTCATGACTTGACAAAAACTGCTGGGAAAACTGGAAATTAGTATGGCAGAAATTAGGCATAGACCCACACTTAACACCACATACCAACATAAAGACCAAGATGAATCCATGATTTAGGCATAAAGAACGAGATCATAAATAAATTAGAGGAACATAGGATAGTTTACCTCTCAGACTTGTGGAGGAGGAAGGAATTTGTGACCAAAGGAGAACTAGAGATTATTATTGATCACAAAATAGAAAATTTTGATTACATCAAATTAAAAAGCTTTTGTACATATAAAACTAATGCAAACAAGATTAGAAGGGAAAACCGGGAAAACATTTTAACAGTTAAAGGTTCTGATAAAGGTCTCGTTTCCAAAATATATAGAGAACTGACTCTAATTTATAAGAAATCAAGTCATTCTCCAATTGATAAATGGTCAAAGGATATGAACAGACAATTTTCAGAGGATGAAATTGAAACTATTTCCACTCCAAGTCACTTTAGATCAGAAAAATGCAAATTAAGACAACTTTGAGATACCACTAAAAACCTGTCAGATTGGCTAAGATGACAGGAACAAATAATGATGAATGTTGGAGGGGATGAGGGAAAACTGGGACACTGATGCACTGTTGGTGGAGTTGTGAAAGAATCCAACCATTCTGAAAAGCAATCTGGAATTATGCCCAAAAAGTTATCAAACTGTGCATACCCTTTGATCCAGCAATGCTACTACTGGGATTATACCTCAAGGAAATACTAAAGAAGGGAAAGGGACCTGTATGTGCCAAAATGTTTGTGGCAGCCTTTTTTGTAGTGGCTAGAAACTGGAAAATGAATGGACGCCCATCAATTGGAGAATGGTTGGGTAAATTGTGGTATATGAATGTTATGGAATGTTATTGTTCTGTAAGAAATGACCAGTGGTGAATACAGAGAGGGTTGGAGAGATTTACACGAACTGATGCTGAGTGAAATGAGCAGAACCAGGAGATCATTATACATTTCAACAACAATACTGTATGAGGATGTATTCTGATGGAAGTGGATATCTTCGACAAAGAGAAGCTTTCAGTTCCAATTGATCAATGATGGACAGAATCAGCTACACCCAGAGAAGGAACACTGGGAAATGAGTGTAAACTGTTTGCATTTTTGTTTTCCTTCCCAGGTTTTTACCTTCAGAATTCAATTCTTCCTGTGCAACAAGAAATTCGGTTCTACACACATATATTGTATCTAGGATATACTATAACATATTTAACACGTATAAGACTGCCTGCCATCTAGTAGAAGGGGTGGAGGGAATGGAGGGAAAAATCAGAACAGAAGTGAGTGCAAAGGATAATGTTGTAAAAAATTACCCATGCATATGTAACTTTAAAAAAGTTATAATTATAAAATAAAAATTTCCATTAAAAAAAAGTTTTCCTCATTACAATGTGATTTCAGTGTGCATCAATTCATAGAAGTTGTTCCATATTTCTCTGAAATAAACCTTTCATCTTTTTTTTTAAGTCTATTGATTTTTTTTTTCTGTTTCTTTCAGTATTAAAATTATCCCAAGTATCCCTTGCTTTCCCCTTGCAGAAAGTCACACCACATGAATAATAGTACTGCTTAGAAAAGAAAAACCCAGCAAAACTGATCAATACAAAGAAAAAGTCTGAAAATATATGCAATGTATAATACCTATGGCCCTCCCACCTCCAATAAGGGATAAGCTGAAAGTCTCTTCTTTATCTCTTCATTTGCATCCTAGTCTTTGTAATTTTATTAAGATTCACTTAATATTTTTTAAAAATGTTTAATTCTTTCCATTGACATTGTTGCACATACTGTATACATTATTTTCTTGGCTGAATACTTTCCTTATATCAGTGCATATCGAATTTCCATGTATCTGTTTATTCACCATTTATTTCATATCATACAGTATAGGAATATTCTTTTACATTTATGTGCTATAGCTTTTTCTAACCCCCCAGCTCATAGTTTTCATTTCTTAGCTATCACAAAAAGTGCTGCCATAAATATTTTGAAGCATAAGAGGGATTTTCTTTTTAATGATGGCTTTCTTGAGGTGTAAGACCAGTAATAGAACCTATGGTTCAAAGATTATGAATATTTTAGTCACTTTATTTACATAACTCCAAATTATTTTCCAAAATGGTTTTATTATTTCATAGGCCCACCAACAGTGTATCCCCAACTCTTCCAACATTGACTCTTATCATCTTTTTGTCATTGTTTTTGTCAGTCTGAATGGCATTATGTGAAACCTCTGAATAGTTTTGATTTGAATTGCTCTTAATAGTCATTTGGATCATTCTTTCATGTGGCTACGAATACTTTGCAGTTTTTTCCTTGAGAACAGTATCTTCATATCTTTTGACATTTTGTCTATTGGAGTACGACTATGAGTTTCACATATATTTATTAATTTTTGACATATCTTAGATACCAAATCCTTATCAGAGAAATCTGATACAAATTTTTTTCTCATTTGATCACTTCTCTTCTTATCCTAGATGCATTGTGTCTATACAGAAGCTTTATAGTTTCAAGACCAAAATTATTAATTTTATCCGTCATAACTGCCTCTGTGTTGTTTAGTTAAGAATATATTTCCTACTCATAGCTGTAATCTTCAATTATTCTAATTTTTTCAATAAAATGATTTCTAATATAAGGTCATAAATACATGTATAATATATTGTAAAATATGGTTTAAGTTACCAATCAAGTCTAATTTTTGCCAGACTGCTTTCTAGTATTCCTAGTACTTTTTAATAAAATGAGAAGCTATTTTCCTATTTGTCTTCTACTTCATGAAATCCTGAGTTTTATTGTTATTATTTCAAAATCTCATTTATCAAGGCTGCTCCATTGATTTACTTCTCTATTATAGAGAAAAAACAAATGGTTTTGATTACTGCTGCTTTATAGTATAATTTCTTCTGTATGCTGCATTTGAGAAGTAAATAATTTCCTTCATTCTGATTTTCTTTCTAAAACTGTTTCAAGATAAATTTATTACGAGTTCTTAAGTGATTAAATACATTCTTAAGTAAGCCAATTTATCATCAACATATTGGAGGAAATATTTTGGACAAATACAACATCAGCCCTTGTGAAAAAATTATTAGAATGTATGGGAATAAATGGAATTTTCTTAAAAATTTAGGTAAGTGGTATTTCTCTAAATCCAAGACCCAATATTATGTGTAATTGAGATAAATTAAAGCAAAGGTGTCTATTATCATTGTTGTTATTCATTTAAAGAAATTAGGAGCAAAAACATAGGCAAAGAGGAAACAATCATATGATTTATAGGAGTTTCTTTTTCTTATTAATACAGTCACTTAGGTTCAAAATGTTCCTAATATCAAGACACTCTGAATTCCTAATATAAATCCATTATATTCATAGTTTATAATCTTTGTGATATATTGTTTTAGTCTCCTTGCTAATGTTTCACTGAAAATTTTTGTTTCAGTATTCATTAGGGATATTAGTCTATAGTCTCCCTCCTCTGTTTGGTTTAGTATCAATACCATATTTGTGATGAAGAAGCTATTTTGTAGGATCCCTTCTTTTCATATTTTTCTAAACATTAGTACTGAAATAAATTATTCTTTAGCTACTTGGTAGAATTCACTTGTAAATTTATATGGTTCTGAAATTTTATTATGGAAAGGAAGGAGAAGAAATTTATTGATGAAGTGTTCAACTTCTTTTTTCCTGTTCTGGGTAAGAGAAAAAAGTAAAGCAACTCTATTTTGTACTTCCTCTATCTTGCCCCTAACTTAGCTTTTTATCACTGAAGGGGCATCATGGGCCTCATTCAAAGTGTGACTTATGTTAAAGATTTTAGCTTAAAAAAACATTTAGCTTAAAAAGGTCTTCCACTGCTTCCAAGGCCATTTCTAGTTATCCTAATCTATATCTTGCCACTAGACTCAGATGGCACTAAAGAAAAAAGTGAGGCTAGTAACTTGGCATAACCCACCACCATTTAAATCCAACTCATTTGTAGTCACTATAATCACCTCCCTGATGCCAAGGTACTTTTTGGGAATGAAGGACAAACAACTTTGCTTATATTGCAACCCCAACATCACTGTCTGACCAGCCTTTTGCTGGGCCTGGAAAGGTTCTGTTCAATTAAGGGATATGATATCCCCTATTCCTAGCCTGTAAATCCCTAGCAACAAGCCCTGTTAGTTACACCTAGTTAGAGTTACACCATACCCAATTCACTTCCTACCTATATTAAAATCTATGTTAAGTTTTGTCCTTTTGTTCCTTAAAGAAGTCTTTGATTGTGTGGTCGAGGCTCCCATGCTAGAGAACTGCTTCCAGCATCAACAGTTTCACTGATACTATTTTAGCACATATTTAAGTCCTCTATTTATTTCCTGTACTGTAAAACTGGGAAAATTATATTTTAGTAAATCATCAACCATTCCATTTTCGTTGGCTGTTTTATTAGCATGTAATTAAGTAAAACATCCTTATAAGTGCTTCATCTCTTGTTTATTACTTGTCAATTCACCTTTTTTTCAATTATGATACAGGTAATTTGGTTTTATTCTTTCTTTCTTTAAATGAGATTAACTAATAACTTTTTTTTCTCAAAAACTAGCTCCTAGTTTTATTAATTCAATGGTTTTTATTTTAATTTTGTTAATTTTACCTTTGATTTTTAGATTTTCCATAACTTTCACTGTTCATATGATTATATACATATATGATGTAATATAATTATAGTACAATAGTATTATTTTAATTTATTAGTTTTGTTTTTTAGTTGCATGCACAATTTGTTGGATCTACTCTTTCTTTTACTAATGAAATGGTTTATTAATTGATCCATATATTCTTTAGAATTAAGCTACTTAGCCTGTGATATTTTATGTTTGCTTCAAATAAACAAAAAATTTATTATGTTATCACCAGTAAAGGCTACATTTAATATTTCTGATTTTCTGCATTTATCTGTAAAATTTTTATGCTCTAATAATATGTGGTAAATTTTTGTGAAGGTACCATACAGAGATAAGAATGTTCCCCTTCAAAATTCTCCAGAATCTATTATATATAAAACTTCTCTAAAATTCTATTCAGGTCTTTCATTTCTGTTTGTTTTTTATTAGATTACCTAGGTTTGAGAAAGGGTAAATTGAAGTCTCCTGCTATTATAGTTTTGATGGGTTTTTCTTTACTATAATTCATTTAAAATTATAATGAAATGGTAAACCAGTGGTCCTCAAACTTTTTAAATAGGGGGCCAGTTCACTGTCCCTCAGACTGTTGGAGGGCTGGACTATAGTAAAAACAAAAACTCACATTCTGTCTCCGCCCCCTCAGCCCATTTGCCATAACCCAGCGGGCCAAATAAAAGTCCTCAGCGGGCTGAATCTGACCTGCAGGCCTTAGTTTGAGAACCCCTGTGGTAAACTATCCAAAATAATAATGGTAAAATAAAATAAAATGGTAAACTATCAAACTAATATCTTCACTATCCACTAATATGAATCTTGGAATCTGCCCCCTGTGCTACTGGGTTCTGAAAAGTGACCTTTCATCTTTTGTTACCCAAATCTGTTCCCATTATTCTTATCATGCTTGCACAATTACAGCCTTTTCCACCCTCTTATGTACTGTCTACCCCCATTAAGAAATTAATTTCCTGAATATGAATTACTTGCATTTTTGTCTTTCTTCCCAGATTATTTTTACCTTCTGAATCTGATTTTTCTTGTGCAACAAAAACTGTATGAATCTGCACACATGTTTAACATGTATAAGACTGCCTGCCATCTAAGGGAAGGGAAAAGTTGGAATAGAAATGAGTGCAAGGGACAATGTTGAAAAATTACCCATTGCATATTGTTTTGTCAATAAAAAAGTATAATTAAAAAAAAAGAAAGTAATTTCCTAATTATGTCCTCTGCACTGTAACACTTTGGATACAATTATAAAAAAAACTAAATAATTTCTACAGGCAAAGCTCTTATATTCTATTAAGGGAGATAAGCACATTTCTAAATATAAACAGAATAAATATAAATTAAAAGGGCAGCTAGGTGGCACAATGGATAGAATACTAGCTCTGAAGTCAGGAGCATCCAAGTTCAAATCTGGCCTCAGACACTTAACATGTGCTAGCTGTGTGATCCTGGGCTAGTCACTTAATCCCAATTTGCCTGAGCAAAAGTGTGTGTGTGTGTGTGTGTGTGTGTGTGTGTGTGTGTGTGTGTGTGTGTGTGTGTGTAAATTAAAGAATTACAAAGAAACAAAGTAGTTCAATACAAGATAGTTTCAGAGAGAGCAAACTAATAGTAGGAAAGATCAAGAAAGGCTTCATTTAGCATTAGTGTTTGAGTTATTAAAGGAAGAAAGAAACTCTATGTGGCAGAAACAAAGAGAAAGATCATTTCAAGTATGCCAGTACAAAGAGAGAAACCCAAGAGATGGATTGACCTTTGTGAAGAAGAAAGAGAAAAATTATGAAGATTACAGAGTGAAGAAATATTGATCAATAAGGATTAAAAGTTAGGTTGAGGCCAGGTTGTAAAAGATTTCAAAAGCTAAATGGAATAGTTTAAATTTTATCCTAGAATGCATCAAAAAGTCATTAGAATCACACAGTCAGAACTACCCTTAAGAAAAATTATTTTGGCAGCACTGTTTTGGATGGTGATGGTTATTATGTGGAAAATGGTGACTAGAGGTAATGAGAGTTATATTATCTAAGTGAGTTAGAATAAGGAGCTGAACTAAGCAGGGAGTGATGTGGGAAGAAAAAAAAAAAAAGGAATTGGATGTAAAAGATATGTGAAAATGGAAATGTCAAGTGTTAGCAACTGACTGGATCTATGGTGTGAGGAAGAATAAAGAATCCAGGGAAATGAGGTTATGATGCTGGGAGACAGGAAGAATAGTGTGCCTAACAGAAATAGGGAAGTTTAGAAAAGGAGAGAATTTGGGCTAAAGATAATGTGATCAGTTTGAGGTAGGTTGATTTTCAGATGTCTCTCAAACATCTAGTTAGAAATGTCTCATAAGTAACTGGTGATACAAGAATAAAGTCTGGATGATAGACTGATACCAGATACAAAGATTCATGAGTCATCTCCATAAAGTTCATGAAGTTACTTCAAGAAGATAGTATGAGAATGAGGAGAGAAGAGAACCTACTACAGAACCTTGAGGAACACTCATAGATGAAAAGTATGAAATGATTAATTAAGAGAGATAAAGAAATATAAGTAAGAGGGCAGAAGAGAATAATGTCATGAACATGGAAAAAGTAAATAGGAAAAGAAGGTGATCTATAATGTCAAAATGGAGCAAAAGGGTGCAGATTGGTGGTGCAGTAGATAGAACACCAGCCCTGAAGTTAGGGTGACCTGAGTTCAAATCTGACCTCAGACATTTAACACTTCTTAGATGTGTGACCCTGGGCAAGTCACTTAACCCCAAATTGCCTCAGGGGGGGAGAATTAAGGAAAAAAACAGAGCAAATAGGCAGAAAAGGAAAAGAAAGTAAAGTAAAGACAATTTTGCTTGTTTCTGGATTCTCGATGCTTAACAATGATATCAAAGAACTGAAAATAGAAATCTACTAACTGGGCAATGGTTTAAAAATATAGTACATGAATGTACTGTATCATAAGAGATAATAGGAAGGAATTCAGCAAAACAGTCACATTTACAGTGTAAAGCAAGCTGAACCAGGAATACAATGAAGATAATGACTACAACAATGCTATCAGAAAAACAACAAAAACAATTATAATAACTACAGTAAGCTGAAGAATAACTAAAAAAAAAATTCATCTTCCTATCTTTTTACAGAACTTTTTTGCTAAGCCACTTTCACAACTTTCCTTTTTATTATTTATTATAATGTGTAGTTAGAGAATGAGGGAGATATATTCTGTAATAAAAATTATATGAAAATGGAAAAGGAGAAAAAAGTTTAAACTTCCCTAAAGCATTATAAAATCAGTCAACAGGTACTAAGACTTGGGAATATAAACACAAAAGATAAGAATTGTTATTTTACTAAAACTCATTCTATCAAATGATGATGATATGAAATATATGATATAATGTAATGTAATGAAATGAAATAAAACTCAATATAATGTAACTCAAGAGCTACATTCTGAGGAATAATGAATAGAGCATTGGCCCTGGAGTCAGAAAGAACTGAATTCAAATCCTGCCTCACACATTTACTAGCTATGTGGCCTTGGGCAAGTCACTTAATCTTTTCTGCCTCAGTTTTTTATCTATAAAATAAGCTAAAGAAGTAAATAGCAAACCTCCACAATCTTTGCCAAGAAAATTCCAAATGGGGGTTCAGTTGAACACAACTGAAAACAATTGAACAATAACATGTAATATCATGTGTACTAATGAAATCTAAAATGTTCTATAATATACTACATCATAATGTGAAACAACATAATTTAATAGAATGATGCAATTCAATATTATGTATGATATGGTTATGATGATATATCATATCATAATGTAATATAACATAGTCTTATATAAAACATAAATGCAAGATAACAAAATACAAGGAAGTTAGATAAGAAAGATTCTAATAGGATAAGAAAAGGCTTCCTGTAGGAGATACAAGCAAATTTCTAGAAAACAAGAATTTATTAGGCTCTATTTAATATTTTTAAGGAACTTTCCTAAGAAGATAATCAACTTGGCTAAGATGACAGGAAAAAATAATGATGAATGTTGGAGGGGATATGGAAAAACTGGGACATTGATGCATTGTTGATGGAGTTGTGAAAGAATCCAACCATTCTGAAAAGCAATCTGGAATTATGCCCAAAAAGTTATCAAACTGTGCATACCCTTTGATCCAGCAATGCTACTACTGGGATTATATCCCAAAGAAATACTAAAGAAGGGAAAGGGGCCAGTATGTGCCAAAATGTTTGTGGCAGCCCTTTTTGTAGTGCCTAGAAACTGGAAAATGAATGGATGCCCATCAATTGGACAATGGTTGGGTAAATTATGGTATATGAATGTTATGGAATATTATTGTTCTGTAAGAAATGACCAGCAGTGAATACAGAGAGGTTTGGAGAGACTTACATGAACTGATGCTGAGTGAAATGAGCAGAACCAGGAGATCATTACACACTTCAACAACAATACTGTATGAGGATGTATTCTGATGGAAGTGGATATCTTCAACAAAGAGAAGATCTAATTCAGATCCAATTGATCAATGAGGGACAGAAACAACTACACCCAGAGAAAGAATATTGGGAAATGAGTGTAAACTGTTTGCATTTTTGTTTTTCTTCCCAGGTTATTTTTACCTTCTGAATCCAATTCTTTCTGTGAAACAAACAAAAAAAAATTCGGTTCTGCACACATATTGTATCTAGGATATACTATAACATATTTAACATGTATGGGAATGCCTGCCATATAGGGGAAGGGATGGAGGGAAGGAGGGGAAAATTCAGAACAGAAGGGAGTGCAAGGGATAATGTTGTAAAAAATTACCCATGCATATGTACTGTCAAAAAAAATGTTATAATTATAAAATTAATTTTAAAAAATAAATTTAAAAAAAAGAAGATAATCAACACAGCAAAGGGAAATTTCTAAGGTGAGAAAACTGCAAAAGGATGATGTGTGTTCTGGAATGAAACTATAGATGGTGTTGAATCCAGGAAAGTCATGAATACAATCAAAAAAGAAATTAAGGCTGGTCAGCCTGGGTTCTTTCCCTGAATGGAGGCCACAAGTGAAATTCACCATTGACAAAAAGGGACTGGCATAATAGAAAGGTTTTCCAAGGCAAGAAGGCTATAAGGAATTAACAAATGTTTCAGGATGAGACTACTGATAAAACAAGATGTTAAAGTCCAGGGGAGAGGAAGGGAAGGGAGAAAAGTGCTATTCAATTGAATCTGGAAAAAAATAAGAATTCTGTGTGAGAAAGTCATGCATTTCAGGCATAGGAAATGATCAGGATTAAGGCATGATAATAATCTGCAGAGGAACAGAGTGAAAACCAATATGTCTTTATTGTAATGTGCAGAAAAGGAAATAATGTGTGCAAATGGGGGGGGGGAAGGTTGGGAGAGAAGATATAAGGCTCTTTAAAAGACACACAGAGTAGCTTTTATTTAATTTTAGAAGTAACACTGAATAAACTTCAGTGAATAGAGTTTATTGAGTAAGGGAGTATGGGCAATGTGCTTAAGGAAAATCATTTCAGCAAGTAGTGTTTGGAAAATGTATTAAAGGGAGAAAGATTATATGACTCAGAGTCATAACCTGTAATAAAATGAGAATGAAACTATAAAAAATACTACTGAATGTAATGACACACCTTGGCTCGGGAGAACAAATGATTAAATACTGCTCTTTTCAATAGAGAATTGGGGGATTGTTAGAAAGAGACTGTATTTGCACTATCAAAAGCAATCATTACATTTGTTAATTTTGCTTAATAATTTTTTCATCATTATAATGATGAAATGACTGATATTGAGAAAAAGCAAAAGTAAAGTCTTTTTTTTTAAGAAAAGA
This sequence comes from Sminthopsis crassicaudata, assembly GCF_048593235.1. Classification (NCBI taxonomy): domain Eukaryota; kingdom Metazoa; phylum Chordata; class Mammalia; order Dasyuromorphia; family Dasyuridae; genus Sminthopsis; species Sminthopsis crassicaudata. The sequence continues at coordinate 304,816,692 of NC_133620.1, read as the reverse complement.
GAGAATAGATAGAAAGAATTGAGAATTCTCATTTCCAGTGCTGTTGAAATAAGAAACTATAATAATCTTTAAACACTACTGACTGTCCTAAATGATATTTTACACTATTATACATCAGAAAATTTGTTTTGTCCATAAGGGCTATCAAGAATTTAGCCAATTCTGATTATACTACTTTAGTAATGGGAATATCTTTCAGCAAGTAGTATATGCTAAACTTTAAGTGATATTATCTTTTCAGCAAGGTTGGGCATGAAAATATATATTTCTATATAGCTTACTCTAAAGTTGGAAATATTACCACTTTGTCACACAGATATTTGACATTAATCGTCTCATCGCAAAACTGGAGATAAAATGATCTCCTAACAAAATGAAATGACTCCTACATTTTAAAGTTCTTTCCTCAGATCTGAAAAGAATTCATTTTAGAATAAACCAGTTCAACAATCTACATTACATATTTGGGAAAAGAAGGAAATCATCAGTCTTTCATTTTTATATCAACTTCACAATCCACAAAAGGTTGAAGGTGAACTTATTCAAGAATTTGCTGGTACTTGTCAGATTGGCTAAGATGACAGGAACAAATAATGATGAATGTTGGAGGGGATGTGGGAAAACTGGGACACTAATACATTGTTGGTGGAGTTGTGAAAGAATCTGGCCATTCTGGAGAGCAATTTGGAACTATACTCAAAAAGTTATCAAACTGTGCATACCCTTTGATCCAGCAGTGCTTGCTATTGGGCTTATATCCCAAAGAAATACTAAAGAGGGGAAAGGGATCTGTATGTGCCAAAATGTTTGTGGCAGCTCTTTTTGTAGTGGTTAGAAACTGGAATATGAATGGATGTCCATCAATTGGAGAATGGTTGGGTAAATTATGGTATATGAAAGTTATGGAATATTATTGCTCTGTAAGATATGACCAGCAGGACGAACACAGAGAGGTTTGGAGAGACTTAAATGAACTGATGCTGAGTGAAATGAACAGAACCAGAAGATCGCTGTACACTTCAATAACAATACTGTATGAAGATGTATTCTGATGGAAGTGGATATCTTCAACATAAAGAAGATCCAACTCACTTCCAGTTGATCAATGATGGACAGAAGCAACTACACCCAGAGAAGGAACACTGGGAAGTGAATGTAAATTGTTAGCACTACTATCTACCCAGATACCTTCGGAATCTAACACTTAATCTAATACTTAACGTGCAACAAGAAAATTGGATTTACACATATATATTGTATCTAGGTTATACTGTAACACATGTAAAATATATGGGATTGCCTGTCATCTAGGGGAGGGAGTAGAGGGAGGGAGGGGAAAATTTGGAAAAATGAATACAAGGGATAATGTTATAAAAAAATTACTCATGCATATATACTGTCAAAAAATTTATAATTATAAAATTTTAAAAAATTAGACTAAAAAATCCTTTTTCTGTTGCCTAAATAAAATGTTTATTCAGTCAAAAAAAAAAAAAAGAAAAAAGAAAAAAGAATTTGCTGGTAAAAAAAACAAGGGTAGCACCTTAAAATTTCAACTCATTTAAGTTTAATAAATTATTTTCCTTGTTTTATATTTATTAAGGCTTGGTTATATTAAACAATTTTCTAGTCATTCAACCATTGTTGTGAATTGAATATAAAATCAGTTCTTCCTAAATCTAACTCCATTCTTTATCCACCATGATACACTGCTGTTTGTCTACAATGATGAGAAGAGGCCATAAAGAAAAAAAAAAATCAATTTCTCAGGCTTTAACTCTTCTTCAGATCCAAGTGGTATTTGGAAAAATACATATGTTATTGGGATCTTGGGAATAAAGCTGAATAGTTTCCTTAAAGGTCTTATCGGCTGTTGCCATTAAAAGCCTATTTCAACATTTTGTTATCAACAAAATCTATCACTTTTCTACATGTTTATTTTTCAAAGTCAATGATCATGATCAATCTCCATTCTGATGATTACATGACTACTTCAAATGGCTGTTTCTTTTCACCTATTCAAATTTAATTTTTAGAAGCATGTTTGTTCCTTAAAATCATTTTTGTCCTGCTTTGTCAAAAAATGAAAAAGAATCTCATAATTCCTCTTCTACAAATTAAAACAACTCATAATTTTTAAAAGAAGAAAACTTCATTATCTGGAAGAACAGTATTAAGTGGAGAGTTTCAGTGCTAAATTAAAGTTGAAAATGTGCCATCAAAAACAATAAAAATTAACATTTACTCAAGTGTCAAAAGTTATTCAATCTGGAAACTTTCCAGAATGCTTAAGAGCTTCTGCTGACATGCAGTAAAACATTTATATTAGTTTTGGGTTAATGGTAATTTAAGCTTTCTCAGTATAATGTCAACAATAAGTCTAGTTTTTCAATTTCTATGCCCAAAGCAGGAACCTATTTTTCACAATCTCTTTTCCCCCAAATAGAATAGAAAACTTTACTTTGATTTCCAACTCTGCTATGCCATTGTGAAAAGGATTCAGAACTTCTTAGCACAGGTTTTATTCTCCAATATTATTTAGTTAAACTGACTCTCTTTTGACTTCAAGTAATATTACTAGAAAAAAATTTTCTTTCTAGGATATCAGAATATGGTATATCTGACTTTATTGTATTAGAGCATTATATCTTGAAAAGAATTGAAAACTACATTGTCTTTAAGAATGAACAGCTTTCTCTTAAGAGAATTTTAATAGTTCTACTCAAAAGGAAACACTTTGATACAGATTTTCAAATCTGGTCTTTATAGTAATGAAGGCAGATAGATGGTTCAGTGGATAGAACATTATGCCTGGAGTTAAGAAGCCCTGGGTTCATATTTGGCTTCAGACACTTACTCAATGTATGACCCAAGACAGTTACTTAACCTTTCTTAATTTTATTACAGTGGAGAAGGAAATAGCAAACTACTCCAGTATCTTTGTGAAGAAAACCCATAGATAATATGATCTGGAGGGAATCACAAAAAGTCAGACATGACTGAACGAAACAACAGCAAGCAAGAGTAAGTAATATCATTTAAATTTATTGCCTTAACCAAACAAAGAAATATCCAAGTACCGTCATTACCCTGAAGAGTTGGTAGCTATCAAAAAGACAGTAAAATTCCCTTTGACTGAAATAACATCAAAGTAGGACTTTAATAGCAAATCCTATGTGTGCAGAATGTTGAGAGCCTCCCAATTCAGGCACTATACTTCAGAAAATCAAGCAGTTGTTTGCAAGGAGAATATTACTATCTAATTTTCAAAGTGTTGAGAATTAATACCCTTTCGAATGCTGATACACATGTGATTTTACTGAAACCATTTTATATCTTTTACATATCTGGGGGAAAAGCTCTCCGTGTTTAGTATTGTAGGGAAATAATTTTACCTTTTCTTCTCTTAATCTATATCATGTATCCTACCTACACCAAAATATGCTACTGCTTCTACTCTCAATGACAACCAAAAAAACCCAGTATAGGTTATAAAGAAGAAATTTAAAAATGAATTGGCATTCTTGAAACAGAGTTATCACTTGTACATAGATACCAGATATTAAAGGGACTTCTATAATAACAGAAAGATCTCATACAAGAAGCTATGAATTTTGTAACTTATTTTTTTGTAATTCTTCAATTCTACTATGATTAGTGTAAGCCTTTGCTTTTGATTTTCTTGCAAAGACAACTGGGCCATATTCATTAATATATGTGCTAAGATACTACTGTATGACAAACTATTTTTCCGTATCATTAAGAGGCATATGAATTTGAGGTTTCTAGACAATTCATAACAATAAGCTTTACTATAAGTAACCAGTATAGAAGAAATACAAATAACTCTTACAAGCTAAATATCACTACTACTTTCAGAGAAGACAAATAGCAGGACAAAATGACTTTCTATGAGTATCCAAATAAATCTTCATCCTACAAATGAAGTTATGTGCAAGGCTGTCCAGAATCAGCTTTTGTTTCTTTTTATTAATTTTAAGACAATGATATAATGCCAAACTGAAAAAAGAATAAAAACAGAGACCACACATATAATTTCGTTTCCTACATTATCTCACTAGTCGTATTAGGACATCAAAAAGGCATCACTGAAATGAAAACCATACACATTACAAGTATGAGATGATTCATCGCTAAACAAGTTCAGCTTGTTCTGCAGATTTCTTGCTGAGAAAGTCAAGCCAAAACAAATAGTTAGCTTGCTTTTTTGTGTGTTACTCTTAACTGGTGTTTAATTACTATACCAAGATTTGAAGACATTTTGCTGCAGAAAGGTTACCCATATTCATAGATTTGCTTAGGTTGTTTATTATCTTTTTTCTCCCAAAGTTCAAGAATGTATAAAGCATTAGAGATCAAAAAATCATTCAGAAGCAATCCAAAGTTAGAAGTTTTGCTTACTATGAAGGCCCTTAACAGTCTGGCTATTCACTTTATTTGACTGGCAGCCTTACAGATTCATTGTGAATAAAATACTTCTAAGAGGACCAATTCCCTTTTGATTGAGAAAATCCCCAACAATTTATGAGATATGATCAAATAACAAAACACAGTACTTCTGGGAATTTAAACTATCTGAGGAAACACTTGTGATAAAAAGTCCCAATGATAATTCATCATCTACTTAATGTATATATACTTAAAATGTATATATACTTAAACTAGGAGAGTTAAATCAAAAATCTACAATCTAGATTCTTTGAATAAATAGGACTTTTATTTTTATTTATTTATTTTTAACATACATGTTTGATTGTTTGATCCTTATAACAACCTGGTGAGTTATATGTTGAAAATAGAATCTCCACTTTATGGGCAAGGAAACTAAAGTTTTAAAAATTAGAATTTGTATTCCCTGATTTTTCTATTATTGGGCTTTCTATTATGCCTATACTAAGTACGTCAAATCAATCAACATCTATTGAGTGAAAAAAAATGCTAATCTTAATTTCTAAGCACACATAAAGAGAAAGGTCTAAGATGTGCAGGACTATGGTTGGTACCATAAGTACTAGAACTGCACCATCATTAGATTCACATGATATTCAAAAGCCAGGCAAGAAGAATGGAAGCCACTATGCCCTTCCTCTATCCTGAAAGGTATTTTGTAAATCTTAATTTTTTTTTAACTTTTACTTTTATATACATCTTTTTATTTACTTTTAGAACATCTATTTCCCAATGAAGTATTCTTTTTTCTTTCACTTCTAGAAAATTATTCCCTATAATAAATAGTTAAAAAAAGAAGGAAAAACAATTCAGCAAAACTAATTAACACATTAAAAATTCTGTTATTATATACAGAGATTCACACCTCACTTATGGAAAGAAATGGAGACGATATCATTGTAAATGACCAAACTTGGTTATTTATAATTTTATAGCATTCACTTTGGATTTGTTGTTGTTCTTTCCATTTCTATTGTTGTAGTCATTATTTTCCTGTTTCTGCTTAATTCACATTGTATCAGTTTTAAATATTTTGCTTTTTTCATGAATGCTTTTCACATACAGAATACTAACATTGTATGACACTCATATACCACAACTAATTTAACTATTACTTAGTCAAGCATCATCTACTTTGTAGTCAGTTCCTTGCTGCTATGGTGTTGCTATAAAAATTTTTGTGAAAGAGACATTTGTTTTTGTCATTGATCTCATTGGAATATATACCAATAGTAGAATCTCTGGATCAGATTTAATCACTTTCTTGTAATTTAGAGGGCCCATAATGGATGGGCCAATTTAGAGCTCCAGCAATAGGAAATTATTGTTCCAATTTTTGTTGTTGTTGTTCTTTGTTCTTAAAGAGAACTGACTATACTATCAGGGAAGTGTTGCCATGATGTGGTGCAAGTGATCTGCATTTAAGTAAGGGAGGGCTGTGCAAAGGTGACTTGCTTCAATTTCCCTTCTAGAGCCATTTAAGTCCAATGGTCAGATGTAGACCAGGACAAGTGGAGATGTTCCTGGATACAATGGGAGACCTTTAACAGATCTCAATTTGACAGAGGCTGAACCCATTCAGTGATTAAGGCTAGGCAGCAATGAAGTAAAGAATGGTCTCTTTCATCTAGTCTAAAAAAAAAAAATACATGTTAAATATATTATAGTATATCCTAGTGTCCCATTTTTCCCACATCCCCTCCAATATTCATCATTATTTTTTCCTGTCATGTTAGCCAATCTGACAGGTGTGTAGTGTTATCTCAGAGTTGTCTTAATTTGCATTTCTCTGGCCAATAGTGATTTGGAACACTCTTTCATATGAGTGGAAATAGTTTCAATTTCATCCTCTGAAAATTGTCTGTTCCTATCCTTTGACCATTTATCAATTGGAGAATGGTTTGATTTCTTATAAATTAAGAGTCAGTTCTCTATATATTTTGGAAATGAGACCTTTATCAGAACCTTTAACTGTAAAAATGTTTTCCCAGTTTATTACTTCCCTTCTAATCTTGTTTGCATTAGTTTTATTTATTAAAAGCTTTTTGATTTGATGTAATCAAAATTTTCTATTTTGTGATCAATAATGATCTCTAATTCTCCTTTGGTCATAAATTCCTTCCTCCTCCACAAGTCTGAGAGGTAAACTATCCTATGTTCCTCTAATTTATTTATGATCTCGTTCTTTATGCCTAAATCATGGACCCATTTTAGTCTTATGTTGGTATGTAGTGTAAAGTGTGGGCCCATGCCTAATTTCTGCCATACTAATTTCCAGTTTTCCCAGCAGTTTTTGTCAAATAATGAATTCTTATCCCAAAAGTTGGGATCTTGGGGTTTGTCAAACACTAGAGATTGCTATAGTTGTTCCCTATTTTGTCCTGTGAACCTAATCTATTCCACTGATCAACTAGTCTATTTCTTAGTCAATACCAAATGGTTTTGGTAACTGCTGCTTTATAATATAGTTTTAGATCAGGTACAGCTAGGCCACCTTCATTTTATTTTATTTTTTCATTAATTCCCTTGAAATTCTCAACCTTTTGTTCTTCCGTATGAATTTTGTTGTTATTTTTTTCTAGATCATTAAAATAGTTTCTTGGGAGTCTGATTGGTATGGCACTAAATAAATAGATTAGGGAGTATTATCATATTTATTATATTCACTTGGCCTATCTAAGAGCACTTAATGTCTTTCCAATTATTTAAATCTGACTTTATTTTTGTGGCAAGTGTTTTGTAATTTTGCTCATACAACTCCTGACTTTCCTGTGGTAGATAGATTCCCAAATGTTTTACGCTATGGATAGTTATTTTGAATGGAATTTCTCTTTGTATCTTTTGCTATATCTATCTCACCAAGCTCTGTTGGTGATGTATAAAAATGCTAAGGATTTATGTGGATTTATTTTGTAACCTGCAACTTTACTAAAGTTGTGAATTATTTCTAATATCTTTTTAGTAGAATCTCTGGGGTTTCTTTTTTCATTTTTGCCAAATTTTGGCGAGTGAGGTAAAACCTCAGAACTGTTGTGATTTTCGTTGATCTTACTACTAGCGATATAGATCATTTTTACATGATTTTATTAATTTACAGCTCTTCTTTGGAAAATCATTCATTCTTTTAAACACTATCTTCTACTTAAATCCTACTTTTTTTCAAATCCATCTTGGTAAGATTAAATTGAATCTGAAAGCTAAATGAGCACAAATAGTGTAAACGTTTTCTCTTTTTTTAACACATGCTATACAGCTTCACTATCTTATGTGCCTGAATTGTATTCGCTCCCTTCCACTGCATCAGAGTATGTTTTCTTCCTTTATGTTACAGTTCAAGCAACATCTTCTGCATGAAGTCTTTCTGACTTCCATTCCTCCCATACATACTGTTTTTTATCTCTTTGTTAGTACAGGTTTAAGCTTTAATAACTATTAAATAGTTTAGAACTATATATGTTATCTTCTAAAAATTAAAATGCAAGCTTTTTGCAAGAAGAGTTTCTTTTATTCTATGTGTTTGTAAACCAAGTACTTAAAAAAAGCAAATGCTTAATCAATGCTTGCTGGATGTCTGATTGAAGTAAAGATCTACAGTTAGTTCAAACTTTCACTCAATAAATTATAGAGAAACCAGAATCTTAATTTGTTTTTTTTAAGACACACAAAAGAAATAAGAACTATTGTTATTGTTTAATATTGTTACCTGTATAACTGGCGATCATAAAGCTAAAAATAAATGATGGAAATGTTTTAGTTTTTTTTAAATATAAAATTACATCTGTTGCTTTGAATCACAATGGGAAATACAAAATAGAGGTTAATATGGAAAGGTCTCAAACAAAGCAGTTTTTGGAATTTTCTGGCTTTAGAAAAATTATGATTTTGCTTGAATTGTGTAACTCTCATTTATTCTAAGACTTCAAAGTACTTACCATGCACAATTGCATTCATCTTCATGGCCATCTTAATAGTCAGAGAATCTGGATCTGATCCTCCCTCTGTACTACTACCTGCACTACTTGGGTAAATCATCCCATAAGTCTGAAACTCTGTTTCTTTATCTAAAAAAAAACCAAGGATTGCACAAGATGCCCTATAATGTCTCATCTATTAATAAATCAATATGACACTATGAGTAATATCTACAACCTGCAGATGATAAAATTAAGGAACACAAAAATTAAGAGATTAATCTAAGATCACAAAGTTTGTCAGGAATAAAGCCAAAATTGTAATACAATTAATAACAATGCACAGTAATATCATAAAGAAAATAAGTTTTCATTAGGGGAAATTAAAAAAAAAACAATAAAGCAAAACCAAAAAACTTTTGAATTGCTTCAATTTTGTTATTGTTGCTTCTATAGATAGGATTACCATCCTTTCTTATCATCCAAGAATGTCCTGAAATTTTTTCTCAAATTCAAATTGGAATATTTAAACTGATATTAAAAAAAATCATCCAAAATCTAATTCTCACCTACTCTTTATAGCTTGATTTAACAATTTCTCCTCCCATAAAAATCATTTTATATTCCAACCAAACTGAAATAGGTAGTATTTAATACTCTTATTTTCTTTATCTAGATCTTCTGCCTTTCTACCCTATTCCCAATTCCAACAAGAAGTAATCCTAATTCTTTTATTCCCTTGAAAGAATCAGTTTCTTTAAGCAGATCTTCTTAATTTTTCATGCTAAAAATTGTTCTTCTCTCCTTTTCCTTTAAGCTTACTTGTTCTTTTTTGCTTAATTTCTTCCAATTATCATCATCACTACTACTATGACTATTATCACCACCACTATTACTATTACTACTTTTGTATTATTAGACAAGCTAGATAACATAAAATCTGAGTTCAAATATGGTCTCAGACACTTAATTGGTGTGCTCCTTAAACTCTATCTGCCTCAATTTTCTCATTGTAAAATGCAGCTAATAATAGTACCTACCTCTTAGTATTATTCTTAAGATAAAATGAAATCATATCTGTAAATCATTTTCAAACCATAGAGTACTATAGAAATATTAGGTATAATTACTATTAACATTAAGACTTGGATGAATTCAAAATGTTCAAAATAATTTTAATGTAATGCTATCATCATTATCATTATCCAAGTATAACTCTTGGCTGACTAATAGCTACATCAGAACTGAGTTTCTTATCTCTTGCAGTTCTTAATTTTAATTCCTTCAACAATTTTTAGTACTCAAAGATCAAAAGAGATTAGTCCTTCATTTATTAGTTTCTATTGCTATACTAACAGAGAGTACAAAAAGTTTAAGGATTCCATGAAAAGAGGAAAAGATTTCTCTCTTTAAATAACTTGAAATAAGTGGAATAAAGAAATATTTTCAAATCTGATAAAATAATTCTTTAAGAAGTGGATATTCAGGCCATGATATTGCTTTGGATAAAAAAAAAATGGATACAAACCTTCTGGTGTATCTGTTTTAGTCCCTCCAATGACATTTGATCCAAATAAATTGTAACTGGCCTGCAAAATAATAAAAGTTAAAAATTTCACATGCAGCATATTAAAATTATCACATCAAATAATGTAATAATTAAAAAGCACTGTTTAAGAGTCTTTTGTGTTAAATAAGAATAGCCATTTGTGTTTTTTTTTTTAAATGCTTGGAATTTAATTCCCTAAAATGAAACCATCCCTGGGGAGATAATTTTCATGAAAATCTTTATTGCTTTAGATATGAAGGTAAGAAAATATAGGATGTGTCAACCTGAGCAAATCATTTAACCCCAATTGCAAAAGGAAGGTGGGAAGGCAGGCAGGCAGGCAGGAAGGAAGGAAGGAAGGAAGGAAGGAAGGAAGGAAGGAAGGAAGGAAGGAAGGAAGGAAGGAAGGAAAATAAAGGCTATAGTATAACTAATGCCATCTATGCCCAAGAAACCAGAATCTAACTATAGATGGGAAGTCAAATAACATTTTTTTTTAATCGGTGAAAAGAGAAGCTTTATTTAAGGAAACTTTATTTAAGAGTTATTCCATAGTTTCACTGGTATGAAATCATCACTGGAGTCAGGAGTTTATATCTGATTTCAAAACATTCTAAGCAAGTCACTTAACCCTGTCTGTCACTAGAGAAGGAATTAGCAAACCCCTCCAGTATATTTTCTTTTTTTTTTTTCTTCTTGCTGACATAATTGGGGTTAAGTGATTTGCCCAAGGTCACACAGCTAGAAAGTGTTAAGTGTTAAGTGTGTAAGGCCAAACTTGAACTCAGGTCTTTCTGACTTCAGGGCTGGTGCTCTATCTACTGTGCCACCTAGCTTCCCCTCACTCCAATATATTTGCAAAAACTACCCTTTCCCAATCCCTTCTAATTCTAATACCTTCTCTCTCTAAGCTCCTTGAGGTCAGGGACTAATTTTTGTCACTATCCTTAGCACATAGCACAGGGCCTGGCACATAGTAAATGCTTAATAGGTGCTTACTGATTCACTGGCATTGATTCTTTCCAATATATGCATAGACATGTTGAAAAGTCAAAAAAAAAAAAAAAAAAAAAAAAGAGAGATCCTTTTACAACTTCATTTATATATATGTATGTTACCCTTCCTCAAAATGTTTTCTTTTATCCAAGATTCACCTTTGCACCTTTAATTTAAAAGCAAGAGAGATTTAAGTTCATTGGTTTTGTTATCATATTATAGTTCAGAAAATAAACTCTGCTAACTGCCCCAAAGACATGAAAAAATCTTTAAACACCTTTGTTGATTCAGTAAACACTTATTTAGCTAATACAAAATTCATTTGCTCAGATCAATGAGAACAAAGAACATGTTTATGCTTATTGAAAAAATATCTGAATGCCAGTTTGATTAATTCTCTGGTCAGTATCATAATATAAGAGTTGTTACTTTCTAAGATAGCCTGTCATTTTTCTACCAACTACATTTCAAATCTTTCTATAGGTCTCTTTAGGATTCACCCAAAATCTGGAATAAAATATGCAAGCTACAAATGTTTAGATTTTACAATATAGGAAGTCCTCAATTTAAAAGCATTATAATCACTGAGAAAAGTCCTGGATCTTTCAATTAAGATGGTATCATGAACAGTTCAAAAAAAAAAAAAAAAACCCTTGCTTTTATAACAAACTCCAATAAATAACTCAAAATGGCCCCAGAAAGGCCAATGATAATTTGAAAAGTAAAAGTACCTTCTCTGTTCAGTCGAGAACTATATAAAAATATAGATAGAAAAAGGTGGAAACTGATGTACAGGTTGGATGGAGAAAGTTATTCCACTCAAGTACATGCTAAAGCTTTAGAGATAAAGACAAGTTATGAGAGAAATCACTTTTCATAACTTGGCTGAAAGCTAGTGGAGGTGAAAGGTAGAAAAAAGTTCAAATGAACATGAAGCTACACAAGTCCCTAATAAGAACATCAAAAGCCAGCTCCACTGAAGTTCCAGCTCCAATTATCAGGTATCTCAAGCAAAATTCTGGCCCTGGTATGACAGAACAAAAGTAGGAGACAGAAACATAATTCAGAGATTACTACGCAAGGAAAGAGATAAGTATCTTCAGAAACTTTTATCAGAATCTAATACCAGAAAGGAAGCTAACTGAATGAAAGCTGGGACCTACCTATCTGTGATTTCAGTCTGTTCTGTTGGTTTTGAGAGAGGAAAGAAAAAGAGTAAAAGGAATACAGCAGTAAATTAAGAAAGAAACTTTGGGAATGAATATATCTTTTCATATAAAAAGGTAAGGCTGAAAAGATTAAGTAAATGTGAAGGAAGGCATGGGGGGATTAATCATTGCATGATCTCTTTCTTATTGAAATTAAATAAAGGGCTACACACACACGCACGCACACGCACATACACACCCAGCATTTGGAACTGAAATATATTATGCACAATAGGAATACAACCAAAGACAGAAAGAGAAAGAATAAAAGATGGATAGGAAAAAAAAGTAAAACAAACTTTAAATTTCAACTTTGGAAGATAATGTAAGAGAGAAAAAAAGCAAGAGAACTAGGGAGCACAGAAAAAAAATATGGAAAATGATTTATACAATAACATTGTTATAAAGAAAAAAACTTAAAAATTTGGATATTAAGACCAGGGGAGCTGGGGGCTCAGTGATTAAAGAGTGTGCTAAATTAAGAATTAGGAAAACCTCAGTCCACTTAGCTTCCCTTAGTCTTAGTTTACTTTTTTTTTCAATATTCAAAGCTGTTTTATTGCAAATATATTCCTTCAACTCACAGTGCTTTAGAAGATTTATATAAACTACCCTGTCTAAATAATTAAAATATGCTTGTTACATACAATTCAAAGTCTTAGCAGCAAATTATTTCAAAGCATAAACTGATTATAATCAGACCTTATGTGATTTTGATGAGGCATATATTTGGGGTAGCAAATGAAATTGAGGTCTAGTGGCAGGTTCAGGGTACAGGGAGTCAAATAGAGCTCTGTTAGGTTCTTACTAAGTGCTAATGAGATAATGAGATATTAGGTTTTTACTAAGTGCTAAGTCGGTACTTAACAATTTTCTAGTTCTGGCCTTTCCTGGGAGTTTGACTTGTGAATTCCTGAGGAAGAGCTTGCATGCTTAGGAGGAGCAAGTTCATTGGTTGAAGTAATTTTTCCCAGAAGCCCTTGCATCATCCCATGCCCATTCTCTGGGAGGATAAAAGAGGGCAGCTCTGGAGGAAAAGGAAGGCTCTGTTCTAGACCAAACTTGAGGCAGCTCTCTGCAGGAAGGGAAATCACTTCTCTGGACCAGAGTTAATGGCAACTGTCTGGAGACATCGGTTCTCTACAGGAAGAAGAATCTATCTGAGAGATTTGTGTTAACACAGCGGATCTCCTCCCAGAGAGCAATTGTCAGCTTCTGGAGACAACAGCACATTACAGAGCTCCCCTGCAACCCCTTTGGATTCGGCACAAGGATACAGAGTTAAATGAGGTCTAGTAGCAGCGCAAGAGTCCCCTGTAAAGGAATTTACAGGCCCGAAAACCTAGATTGATAAGAGGTTTACTATGGGGTTTGGAAGTAAAGTTAAAGTCTATTTAGCAAAAGGTGTTAGGTAAAGAGAAGAGGGCACTGGAAATATTATTCCAGTGGGCAGAGAACCTTGGCATGCCAGGTGTAAGGCTGGCATGTTTGGAACCTCTGCAAAGAGAGGACTCCAGCTTGGCTCTTTTATAATGAGAGATTTAGCTAAAGGGGCCTGTGGGTGGAGTCCCAAATTGGCTCAGATCCTATGGGGGTTGTGAGAGTCCAAGTTGGGTCACATCCTGTGGGGGCTGGGACAGGCCCAGATCTCCTATTGGAATTCAAAGGGGTGCTTTTGACCAGGATTTGTGAATCAAAGGTCCTAGCTTCTTGAATTGATAATGCATCAGCTAGGAGGGATTGGGAAGAAACTGATTGGAAAGGACTAGTTTCTTAAAGGGACCATAACCCGCTTTAATTTTTCCCAACTGTCATATAGCAAATGAGATAATACTCATATACATATCCTCTCTGCTAAAAGATATCTCCAATTTAGAAGAAGAGGAAGAGGAGGAGGAGGAGGAGGAAGAGGAGGAGGAAGAGGAGAGGAAGGAGGAAAAGGAAGAGGAAGGGGAGAAGGGGGAAGAAGGAAGAGGGAGAGGAGAAGGAGGAGGGGAGGAGGAAGAGGGCAATGCTGCCCTCTTTTATCCTTGAAGAGATTGTAGTAAGAACTCAATGAGGCTTGTGAGAAACACTTCAACCTTGCTCCTTTTAAAGGTTGTGTAAACTCCTTTTCAGAACTCCTCTTAAAGGTGTAATCTACTTTAAATATATAAACTCCTCCTCAGAAGTTCAAAGGTGTAAACTCCCCAAAAAGGCCTGAATCAAAGGTGTGAACTAGAGAATAGTTTAGACAACCTGAGTTAGAATCTTGTAATCCTAACACTCCATTACCTCACAATTAGAATACTGAACAGATTAGCTAATCTCCCTCCTTGTAGAAAGGTGCTTCCTTTGCATACTTCTGCCCAGACACTAGTGAGACACACCCACCAAAGCTAGCTTCTTTCAAAGCAAAAGAGGATTTAATGCTTTTTCCCTTAAGCCTTTCTTTTTTAATACAAATCTCTCCCAGATTCCTGTAGGAAACTGTCTGAGGAAGACCACCACAGCCAACACCTCAGGGGCTGGTAAGCTGGATGTGCAGCACTGATACTGTGTACCTGCTCTGCCTCCTTCCCTCCCTCCCCACCTACCCCTTAAGAGTGGGGAAACTAGGAAGGAAAAGTTCAGGATCTTTGCTTACTTTTCTGATAAGATTGAAAAACCAAACCCCTATTATTTTAAAGAAAAGCAGCCACAGTTAAAAGATTTCCAAGACCTTAAAGTGCATTCTTATCTTGAATAGATATTAAGGCCCCTAGTCTCCTCTGACTCAGCTTTCCTGGAAATTAAGGGTGAAAGAACTAAACTCCAGGCTATTTAACACCTTTTGTAATAGACAATCTTTTTTCTCTCAGCATTTTCTCCAACTTCTCTTTGATAGTTAAATGGGCCATTAGCATTCTATAAGCAGCCCACAGAGGGGACCTGATACATTTCCCCATTCCTGAAAGTCACCCTCTCCACCCTGGATGACACCTCACTTTTAATCTGTTCCCAAGATCTGTTTTTTCTAGGCTTCAAACTTTGGATTCTCAGCTGCTCTTCATCCTGGAGAACACTGACTGGACAACTGACTGGGGATGACTGACTGGGATACCCCTTAGATGCCCTGCTGCCATCCCCCATACCTCACGCTTCACCTCCTGGCATGAAACCCCAAATCTCTACGACCCTTGTCACCTCGAAGCAGTTAAGAGGAAATCATTGCCCCTTTTCCCACATGCTTCTGGAGGTGATTGTTTAAGGTGGGAAAATGAAGAGGGGACCCCCTACTCTGAAGATCCTTAGAGAAAAAATCTTGAACCCTACCTCAAATGAGGGACACTGCCCCAAATCTTTTTTTTTTTTTCTTAAATGAATTTAAGTTTTAACTCTTTGAGGGTGGAAATGATGTGGGTTAAGATTCCTTTCTAATTCCCAGCCCCTATGAATTACAATGGGAGATATCTGGGCTCTCCCAGGTCCCATCAGATCTGAACTAACTTAGGCTATCCCAAGCCCCCATTTTAAAGATTTGCTCAGGTTTCCTAACTCCCACAAACAGCTTCCTCCTTATCTAAAAACCCACGGAATTCTATTCAAATTCTAACCCTGGCTGAAGCTCAAGCCAGAGGCCAATCTGGGATTCCACCCAGGAGCCCCTTCAAGATTATCAAAAGCTCCCCATTATAAAAGAAAGAAACTGGAGTCCACTCTTTGCAGAAGTCCCAAATATGGCATCCTTAAGATGTCAAGGGTTTCTGCCCACCAGACCTGTAACTCTGGTGCCCTCTTATCTCTACCCTCAACTTTACTTCCAAACCCCACAATAAACTTTTTTTTATCAATCTAGGTTTTCAGGCCTGTAAATTCCTTTACAGGGGACTCTGCACCGCTACTAGATCTCATTTAACTTTGTATCCTTGCGCCGAATCCAAAGGGATTACAGGGGAGCTCTATTTGACTCCCGGTACCCCCAAACTGCTTCTAGACCTCAATTAACCCTAATTTCATTTAGATACTACTTACCCTAATTCTCATCACTATTATTGTTTCTTTTAATATACATTAAATTTAAAGTAATGGAATCAATATTGCCTTACTTCTATTTTCCTCTGGATTTTTTAAAGGGCAGGTAGGTGATGCAGTGAATAGAGTACTAGGCCTGGAATTTAGAAAACCTGAATTCAAATTTGGCCTCAGATACTAGCTGTGTAGCTCTTGGACAAGTTATTTATTTGCCTCAATTTTCTAATTTGTAAAATGAACTTGAAAAGAAAAGGCAATTAAAGAGAGATCTGGGTTCAAATGATAACAGATAATTAGTTATATAACCTTGGGCAACTAATATCTTCTTTGAATCTTAATTTTCACAATTACAAAATAGAAGTAATAATATGTTACTTACCTCTCAGGATTGTAATGAGAAAACTATTTTATAAATCTTTAAAATGTTATATAAATGTGAATTAACAGAATTATGATGCTATAAAATTTCCCAATTATTTAAAACTGGAAAGCATTTTTCCCCATAGATAAGGCCATAAAATTAGCAGATATATCAAAAAAGGCTTGTATTATAACTGAATTATGATAATAATATTGTCAGCCTGAGTTTTCTCCCCTCAAAGCATAGATATCATGATAAAAGGAAAGAGAAAGAAGAGAATTGCTTTAAAAGCTTTTAGGGACAACCCCAGGCATGATTTAGAAAGATAGTTTACCTTTAATGCCCTCTCATTTCCCTTTCTGTTCTCCTAACCTGCATCCTTGTAAATATTCTACATGCCAAGGCACAGTGTTCCTACAACACATATTTTGTTGTTCTTGGATCATTTGGTTATGTCTGACTCTTTGTAACCATGTGGACCATAGCACATTAATACCATCCTTGGAGTTTTTTTGTCAAAGATACTGGAGTAGTTTGCCATTTCCTTCTTCAATGGATATTAAGGCAAACTAAGTTTAAGTGACCTCAGGGTCACATAGTCTGAGGCTAGAGCTGAACTGATTCCAAGTCCAACATTCTATTCATTGAGTTTTCTAGTTGCTTTGAAATATAACATATGTACTTTAAACAAACACATATGAATGTATAGAAATGGAGTTTCAACAGAATGGAAAATAAAAAGAGAATTTCTTTTTTTTTTTTTTTCACCATGAAGCAATTTGGAAAATACAGAAGCTCTAGGTTTTTATTTAAAATTAATGGTCAATCAATAAGCATTGATTACACATCATTTGCCAAGTACTGTGCTCCTAAACAATGGAGATGTAAAGATAAAAATGAGAGTCTCTGTCTGCAAAATGCTTATATTACACTGAATGAAGTAGTATGAATGTATCAGTAAAGCTCCATGCCTGGAATGTACTGAATGTTACATACTAACACATTTTGTGTCTCTCCCAAAAAAATAAGTTCCCTGAAAATAAGGACAGTTTCATTTTTGTCTTCATCTCCCCAATACTTAGCACAATGCAAAGGTACATAGTATAGAGCTTATTAAATAATCTTAATGCACCTAGGTCTGTTCCACTTCTTTCATGCTCAAAATTTTCCTCTCTTCTCCATATTCTCCCCTCAACTAAAATCTCAACTATAGATTGGCATCCTACTATTATGTGAATGAAGCAAAACTCTTAATGTTCCAGATATTACTTAATTTGAAAATGAAATTTATCAACATAATTCATCCATCTCTAATTGAAATTTCAATGCTGTTAAAATAATAGGGAATTAACATGTAGTCAGATCCCTCTAATCTTTAAGTTTGTCCTTTTAGTAAATTTATGAGTCTAATTAACTGGTACTGAACAAGATGAAGTAAGATCTTTCAAGACATTTGTGAAAATCGAGTAAGGCTTCATCTATTTCAGAGCTTGAGTAGGCCTGCAGGACTATGAAGATTGAGTGAAGGGCATACTTAAATTCTCTTCCTGCTATCCTCCCATGACATCATTTTCTCCCAATTTTGGTCAAATATGGGCAACTATGTACTTATTGGTCAAGTTCAATTTCTTAGGTAATTCTCCCATTTAGAATGTAAGATCCTCAGCCAATGAGGACGAGGGTCAATGGTGGGAGGGCACATTTGTGTTAGGGATTAAAAGTGTTAACCCTGCTCCAGAAGGTGCTTCCTCCCTTCAATTGTCTGTTCAACAGGTGGGATGCCCCTCTCATGAGAATAAACTTTGCTTTGCTTCTAGAGCTTTCTCCAGCATTTTTATTAAATGGTGATCCCTCACCATTTCTGAACCACACAGGATTAACTAAAGAAGAGATAAAACTGAAGCCAGCACGGATAAAATATAACTGAAGCTAAAGGGAAGAAGGGAGAAGATTGTTAGATAATAAGAAACTAATTGAAGCAAAGAAACCACATTAAGTTGCTGATGAATGACAACCATTCTCACAAAATGAAGTTGGCAAGCTGAGTACAATCAATTCAGTATATAGAACTAGAGCTAAAGTTAATAGCAAAATGATAGGATAACTAAAAGTGATAGAAAAACTGAGGAAAAACCAAATCAAAACTGGGAATTAGTACAGCATATCAGGCGGCTATATAATACAAGCCTTTGTAGCAGAATATGTATGTTTTGAAAATAATTCCTTGAAAAACCCAACCTATTTATTATATGCTTGTATCTATACCCAAGCTCCCTGAAGCTCACTTCTTTATATTTTGTGTCTCTTTTTGCTTTCCTTCTGAATAGTTCCATTCTCTAAAAGTTATGAAGCCCAAATATATAATGCCAAAAGACCACAAAGTTATTTTTAAAGAGGCATTTTGGGGAAAAAAAAAATTCAGTTACTACCAATTATTGGATTGCTGAGGTGAACTTGAGTTTATAATTTGTATAAAACAAAAAATGATCACATATTAGAGTATGGAAACTTCTGGGGACACAGAAACTGTTAATGTACTTCAATTTATTTGTACTTATTTATTAAGCATTATTGAATGTGTAGTGGTTAGTTCATTTATTTAACAGAGAATTTTGTGTTTTTGTTTAATATGACAAGATGTTGACCAAACAAAAGTCACAAATAATTGCATAGGGAGATTTTAGCAAAGATTACAAATGAAAATATAAATGTTTTTATACCTATTTTTTGCAGCTGCTAGTTTGTACAGGGCATAAGTGATCTCAGCACAGGCAAGAATAGCTCCATGACGAGTATGTAAATCCGTGCACACAGCTAAAGGTAATAGCTGTGGGAAAACTGCAAAATAGGCAAGTAACTGGTTGATAGAACATAACGAAAATTCAACATAAAACTCTAAACAAAAAACTATCTTCATTCATGAAAAGTAAAATAAGTGTATAATAATATACAGCATCTTATTAATTTGAATTTCCATTTAACACCCTATTTATATTGATGAGTTCCATAAATATCACCAAGGCACATCAATAATTCTGACTGTGATCTTTTGACCAAATCTCAACTAGAAGAAAAATGACACTACTCAAATATGAATAATTTTAAAAAATTAAAACCTGATCTTAAATTGGGTACTTCTCTAAGATTACAAAAATTTAAACTATATAAAGTAATACATAATTTAGATTACTGTGCTGAAATACATGAATTTATAACAAGTGCATTATTATTCAAAAAATACTTTCAACTAACATAAAGGAAATTTTAGGAATACCATTTCTATTGTGTTATATATTTCAACTGCTCTTAACAATATAACTATCAACATTACTTTACCTGTGTACTTGTCACCATCAGAAGATAATGTTGCTGATCAGGAAAGTTTTACTTACAAACACTGACACCTGGAATAGAACTGATCTAATCATAATTGTTATTCATCCTTTTTTCTCAAAGAGACCAAAGGTAACAGGAAGGTGATATCTTGACTTGCAAATGAACTTGATTTAAATGGGCAGAGCTGTGCAAAATCCTCTTTCCTCCACAGTCCTCCAAGGACAAGATATGGGTCAAGACAACTGACAATGGCCCCAGAGGCAATGAGGAACTTTGGCATTTTAAGCAAAGGTTTTTTTCTCAGGTCTCAGTTTGTCTGAGGAAACCTCCATTCAGTGATTAAAGGTTAAATAAAAATTGAGGCAAAAGATGGCCCAGTTTTACTTCCCAAAAGAATTAATTTGGAGTGTGATAGAGACAGATTCAGAGTTTCTGCCAGAATAGAAATATTTGATCTTTACTCTCATTCTGAGCCATTTTTCATAAAAACCCTTCTTAGTTTTATTTCTTAATCCAATGATTTACTTACTTTAATTTTACTAATCTCTCCTTTGATTGACAGGATTTCCAATTTGGTGTTGGGGATTTTTAACTTGCTCTTTTTCTGGGTTTGGTGTTGAATGGGACTGATTGGATGAAGTATTTCTCAATATTATCACATGATCCCTGTTTCCAGAACTAGGACCTTGGAGAGGTCATCTGATCTCTGGAGGAATGAACTTTGAAAGTGGGATACAGGAAGTTGGAAGAAATGACATGACCTGTGGAAGGCAACCATTGGATGCTTCTGTTCTTTCAGTCTATCCAATGAGGCGGCTTGAGTTTTTTGCTTTTAAACCCTGGACAAACCAGAAGCTGACCGACCAGGTTCCAGGAGCACGTGGCTGGAGTTGGGAAGGCTCCCAAGTGTGTCTGGGCCTCTCCCAACAGGAATTAAATAAATGTTTCCTTTTTGTACCTGATGAGTCTCAGATTAGTAATTGGGAAGGAGGTCCCACACAGTGTTTTGTTTTTTTTTTTTAAGTTTCATGATTTTTTTCTTTTTTCTATTTTATTGATGTAAGTGATTATAGAAACAAATTTTCCTCTAAGTAACACTTTGGCTGTATCCCATATATTTTGGTATGGTATTTAATTATCATTTTCTTTAATAAAATTATCAAATTTTAAATGATATATTCTTTGAATATTTTTTAGGATTAGATGATTTCTAATTAATTTTTAATCTATCTTTTCATTGCCCGTTATTGAATGTAATTTTTATTGCATTATGTCCTGAAAAGAACACATTTACTATTTCCACTTTTCTGCATTAGATTATAATGTTTGTATGTCCTAATAATTGTTCAATTTTTGTGTGGGTGCCGTAAATCCTGAGAGAAAGATATATTACTTTCTATTTCTATACAAATTTTTTCAGAAATCAATCATATCTAATTTTCCAGAATTTTATTTATTTCCTTAACTTCTTTCTTGTTATTTTTTGCTTATATTTATCTAGTTCTGAGAAGGGAAAGTTAAAATGCCTCACCAATATAGTTTTATTTTCTATTTCTTCTTGTAACTCATTCAACTTCTTCAAAAATTTAAATGCTATAACATTTGGTATCTGTATGTTTACTATTGATAGTCCTTCACTGTACCATTCAGCAAGATATAGTTTCCTTCCTTTTCTCTTTTAATTCGATTTATTTTTGCTTTTGCTTTATTTGAGATCATGATTGTTACTCCTGCTGGCTTTGTTTCAGCTGAAGCATAGTAGATTCTGCTTAAGCTCTTAACCTTTACTCTATGTGTCTTTCTGCTTCAAATATGTTTCTTGTAAACAACATCATAAGATTCTGGTTTTTAATTTATTCTGCTATCCATTTCCCTTTTATGGGTGAATTCACTGCATTCACTATTTCCCTCCATGCTATTTTTTTATTATAGATTTTTATTTACAATGCATAATTTTTCAGCATTGACATTTGCAAAGCCTTTTATTCTAATTTTTCCGCTTCTCCTCCTCCACCCCCTCCCCCAGATGGCAGGTAGTCCAATACATGTTAAATATGTTAAAGTATATGTTAAATACTATATATATATGTGTGTGTGTGTATATATATCTATATATATATATCTATATCTATCTATCTCTATCTATATCTATCTATCTATATATTTATATCTATATCTATATCTATATCTATATCTATATCTATATCTATATCTATATATATATATTTCCATACAGTTGTTTTGCTGTACAAGAAGAATCAGATTTTGAAATAATATACAATTAACCTGTGAAGGAAATAAAAAATGCAGGCAGACAAAAATAGAGATTTTGGGAATTCTATATAATGGTTCACACTCATTTCCCAGAGTTCTTTCGCTGGGTGTAGCTAGTTCTATTCTTTACTGCACTATTGGAACTGTTTTGGTTCATCTCATTGTTGAAGAGAGCCACGTCCATCAGCATTAATCATCATATAGTATTGTTGTTGAAGTATATAATAATCTCTTAATCCTGCTCATTTCACTCAGCATCAATTCATGTTAAGTTTCTTCAGGCCTTTCTGAAATCATCCTGCTGGTCATTTCTTACAAAACAATAATATTCCATAACATTCATATACCACAATTTATTCAGCCATTCTCCAATTGATGGGCATCCACTCATTTCCAGTTTCTGGCCACTACAAAGAGAGCTGCCACAAACATTCTTGCATATACAGGTCCCTTTCCCTTCTTTAAGATCTCTTTTCTCCATGCTATTTTCTGCCTTTCCCTCTTTCTTTCTCCTCCTCTTTTTCTTTTCTTCTTCTTCACCTCCTTCTCCCTTCTCTCTCCCTTCCTTCTCTTCTCTTTCCCCATCCTATCCCTCCTCACAAGTGTTTTACTTCTGATCCACTTCCCCCAATCCCCTCTTTTATAAGTCCCATTTCTTGCATTATTCCCATCCCTTTTTACCTCCTTCTTTGATTAAAATATATATTGATGAGATTAAGATTTAAGCTTTGTTGCAACTCCTCCATCTTTTCCTCCATTATAATAGCTCTTTGATGCCTCTTTTATGTGAGACAAATTACTCCATTCTATTTCCTCTCCTCCTTCCAATGCAAACTTCTTTCTCACCTCTTTATATTCTTCTTTGGGGTTGTCATTCCATCAAAGTCACATTATATCTGCACCCTGTATCCACATATACTCCTAACTGCCCTTATATTAATAAAGTTCTTAAAAGTTAGAAATACTATCTTGTCAAATACAAATATAAAGAGTTTAATCTTTTTGAATCCTTTTTGTTTTCTCCTTGTTTCTTTTTTTTCTTTATTTGTTTTCCTTGAGACTTATATTTTGAAATAAATTGTTTAAAAAAAAATCTGGTCTTTTAATTAGGAATGCTTAAAAGCTCTCTTTGACAATCTTGGCCCTGTTGAGCACCTATCCCACCAACAATCATCTCACTGATCATCTCATTAATTTTATCTAGCATATTGATGATCAACTAGACTTTATCATAAACTTTAGCTCTGCTCAAGATGGCGAGGAAAGGCCTCTCTGGGTTCTTTAGGGCCTTGACAAAATAAATCAACTCCTTCTTCATGAGGAAACCAAAATGCCTTCTGAGGCAGATTCACTCCTAGAAACTGTGCACATGATAAACAGTACCAAAAGCATCAGTGACATAGATATCCTTCAACGTGGAGAGGAATGCTTTGGAAGACTTCTTCTCTGGTTGACTCAGCATTGATCTCATTCCCAAAAGCATCTCTATATTCTCCTACATGGAAGTGAAGATTCTCCAACAAAATGATAATACTATTAGATAGGTTAGCACAAGCTTTCTCTACTTCTAGACCCATATATCCCTTCAGGAACAGAACATCTTTGCCCAGCAAGGATTGGAGCTCAACAGCCATGAGCTCCAAGGAGTATTTGTCAGGCATGGGAATACCCGGCTTAAGAGACTTCATCACAATAATGAACTTGTCATCATTATCAAACCAGTAAATGATGCTAGGAAGAGCAGCCTTGATTCTCTGGTTGTTAAGTCATCTCTTTGTTCTTCATAAAAACATTAAAATTCACTCTCATGAATTCCTTTTTCCCAGCTCTATCTTGTCCAAAGTTAGTTTGCTTGCAAGAGAAATGTTGGCAGTGAGGAGATCACAGGGCAGCTGAGGCTGTGAATCACCTGTGACTGCAACTGAAGCCTGGGTTGCCTGAGCGAGGGACTGCTCTGCATACTGGGGTCAGTGCCCTATTGCTCCAATTCTAATTTTTAAGGAATTATTTTCTTCAGTGAGCTCTTGTAGTATCTTGTATTTTTATTATTTTGTATTGTATTACCTCTTAGACCTCACTCCACTTCTATCCCAGCAAGACAGACCTTTCCTGCTGTGTTGGTAAGCTATTTCCCAGTTCCTGGTTCAATTCTAAGATAGTTTTCAAGTTGTTTGAAGAGGAATTGGGGAGGGTTTCAAGGAGTTACTTGTGAAGTGATTTCATCACTTCAAAACTCATCAGCTTGCTGCTAACTCAAACTTTGATTGTCACTTCTTTCAGCATTCCATCCTCTGACTGGAGAACTTGAGAGTAGAGTCCCAAACTCTTCCCAAAACCCTTCTTTACAGAGGGCAAAAACTGTATTTTCAGCTGACCCCACTTTGCATGTGCTGTTCTGCTTGGTTTAAACTCTACAGAACCGGATGCCCCCATGCTTTCCATGCGAAACTGCCACTTTCCTGTCTCTTTTTTTTTTTTTTTTTTTAAATGTTGTCTCCTTCTTAGACTGTAAGCTCTGTAAGGGCAAGGATTGTCTTTCTTTTTAACCATATCCCCAAAACTTAACACAATGTGTCTGGCACATACTATGCACTTTCTAAATGTTTACTGGATTGGATGCTTGCTATTTTTTAGAGCAAAATAATATCCAATTACATTTACAAATCATAATTACCACAAAAATGAACACATATTTTCTCTACTTCTTTTGCCCTTTAAAAACTACTGCTAAATATTTTGGTAGATATAAATATTTTAGAGCAATTTTTACTTATTTAGCTCTTTAAGGTATGTGCCTAACAATGAAATCTATGGGTTAAAGGGTTCATTTATTCATTTTTTCCGTACCCAATTTATGTTGCTTTCTGAAACAATTAACAGCTCTAGCAACAGATTATTTCCATCAACTTTTCCAACAGTAATTCGAACTTTTATCACTTTTGTCAATTTTCTGCCTATGGTGTTTTAATAACTAAAAGTAGTTTAGATTTGCATTGTTATATCAATGACATAAAGCATTCTGATTAATAGTTGCAATTCTTACAGTTAGCAACAGTAATTGTAAAAAAAAAAAAAATTGAAGCAAGTTTCTCTGATAAGGTCTCATTTCTCAAACATAGAGGGAACTGAATCAAATTTATAAACAGTAAGAGCCATATCCCAGTTGATAAATGATCAAAAGATATAATCTGTGTTCAAAGGACTATAAATTCATGCATATCCTTAAACTAACAATACAACTACCAGGCATAAATTCCAAGAGATTCAAAAATAAGGAAAATAATTTAGATGTACAAAAAAATATTCAAAGTAGCTCTCTTCTTAGTGCAAAAAAAATTAAAAATGGAAACTGAGTGAATACCTATCAATTGGGGAATGGCTTAATAATCTGTGGTATGTGTTTGTGATGGAATATTGTTGTTCTATAGAAAATGATAAGCAAGATGCTCTCAGGAAAAAAACAAAAACAAACATAAAAAAGTCTTCCATGAACTCAAAGTGAAAAATATATAAAATTATATAAAGCATACAAAGCAATAGCAATGTTCTGGGATGACTAGCTGTAAACAACTTTGCTATTCTCAGCAGTACAATTATCCTTGACTACTCTGAAGGACTTATGATGAAAAAATACTATTCATACGTAGAGAAAGAACTGATTATGTGTGAATCCTGACTGACGCATTCTTTCTTCCTCTATATCTCTCTCCTTTTTTTAACTTAATTTTTCTTGAGGGTTTTTATTTTCACTAGGGTGGGAGATGTATATTTTCTTTCACAACTTGACTTTTATGAAATGTTTTGCATTACTTCACATATGGTTTCTAAATTGTGGATGGGGATAAAGGAGAGAACTTAGAACCAAAAACATTTAAAAACAAATGTTAAAAAAAAAATTTGTTTTGAGTGTAAATGGGAAAAAGTATTAAATAAATAAAACATTAAAACCTCTCCCCAAATTAGGTGCGATTCTTCTTTTGGGAATTTTTATTTTTATTCTCTGACCAAATATAAATTGGGAAATGGATATTGGTCTTATATATTTCTCTTAGTTGCTTATAAATCATGGATACTGACTCCACTGAGGGGATTTGATATAAAGATTTTTCCAAGGTGAATGCCTCCCTTTTTTCTTGTTAAACAGTTTGCATATGCAAAGGCTTTTCAAATTTATATAATGAAATTTATATAATTTACCTTTTTAATCTTCTCTTCCTTATTTTGTTAATTATTTACAACCTAGCTAAAGGATCAAAAAAGAGACAGAAGGCAACATTGCTACTACTTGGACTACCATCTTTGTCCCCATACCCAAACCACTAGACTTTCTCCTGACCCACCCACAAAGCCATTATTGAGGAGAAAAGTATCATTTCTTCATGACCATCAGTACCACTGTTGCTCAATAGAAGCCCTAAACTACCAGTTTTCACAAGGAAGCACTAAGGTGGCTCAAGGGAAAAGGCCCTAGGTCTGGAGTCAGGAAAATAAACCTGAATTTAGCTGAAGCATCAGATATTTCCTATATGTGAGACCCTGGGAAAGTCACTTAACCTCTAGCTGATTCAGTTTCCTGAAATGTAAAATGGGAATAATAATAGCACCTATCTCCCAAGATTACTGTGACTAATGCATTAATACTTGTAAAATGCTAGCACATGACTTGGAACATAGAATTACCTGTTTTCTTCCTCTCCCTTATTTACTGCTAACCAACTGCCAGATGTAAGGCAAGTTAGGCAGTCTAACTAAAGAATTCTGGAAAAAAAAAAAACCTCTGAAAAAAGGTGGGAGATAATATGTACCAGACAAGTACCCATTTGACCACCAATGGAAATCTCACTGAAAAAAAGAGGTATTAACATATGTTTTACCATCAAAATCTAAAGACTATGGATTTTTAAAAAATCTAACTTGCAGTTGAAATCTTTCATAAATATTATCTTCTCCACTGTACATAGTAAGGACTTAGTAAATGCTTCATTCATTCAATTTAATATCTGTGAAAGGGACCAATTCATGTTCTTCTTTTCTGGTCTTTAAAGAAATTGTGATGCATTTTTAAAGATTTTTCATTGATCAACATTTTCTCTTAGGTTTATTTTGCCCTATTTACTCTAAGGATGCTACAACTCAAATATTCTGGAAAATCATTATCACTGTCTTTTCCATACCATACTTACTGTTTCTATGTTGTTGTTTTTTCTTTGACTTAAATTATTGTTCAGAATGTCCTTGTTACATATCAGTGAAGGCTGGGCAAACTTTTCCACTTACCACGTTTTTCTCTGAGAAATTTTTACATGAGACTAGGTATGTAGATATATGAAATAGGTATAAAAACATACCTACAATAAAAGTATAATAATAATAAATCATAATTTCATGACTCCCCCACACACATTCAGTTATAAGACCCCACATGGGGTTACAATCCATACTTGAAGAAGCTAGATTTTAGGGAAATTTCTTTTTCTCCTAATTTCCCTTGTTGGTAATTTATTAAAATTGTACGCTCTCTATATTTCTGTGTTTTTATGTATATGCATTATTACTCTAGATTTAATTACGAGCTCTATTTTTTATTGACGGCACATGGTGATAAAAATATTTTTATTCCTTAATGTTCCCATTAAAAAAAGCTATTTTTCAACTCTAAATTAAGCAACTATTAAGTCATTTCTAAATTTTAAAGTCTTATACTATTATTGTGTCACTGCTGGCAAATTATTTTTTCTTTGTTTTAAAACGCTACAGTATAAGGTCCAGGCTAACTCTCTGGAGGGGTTCAGGATCAGTCAGTCTGGATCCACCAAAGACCTTGATCTTTAGGGGGAGAAGTGAAGGAGGCAATGTGGCAGCTTGCCAAAGATGTATCCTAGATTATGGAGTCCAGAGTCTCTACCTTCTCTCCTCCTTATCCTGCAGCCAAGTGACCCTGACCTCTCTCCCTAAGCCCTCCAATTACCTCACCATCATACATTCAGCAAGTGCCAATCATGAGCAGAGCCATCACATTACCATATCTAAGTATGTGCTTATAGAGCCATTATTTCGAATCAAATAGATTAGCCTTAAGTGCTCTGCTGTCTGATTCAATTACACCTTTTCAGAGTTTCAGCCCTCTACTTTACAGCATTTTGTTGTTGTTATTGGTGCACTGATATAGTTCTTTCCAGCATAATATTATTTCCTTGTTTAACTCTTCTGACAAGTTTTTTCTCATACTATATTTTTCTTACAGCACTTCCCACTTAGTTGTATTTACCTAGCCCACTATCTCATATTTTGATTATGTTTATTTGCTTTTTAGAAACATTTCTTATAAACTATTAATTATGGAGTTTGTTTTCTTATCCATTCTTGTCATACTCATTTTACTGAATTGTTCATTCTATTAACATTTAAAGTTTTAAGAACTAGGCTTATGTTTTTCTTTATTTCCTATCTTTTCCTTCAAGGCATAATAGTTTTTTATAATCTTGCAGCATTTACTTTTGATTTTTTTTCTTTTTTTAATTAATATTACATTCATAATTTTCTTGAATCTCAAATCATCGACCAACAGTTTATATAAAACCTTTCATAATTCTCTGTATTCCTCATATTTATCATTTATTTTAGCACAATAATATTCTATTGCATTTAAGTAATATATTTTTTAAATCACTTCTCACCTGATGTATCTAATTTGTTTTGAATTTCTTGTTATCAAAAAAGTGCTGATATGATTATTTTGGCATTTATCCTATCCTAGATGCATTAATTTTGTGGTGCAGAAACTTTTCAGTTTCTTGTCATCAAAACTATTTTATTTTTCACAAATATCTTTATTCCTTTTTTGGTCAAGAACACATCTCCTACCTATTACTAAGAAACATATATAATCTGGTTCTTTCCTAATTTTTTTAATGATATGAACTTTAATAGAATAATCACATACCTATCTAAAATATATTTGGGAATATAGCATATTGGTCTTGGTCTATGCTTAATTTTTGCCAGATTCCTTTCCAGTCTTTCTTGCTATTATCAAAGAAGGAATTAATTCCTGAATAATTTATGTAAAATACATAACGTAAAAATGATCTATCACTGGGTTACTGAATTCCATTTTTTTTTTATTCCAACATGTCACCCTTTTATCACAGAACTAGCTCTCTTATTTTTAAAATAATAATAGATGCTTTGGAAGACTATTGCTACTTTACTTTTCATTATTTCTATTGACATACTCCTTATTTTTCCATTCTATTGCCATTCAGTTTTCTCCAAAGGTCTATCATACCTAGTTTTTCTAATATTCTATTTACTTTTTTAATTTCTTTCTTGTTTGTTTTGTGGTTTGATTTGTCTAAATCTGAGAGTGCAAGGTTGAGATCTCCCACTATTATAGTTTTACTGTCTATTTCTTCTTGCAGTTCTCTTAACTTTTCCTTTAGAAAGTTAGATGCTATACCACTTGGTGCATATATGTTTAGTATTGATATGGCTTCATTATTTATGCTACCTTTCAGCAGGATATAGTTTCCTTCCTTATCTTTTTTTAACGAGATCTACTTCTGCTTTTGCTTGATCTGAGATAAGGATAGCTACCCCTGCTTTTTTGGCTTTACCTGAAGCATAATAGGCTCTGTTCCAACCTTTTACCTTTATTCTGTATGTATCTCCCTGCTTTAAGTGTGTTTCCTGTAGGCAACATATTGTAGGGTTCTGCTTTTTGATCCAATCTGCTATCCGTCTCCGTTTGATGGGATCGTTCATCCCATTTACATTTACAGTTAAAATTACTAATTCTGTATTTCCTGCCATCGTATTATCCCCAGATTATGCTTTTTTCCCTTGACCCCCCTGATCCCCCTCCCCGATATTTAATTTACAGACCCCCCTTGTGACGCGCAACCCTCCCTCTTTTTTTTTTTTTTTTAGGATCCCTCCCCCCTCCCTCCAAGTCCCTTCACTTATTCTCCTTTTCCTTTTCCCTTTTCCTCTCCCCCCTTTTAATGAGGTGAGAGAAAATTCTCTGAAAAACAAATATGTTAATTATTTACTCTTTGAGCCTCTCCTGATGAGAGTAAGATTCACACAATGATTCTCCCCCTCACTAAGTTCCCTCAGATATGGTGTATTTTCTATGCCTCTTCCTGGGATGTAGTTTCCCTCTTTTTATCACTCCTTCCCCTTTTTCTGAACCGACCTCCTTCCCTTTACTACACCCCCCTTTTTTTCTTTTATATCAGTAAAATCAAATTATCCTTGAGTATTTTTTATATACCCACAACAGAGTTATAGTTCTCAAGGGTTCTGTGTACCTTTTTCTGTTTCTCTTCAGTCTTGTGGATGTAGATCAAATTTTTTGTTTAAATCTGGTTTTTTTCTTAGAACATATAGAATTCCTCTGTTTCATTGAATGACCATCTTCTTCCATGGAAAAAGATGCTAAACTTAGCTGGGTAGTTCATTCTTGGTTGCAGTCCTTGATCTTTTGCCTTACGGAATATCAGGTTCCAGGCCCTTCTATCTTTTAATGTGGAGGCAGCCAGATCTTGGGTGACCCTTATTGTGGCACCTTGGTATTTAAATTGTTTTTTTCTAGCTGCTTGCAGGATTTTCTCCTTTGTGTGGTAATTCTGCAGCTTAGCCACTATATTCCGTGGTGTTCTTTTTTTAGGGTCTATTTCAGAAGGAGTTCGATGAATTCTTTCCACATCTACTTTCCCTTCTGTTTCTATTATCTCTGGACAGTTCTCCTTGATAATTTCCTGTAAAATAGAATCTAGGCTCTTTTTTTGGTCATAGTTTTCTGGAAGTCCAATAATCCGCAGATTATCTCTCCTAGATCTATTTTCCAGGTCTATAGATTTTCCCAGTAAGTATTTGACGTTGTTCTCCAGCTTCTCATTTTTTTTTGTTTTGTTTGACTGATTCTTGGGTTCTCTGTGAATCATTCATTTCTATTTGTTCCATCCTGACTTTTAAGGAGTTATTTTCTTCTTTCACAGTTTTTAGTTCTTTTTGTAAATGCCCAATTTCGTTTTTAAATGAATTATTTTGCTCTATTGAATTTTTTTCCATTTCCCTAATTTTTTTTTTTGAGAATTATTTTCTTTTTCCAATTCAGAAATTCTATTTTCTTGAGACTTTTTTATCTTTTCCAATTCAGAAATCCTACTTTCCTGTGTTTTTTTAACCTTTTCTAATTCACTAATTTTGTTTCCCTGCATCTCCTGTGAATTCTTTATTTTTTCCAACTCCAATTTCAGGACGTTGTTATTCTCTATCATAGCTTCCCTTTCCTTTCCCCATTTTTCTTCAATCTCCCTCAATTTTTTAATAGTGTCTTCTAGGAGAGAGTTATGTGATGGGGGGCAGGGATCGTTCCCCTTTAGGTTGTTATCTGCTGTCTCTCTGCTGTTAACTTCCTCGGGGTTGGATACCCGCTCTTTCTCTGTATAGAAGGAATCTATGGTTTTTCTAGCTTTTTTGCTCATACTTAAAAAATCTTTTGAGGTCTGTCCCTGGGGTAGGAAAATATTTATTTACTTCTTTACCAGCTTCCTCCCAGACCGGATGGATGCAGCGGCTCCTGCGCCTGAGCTAAGATAGAGCTCTGGGAGAGAGTTCCCCACCCCCTCCCTGGAAGTGCCTCAGAGGTGATTAGCCCTGCTGTGCCCGAGGGCGTAGAATAGTAAAGATAGCACGAAGCCCAGCCTATGTGTCCGGGTGGGGCGTGGATGTCTGCAGCAGGTGACGTGAGAAGCCCCTGCGCTCAAACTGGAAGTGTCTGCCAGAAACCACGGTCCCTAGTTCAAAGGTTCCGCTTCTCTGGGACTTCCTGGAGCTGAGTTCCACTCCCTCCAGCTATGCTAGGCAGGGTGTGTTGCCTTGGGCCGTATCCACCCACTTGTCAATCTCTTAACTATTCTCAGGTGGTAGCTGAGGCCACACCCCCTGGTGCCGAGATCTGCTGAGTCACCCCCAGGATTGGGGAAAATCTAATCTGAGTTTTAAAATATTTTGGCTTTCTCTTCTGAACTGCTAAATAATTAGCAGAGAAGAGCTAACAGCCTGTGCCAGATTCCTTTACCTCAGTGGCTTCTCTGATCCCAGAGCCCTTCCCAGCGCAATGGGCGCAGTGTGCCACTACCCCACCGTCTGTGCTGGTCTCTCTTATTCCTCCCCTGAGAACTGACCTTTCCTGTTGAAACTCCAGATTCTCTTCAGCTGGTAAGTTGTGCTTCCAGTCCTCGTGGTATCTATCAGTCCTGGGCTAATTCTGAGACTTAATTTATCTAATTGGTTGTGAGGGAGTGAGGACGTTCACTGAGTCGTGTGTTTCTTCTCCGCCATCTTGGCTCCGCCCCCCCCTTCTTATTTTTCCAAATGAATTTTGTGATTATTTAATCAGGTTCCATAAAGTATTGTATTGATTAGTTGACATATTATTCCTCTAGCTACTTCTACCATTCTATATTTACAGAACACTTTATATATGAATTTAAATTAGAAGTGCTTTGATCTCCAAATATCTTACATATTTTATTTATTGTAATGGAACCTTCCCTCTATATTTGTCTCTTGATTCTGTTATTATTCTATCCAAATATTGCTGATTTTGAGGATTTATTGTGATTTTGCAGAAGTATTATTTCACATAGCATTGTCACACATTCCTTAGAATTTTCTAAATGAACTATCATATTTCATTCTGAAAAAAGAGGTAATTTCCATTGTGCTTTACCTCTATGTCTTTAATTTCTTCTAGAACTAAACGAAATAATCATGGAGAGAGTAAAAAAGAAAAAAGTCCTTGTTTTATTTTTATTCTGGAAATTTCTGGTATATAACAATTGGTATATGCTTGCGTTTCTTTTTAGAGATGTATACTTTTCAATTAAATATTTATTTATTTTTCTTTTTTTTATTACTTTTATAACTTTTTTTTACAGTACATATGCATATGTAATTTTTTTTTACAACATTATCCCTTGTACTCCCTTATGTTCTGAATTTTCCCCTCCTTCCCTCCACCCCCTCCCCTAGATGGCAGGCATTCCCATACATATTAAATATGTTATAGTATATCCTAGGTACAATATATATGTGCTTTTTGATTATTTAACAAAAGTTTCTCTGGGCCTAAACTTTGAGGGGTTTTTTTGTTGGGTTTTTTTTTTTTTTTTAAAAGCATGAATTGTTTTTCACCAGGATGAACAATTTATCTAAATCTGCTAAGATAATGTTTTGTTTTTAATATGATCAATTATATTGCTTTTCTAATGTTGCACTATCCCTACATTTTGGTATGAACCCAACTCAGTCAAGATGAATGATTTTTAAAATAATTACCACAGTCTGTCTGACAATGTTATTAAAATTTTTGAATCAATATTCATTAATGATACTGGCCTGTTCTGCATCTTTCTTCAGTTTATAACTGAAGATCATATTTGTTTGGTAGAGTATTTCCTCAATTTTTGAGAATAATTTGTGTAATGCTCATACTAACTGTTCTTTAAAAGATTGATAGAATTCTTACAATTTCTTCTTTGATTCTTCATTCATTATTTAAAATTTCATTGTTAATTATCCATTATCATTTGTGTATTTTACATGTGCTCCTTGAACTGATTATAATTTTAATCTTCTATAAAGGGTGTGTTCTCTTTTACATGTTTGCAATATCTCACAATTTTTAAAGGTTCCATATAGTATTGTGAAATGTTCATATTCTTTAGCAGTCTCATTTGGAAGATCTTTTTACTAGTTTCTTCAGTAATATGTTTAATTCTATGTTTTTCCTTTTATTCATCAGTATTTTCTTAGTTTTATCCAAAACTGAAAGAGGGCTGTTACAATTTCTTGATTAATTATATTATGATTTGTGTAAACCATAATTCGCTTAATTTCATTAATTTAGTTGCTAAGGCATTTGGAGGACATAAATTTAATATTGATGTTGGTTTGTAATTTATGGTTCCCTTCATCATAAATTTCCTTATTTATCCTTTTTTATGTTGTGAATATTTTTATTTTATTTGATAATGTAACTGAAATGCCTTCTTTATAGATTCACCAATGCATAGTAAATTTTGTTCTAGTTTCACATTTTTGTTCTGTGTATGTCTTTCTTAAAATTTTAAGTGTGTTTCTTCTAAGCAAAAGACTGTAGAGTTTTGTTTTCATATGCAGTATGTCACTTTTCCCTTTTATTTGATCTATTTTACTCCATTTCTTCCCCATTCTTCTGGATGACAGTAGACTCTAGAAGTATTGATTTCCATTCTCCTCAGGCAGGAAAAAAGGTTTCACTAAGCACTAATACCTGAAAATTATAGTTCCTGTCAGGTCCCAATTCCTCCCTTCTTTGCTCCCTCCCTTCCTTTCTCCCTCCCTCCCTCCCTTCCTTCCTTCCTTCTCTGTTTCTTGATCATCACTTCTTTTTGACCACTGCTCTCACTCTTGTCTCTGTGTACTTTAAGAAAGATATCTCGGTGTTCTTTCCATTGTTGTTTAAACTATATATTTTTCTTTCTTTTCTAAGATTTTTTCCTTTTTTCTTCTGAGGATAACATTATTTATGTGTCTTCCCAGATAACTGCACGTGTTTACCTTTCTTGTATTTCTATTTCTGAGCTGTCTGCCAGGGTCTGATTTTCTATACAAGAACACTAAAAATAATTGTGTTTTTGTTTTTTTGTTTTCCTAGAGATTTTTGGAATGTCCATAATTTTTCATTTATGATTAGGCTCAGATTTGCCCAGCAGGGCAGAAAGTCAATAAGCATTTATTAAGTGCATACTATGTATTAAATACTGGGGAATACAAAAGGGGTTGGGGGAACAAAAGACAGATCCTGTATTGAAAAAGTTTATAACCTAAAGTAGATCTCCTTGAATTGAATCTTGAGCTTCTCTGCTCTTCAGAAGACTTTTTTTTTTTTTTTCATTTTGTCCTGCATTTTCTGGTGAGTATAAAATACTCTTGTGTTATTTGAATTTCATTTGCTCTATTTTTTGCTTTTACTTTTTCGTAAAGCTGACTCCTGAGATTTAAGGTTTTCTATTCTGCCAATTACATCAGCTTTAGAGGCTACAAATTCTGCTTTCATATTTATCTCTCCCTTAAACCAAACAAGAATAATTTTGCTATAGTTCTATGTTTTCCTTCTACCTCATCAGGTGTATTTATTTTCCTTTGTCTTATAATATTTATTCATGGACATATAGGTTAGTTTAGCTGATCTGGAAGACATATTTAGTTTTGTTCTTAACATCTTCTCTGCTTGTTTATTTACTTATGATCAAGACCCTTCACCTAAATCTTCTTCACGCTGAGATCTTGGTTTCATTTAGAGTTTACCACTTACTCAATTTATGATTCATTCGCCCAAAATGGGGGTTATCCCAGAGGATGGGCTCCCTTCCATACTATGCAGTTCATGCTTCACTAACTTTAGTCTCTCCCTCAAGGATGCCAGTTGTCTTTCCCACAAGCAACCTCAAATACCACATATGCTGACATCTAGCCCCAGTTTGCTTTTATTCTTCTTTCTTTAATTATTGTTACATGCCATGATGTAGTTCCAACAAAAGCAAATTTTTGCCTTTTAGTTTCCCAGGGTACAAGAAGGGAGGAAGGAGTAGGAGAATAGGTAGAACTGAGTTCTATTATGAGCCTGTGGGTCAGCTTGTACAGTCCTGCCAGAATGTGGTAACTAGTGACTGAAGGGGTGCTGAATTAGCACATTAAGGGTTAGTTCTCATTTGTTCTTTGATCACAGAGATAGCTGACACTACATTATATATATAATTCATTTTGAAGAGGTCTGACAAGTCAAAAGGAGGGAGGGAGGGAGGATATGTTGATCATATGATCTGGATTTCTGTTTGTTCAGTTGTTTTTCAGCCCTATCCATCTTTTCATGATCCCATTTGGAGTTTTCTTGGCAAAATTAATGAAGTAGTTCATCATATCCTTCTCCAGCTGATTTTACAAAAGAGGAAATTGAAAAAAAAAAACAGAATTAAGTGACTTGCCCAAGGTCACATAGCTAATAAGTGTTTGGGGCCAGATTTAAATTTAAGAAAAATAAGTCTTCCTGATTATTCCAGGCTCAGCACTCTATTCAGCAAACCATGGAATTCAATAAGTGTTTGTTTCTTTGTTTTGTTTTGTTTTTAATAAGTGGGTTAATAAACATTTATTTATTGAAAGGCATTGCTAAATGCTTTATTTACAAATATTATCTCAGGGTATATCTAAGTGGTATTGTGACCTCCTCTTCCCCCATCCCCATACCAATCCAGAGACTATAATTCACTTGAACACTACTATTAATTCCCCTTCCCAAGTCATGAGCCCAGGCTCCTTAAGTACCTCATATATAGGGAGTTTGCTGCTGTAACATAAGGAACACTAGGACTTAGACAACTTCCCTATCACTATGCTTTCCAGACTCTTGAGCAATGATCTGATCTCTCATTATATAAGAGAATCCTTGGGTCTTCCCAACTTTGTTGTTACTAAACGCTTCTTTTGATTTTTAATTTG
This sequence comes from Sminthopsis crassicaudata, assembly GCF_048593235.1. Classification (NCBI taxonomy): domain Eukaryota; kingdom Metazoa; phylum Chordata; class Mammalia; order Dasyuromorphia; family Dasyuridae; genus Sminthopsis; species Sminthopsis crassicaudata. Next base: position 304,780,041 of record NC_133620.1, on the reverse strand, counting down.
TACTCCCAATGGCTAGCATATAAGCATGCACTTAATGCATTTTCATTTATTGAACAAAAAGCTATTGACCTAAAAAGGGTTGAATACCTGACACTTTTTTGGTTAAATTCTACAATAATTTAAACTAGAGTTAGTCTTGTACATTAAAGCTGATATATTTTCCCTTATACACTTACCAGCAAGAGATAAAGAGAAAACCAGGATTTCTGAAGAGTTGACTAAGCCTTCATATCACATAAATATAATTACAGTTACTATTTATCAGTCATAGGAAAAATGGAGGCTGATTTTGAGGCAGTTTCAGGTGACTGATACTTACTAGTGGTAGTAATGTATTCTGGTGCTTGTGGAGTAAGATTATGTAACGCCTTTGTTGATAGCCCTCGAATAACCCTGAAAAAATACAGGAAAATTATTTTTATGCTTTTTTAAAAGCAAGCTAGATTTATTTAACAAAAAAGGTAAGGAGATAATAGAAAAGACTCTATAGATCTGAGAATTATTGTCTGTTTAATTAAGACTACTAAGATTATAACAAAAATAAACTAAAATGGGAAAAATCATAGAAAGAGGCAGTGTTCTATTAAATTAAAACTGAACTGTTTTATATAACATTGAATTGTGATTCCCCATGCCCTCCCAAAATTTGTGATCTTTCATCTCATACACATACACATATATGCATATGCAAATATATGTGTATATACTGAGTGGGAAGTATCTTTTATTTCTCTTTAAATTCTTTGTTGGGGACAGCTAGGTGGCGCAGTGGAGAGAGCCCCAGCCCTGAAGTCAGGAGGAGTTCAAAGCTGGTCTCAGACACTTAATGCTTCCTAGCTGTGTGACCCTGGGCAAGTCACTTAATCCCCAGCCTCGGGGGAGAAAAAAATAAATAAATTCTTGGTTGGACAGGGAATATCTATTTCAAAAATGCTTTTTCCTATAAGAAGTGTTAAGAAACTCCTTAATAAACACGAATGGATTAGAAGGCCTTGGATTAAGCCAACTGAGGACATGAATGAAATAGCTACTAATTGATTGAGAGAATCAGTTATATCTCTTGGTCCAATATAAGCTTGATAACTGTAAAATTAGTTGAGACCATGAGAGATAACAGTTTAGAAAAACTGTTGTGGAAAGGTTACTCCACTACTTTTCCTAGACCTGTTTCTTTCTGTAATTAAACTTGCCAAAGGACCAGGGAAAAGAAAAAAATCAGACTATTCTAAAAGGAACAAAGTTTTGAGGACCTGCTTTTTATTTTTTACCCTATTTATAGGTATATTTTAACCTATTTTTCTTGGAGAGTATAGTAAATGAGGAATGGGAGGATGAATAAAAGTAGTGTTTTTCTCTCTACTTCTACTATTTAGCAAGGAAATCACTAGCCAACACAAAAAGCAGGCTTAAAAAAGGAGGAAAGGAGAGACACAGACTAGGGAAGCATCTGGCAAAATGCTAACTGACAAAGGAAAATTGTGAAAATTTTATGAGGACAAAAAAAAAGGCTTTTGGGGTTCTGGAATATGAATTATCTTGGAGATGTGTATTTCTCTCTATTCATATAAATTATGTGTATGTTCAATCTTCTCAGTGATGCAGAGGATCTGAACCACAGACTTAAGGAAGGAATGTTTTGTTACTATTGTTCATGCTAATGAACACCTTTGCTTTGGGTTTATTTTGTTAAAAGTAAACCAACTTGACTTTAACTACCAAATCCAATTAAGATGGGGGGGGGGGAGAGAAAAGAGGCACTAGGGGAATGCTATACTATGGGAGATCATCTCAGATATGTCTAGAATGCCCTCTGAATTTTAAAGGCTTTCTAGGGAGGTTCCTGTTTGGAATTCTTCTCCTTCAAAGTGTTAGTAATGTAGAGATTCACTAATAAAATTTTCTTTTCTGATTGTGAATAGTTTATTTTTCAAAGTGCTTATTATAGTATTTCTATAAAAATTATTTCAGGAAAATTTCAATGTAATCTATGAAAAAGAGAACCATAAAGGCTTAGTGACAAGAGCACTCACTACCTATAGATGGGTGATTATGCTTGTAGTCAGATGAAACTAAGTGAAGACTATATTTAATCATGTCATAAAAATGATGCATTATTAATATGAATGCAGTACTGATATGTATATTGATATATGTCAATATATACTATTATTATATACTTCAGTGAAATGTAAACTAGTTTGTAAAGTTATACGTATGCATTTCTGTACTTGACCAATGTTTACCTACTATGTATAATTTTCTTATGTATAATTATATATAACATGATGACTGTATTTTGATTTTATATACATATATATGTATATATATGCATGCTTTTCTTTCATAAAATGAATAATATGTTATTAGGCACCTGCATTCAATATTACTGTGCTGGCAAGTTACTTATATGAAATATGAAGAATGCTAGCTTGTACCTTTATAGGCATCTTGATATCACAAATTAATTACAGGAACTGTATGCAACAATAAGTGGTAAAGCCCATTTCAAACTTTCATCTTTTTAAGGCATTGAATGATAACCTGAGTGACCTACTTAAAGATTACAAAAAGTGAAAAACTTGAATATTCCATTCTTGATTTGTAAAGAGGTTTTGATTTGTACAGAGGATTAAACCTGGAGTGGCTCAGGCATGCCACTTTCAGACTTTGGCTAGTGTAAAAATGTGTTTAACATTTCTTTTCTCCTTTTGGGAAGGAGTTTCTTAATCAACTTCAGAGGACCATACATCTTTGGCCACTGGATGAAAGCAACTGACCACATATATGAAATGTGGAAATGACTGGCTGAGAGGACTTAATGACATCCCTTCAGCAAATATTTTTATTTAAAAAATAAGCTAGTCATCTCTAGAGGGAGCCAATACTATGGCCTCTGGCATTTGAGAGGAGAGTTATCTATTAAGAAAAGATAGTTATTGAGGACTTATGCTTCACATTTGCTCCTGTGCTTCTAGGACAGTGGAACAAAGGAGAGAGGGAATTTCTTTTCCCTTATCCTTTAGCAAGAGTGTCTTGCATCAGTCAGTTTAACTACAGAAAGGAACAGGTCTAGGGAAGCTAGTGGAGTAGCATTTCCACAAGAGTGCTAGGCCTAAAAGGAACAGTGTAAGAAAGACATAGGGGCTCTACAAAAGAGACAAATTCACTCATTCTGTATTCTATTAGTGTAATCTGGGTGTATCCTTTCTTCCTGCTAATGTAATCTGTATTTCTGAATACCCCAGATTTAAGAAGGGAATCCTTTTGTTTTAACTAATGTTCATGTAATTGCCTTGACTTTGAGTTGACTGTTTACTATTGAAAGTAAATCTATTGGTATGGCTCATGGGTACAAAAGAGATACACGATTTTAGACATGACTACTATGGTAATTGGCTACATAAGTTTGTTTTTTCTTTTTTTTTCCCCCACTGAAGGAGTGAAGAGATTTGAAAGGAAGACCTGAGGCTAGTAATAGTGTTGCCTCCCCCCCAAAAGGAAATAATGATCACTGAAACATTTTTCAATGTACAGAAAAGAAGAAAGTACAGAAGGAAATACAAACATGCAAGAAAACCTTGAAAGTAATACAATTAATTTTTTAAAATATAGGTAGATATATGATGTAATGGTTGGAGCATTAGGAATTGGAGTAAGAAAGAGCTACATTCAAACTCTGCCTCAGATATTTAATTATTTGTGTCTTTTTGGACAAATCATTAAACATCTTTCCGCTCCAGTTTCCTCATCTATTTCCTAGGAGTGTTTTAAGAATAAAATGAGATATCTTTAAAGTATTTTTTCAAGCTTTAAAATGCTAGTTGTTATAATTATTACTGTTGTTATTTTACTTTTATAAAAAGCAAGCCAAGAGAGAGTATTCTGGGAAGAGGGTGGAGCAGGTCAGAAAACTTGCAGCTCTCAAAATTTCTTCCAGAAAAAGACAGAACATTACCTTAGAGGGGATGTAGAGTAGCAGAAAGAAACAAAAGTCAAGGTAAAGAAATGGTTCTTCTAAGACACTCTAGAAGCTTCATAGAACCTGACCTCTAACGAAGGTTCAATCTAAATAAACTGCAAACACCTTTAGGCCAATTCTGTGGAATCAACAAATAATAAGCCTTGAGGGCAGCTGGGGTTAGAAGGCAGCAGCAGCCTAAGAAACTTTCATCTCTTTGACAACCTAAACAGCCAAGTAAAAGATAGGAAGTAAAAGAGTAACCTTCCAAAGTCAAGGAATACATCCATACTGACTCACACATTTGGAAAATGCAGTATTAGTTAGAGGAGAGAGGACTTGCAGATAAGCAAAATCCCAGGTTTCAGTTCCAGAGAAAAATAGGACAAATATAGTTTGTATTCACCAAAGGGATTGCAGGGAGTAAGATCATTTATGGAACAATGAAAAGGGGGTTAGGAATGAAGAGAAGAAACCAAGATTGAGCACTGACCTCAGAAAATAACAGTAAAGAGAATTTGAGATTTGGAGGCATAATTTCCCATATCTCAGGACTAGAACTTGATCACATTAATAGGTGCTAAAAATAAAAGTTAAAAAAAAATAATAATAATAAGCAAGCAAAAGAAAAAGGATCTAACCATAGATAATTACAAAGTTACTATGGGAATTAAGAAGATCAGGGTTCATATTCAGAGGAAGATAATGGAGCTTAAAAAAAAAATCTACTTTTTCAATAAGAAACATCAAATGGTCTGAAAGTACAAAAAGATTTCTTAAAGGAACCTAAAAAGGATCTTAAATATTAAATAAGGGAGATCAAGGAAAAATGGGGGAAGGGAAAAGGAAACCAAGAAAATCAAGAAAAGTATAAAAAGAAAGTCAATCAACTTGAAATAGAGAACCAAAAACTTGAAGAAAATAATTCCTTGAAAACTAAAATTGAGCAAAGGGAAGGTAATGACATTTTCAGACACAAAGAAATAATAAAAGATAATCTAAAGAATAAAAATAAAATAGAATATAAAACATCTCATCAGAAAAACTGCCTGAAAATTATGATTTAAAAAAAAATCAATACAATAGTATAAGAAATTAAGGAAAATTGCCCTGAAATTCTAGAAAGCAAAGCAGAAATAGGAAATAGAAATAGGAAATAGGAAAAAATCCACCAATCACCACCAGAAGGAGACCCCAGGAATAAAATGTATTGGGATATTATATCCAAGTTTCAAGTTTCCCTGGTAAAGGAAAAATACTGGAAACAACAAGAAAAAGAAAATTTAAATATCCTGAAATTACACTAAGAAATACACAAGACCTAGCAGTTACTACATTGAAGGACCATTAAGTCCAAGAATACTATATTTCATAAAGCGAAAAAAAACTAGGGATATGAGCAAAACTAGGGATAATTTAACCAGCAAAGTTCAGCATAATCCTGAATGGGAAAATTTTTTCAAACTGAGAGGCTTTCATAAGTTTGTGGAAAAAACAACAGAAGATAAGAGAAAATTCAGAAGAAATATAAAGTAAACATTAATGATCAATTATAAAGCAATCAATAAGATGATATACTTATATATGAAAAAATAATCAATTTTTGATGACTAGATTGATCAATTTAGTTTTATATAATTTAATAGAAAGGCTTGGGTTGAGAGTATAATGGGATAATTCAATTATCTCATACAAATGAAGCCAGAAAAAAAAAGGGGGGGGGGAAATAAATAAATACAAAAGAAGTTAGTAGGGGGGAAAGTAGGTACTGCTGAAAGCTTACTCTCATCAGGGATGGATTACAGAGGGAACATTATACATACATACAAACATATAAACATATGTACACATACATGGGTATAAAAATCTTCTAAATCGAGAGAAAAGATTGAAAGGGGATAGGTTGAGAGGAGAGGATAAAGGAGGGTTTCTTGGAGAAGTAGTTGAGAAATAGGAGATTAAAGTAGGATGAGAATGATAGGAAAAATAGGAAAGATATACAAGTAGTTATAAGTAAAATGTATAACAAGCAATTATAGCTTAAAATGTGAATGGGATGAATTTATCCATATATAAATATAAACATAAAACACTTTTTATACAAGTAACAGATCTAAAGTTAGTTAATACTTATTGTCCATGGATAGGTAAAGCCATGTAATTATTAAATGACAATTTTGTCTATACATGGCATTCCAATTAATTATTATATTTTTTTTTAAGAGTGTTTTTTTTTTTTAATTTTTTATTTTATTTTATAATTATAACATTTTTTAACAGTACATATGCATGGGTAATTTTTTACCACATTATCCCTTGCACTTACTTCTATTCAGATTTTTTCCCTTCCTCCCCCAACCCCCTCCCCCAGATGGCAAGCAGTCTTATATATGTTAAATATATTACAGTATAATTTAGATACAATATATGTGTGTAGAACCGAATTTTTTTGTTGCACAGGAAGAATTGGATTCAGAAGGTAAAAATAACAGTTTACATTCATTTCCCAATTCCAATTAATTATTAAAAAATTATTTTCCTAAGTTGAAAAATAATAACAAAGTTTAATAGGAAGAAAAGGTGAGGAACTTCATAAAAACCAGAGAAAAGAAGATATAAAGTCAGAAGTATTAGATTTTAAACAACATTATAAAGTAAAAACATTTTTGATATATTATGGGTAACTTTGATTATTCTTTAAGGATTTTTTCCCAAAGTATTTTATTTTTCCAAATAATGCAACGGTAGTTTTATACATTCACCTTTGCAAAGCCTTGTGATCCAAATTTTTGTCCCTGTTTCTTGCCCTCCCACCTCTCCCAGAGGAAGCAACCAACATAGGCTCAATATGTGCAAAACATATTTCCATATTCATCATGCTGTGCAAGAAAAATCAGATCAAAAGTGGAAAAAAAAAACAAAGAAAAAGGAAAACAAACAAGCAAGCAAACAACCACCATCAAAAAGGTAAAAATACTATTCTTTGATCCACATTCAATCTCCATAGTTATCTCTCTAGATACAGACTGCTCTTTCTATCTCAAGTCTGTAGTAATTGACCTGAATCATCACCCCCTTGTTGAAAAGAGCTGAGTCCATCAAAGTTGATTATCACATAATCTAGCATAGAATGTTCTCTTATTTCTGCTCACATGACTCAGAATCTGTTCATGTCTTTTTTTTTTCATAAAATATTTTTATAAATATTTTACTAATTTTATAATTATAACATTTTTGACAGTACATATGCATAGGTAATTTTTTACATTATCCCTTGCACTCCCTTCTGTTCCAAATTTTCCCCCCCTTTTCTCCACCCCCTCCCCTGGATGGCATGCATTCCCACACATATTAAATGTTATACTATATCCTAGATACAATATATGTGTGCAGAACCTAATTTTTTTGTTGCTGTTGTTGCAAAGGAAGAATTGAATTCGGAAGGTAAAAATAACCTGGGAAGAAAAACAAAAAATGCTAACAGTTTACACTCATTTCCCACCGTTCCTTCTCTGGATTCTGTCCATCATTGTTCAGTTGGAACTGAATAAGATCTTCTCTTTGTTGAAGATATCCATTTTCATCAGAATACATCCTCATACAGTATTATTGTTGAAGTGTATAATGATCTCCTGGTTCTGCTCATTTCACTCAGCATGAGTTCATGTAAGTCCAAGCCTCTCTGTATTCATCCTGCTGGTCATTTCTTACAGAACAATAATATTCCATAACATTCATATACCATAATTCGTCCAACCATTCTCCAATTGATGGGCATCCATTCATTTTCCAGTTTCTAGGCACTACAAAAAAGGCTGCCACAAACATTTTGGCACATTTCCCTTCTTTAGTATTTCCTTGGGATATAAGCCCAGTAGTAAAACTGCTGGATCAAAAAATATAAACAGTTTGATAACTTTTGGGGCATAAATCCAGATGGCTCTCCAGAATAGTTGGATTCTTTTACAACTACACCAACAATGCACCAATGGCCCAGTTTTCCCACATCCCCTCCAACATTCATCAATATTTGTTCCTGTCATCTTACCCAATCTGACAGGTGTGTAGTGCTATCTCAGAGCTGTCTTAATTTGCATTTCTCTGATCAATAGTGACTTGGAACACTCTTTCATATGAGTGGAAATAGTTTCAATTTCATTATCTGATAATTGTCTGTTCATGTCCTTTGACCATTTATCAATTGGAGAATGGCTTGATTTCTTATAAATTAGAGTCACTTCTCTATATATTTTGGAGTTGAGATCCTTATCAAAACCTTTAATAACTGTAAAAATGTTTTCCCAGTTTGTTACTTCCCTTCTAATCTTGTTTGCATTAATTTTGTTTGTACAGAACCTTTTGATAGAATCAAAATTTTCTATTCTGTGATCAATAAATGATCTCTAGTTCTCCTTTGGTCACAAATTCCTTCCTCCTCCACAAGTCTGAGATATAAACAAACTATCCTATGTTCCTCTAATTTAGTTATGTTCTCGTTCTTTATGCCTAAATCATGGACCCATTTTGATCTTATCTTAGTATGTGGTGTTAAGTGTGGGTCCATGCCTAGTTTCTGCCATAATTATTTCCAGTTTTCCCAGCAGTTTTTGTCAAGTAATGAATTCTTATCCCAAAAGTTGGGATCTTTGGGTTTGTCAAACCCTAGATTGCTATATTTATTCACTATCTTGTCCTGTGAACCTAACCTATTCCACTGATCAACTAGTCTATTTCTTAGCCAATACCAAATGGTTTTAGTGACTGCTGCTTTATAATATAGTTTTAGATCTAGTCCTGCTAGCCCACCTTCACTTGATTTTTTTTTTTCATTAATTCCCTTGAAATTCTCAACCTTTTGTTCTTACATATGAATTTTGTTGTTATTTTTTCTAGGTCATTAAAATAGTTTCTTGGGAGTCTAATTGATATAGCACCAAAAAAATAGATTAGTTTAGGGAGTATTGCCATCTTTACTATATTCGCTCGACCTATCCAAGAGCACTTAATATTTTTCCAATAATTTAAGTCTGACTATTTTTGTGGCAAGTGTTTTGTAATTTTGCTCATATAATTCCAGACTTTCCTTTGGTAGATATACTCCCAAATATTTTATACTATTGAGAAGTTATTTTGAATGGAATTTCTCTTTGTATCTCTTGCTGTTGGATTTTGTTGGTAATGTATAAAAATGCTGAGGATTTATGTGGATTTATTTTGTGTCCTGCAACTTAGCTAAAGTTATGAATTATTTCTAATAGCTTTTCAGCAGAATATACTTATAAAGTATATTAGAGAAGGGTTCTCTAAGTATACCATCATATCATCTGCAAAGAGTGATAGTTTGGTTTCCTCATTAGCTACTCTAATTCTTTTAATCTCTTAAGCTCTTATTGCCGAGGCTAGTGTTTCTAGTACAATATTGAATAGTAATGGTGATAGTGGGCAACCTTGTTTCACTCCTGATCTTACTGGGAAAGGTTCCAGTTTATCGCCATTACATATGATGTTTACTGAAGGTTTTAAATATATGCTCCTAATTATTTTAAGGAATAGTCTATTTATTTCTATACTCTCAAGTGTTTTTAGTAGGAATGGATGTTGTATTTTATCAAATGCTTTTTCTGCATCTATTGATATGATTTTATGGTTTGTTAATTTGGTTACTGATATAGTCGATTATGCTAATAATTTTCCTAATATTGAACCAGCCCTGCATCCCTGGTATAAATCCCATTTGGTCATAGTGTATTATCCTGGGGATGATTTCCTGTAGTCATTTTGCTAATATTTTATTTAAGATTTTAGCATCAATATTCATTAGGGCGATAAGTCTATAATTTTCTTTCTCTGTTTTCAACCTACCTGGTTTAGGAATCAGTACCATGTGTGTGTCATAAAAGGAATTTAGTAGGACTCCTCCAATATCTATTTTTTCAAATAGTTTATATAGCATTGGACTTAATTGTTCTTTAAATGTTAGATAGAATTCACATGTAAATCCATCTGGTCCTGGGGATTTTTTCTTAGCGAGTTGGTTAGTACCTTGTTCTATTTCTTTTTCTGAAATGTGACCATTTAGACTATTTACTTCTTCTTCTGTTAATCTGAGCAAGGTATATATTTGAAGATATTCTTCCATTTCATTTAAGTTATTGAATTTATTGGCATAAAGTTGGGCAAAGTAACTCCTAATTATCGTTCTCACTTCCTCTTCATTAGTGGTGAGTTCTCCCTTTTCATTTTTAAGACTAACAATTTGCTTTTCCTCTTTCCTTTTTTTAATTATATTTACTATTTATTTTGTTGGGTTTTTTCATAGAACCTACTCTTAGTTTTGTTAATTAATTCAATAGTTGTTTTTTTTTTTTTTACTTTCAATTTTATTAATCTCTCCTTTTATTTTTAGAATTTCAAGTTTCGTGTTTGTCTGGGCTTTTTTAATTCGTTCCTTTTCTAGCATTTTTAGTTGTAAGCCCAATTCACTGACCTTCTCTTTTTCTATTTTATGTAAGTAGGCCTCTAGAGATATAAAATACTGCTTTGGCTGTATCCCACACATTTTGGTATGATGTCTCATTATTGTCATTTTCTTGGGTGAAGTTATTAATTATGTCTATGATTTGCTGTTTCGCCCAATCATTCTTTAGTATGAGATTATTTAGTTTCCAATTATTTTTTGGCCTATTTTCCCCTAGCTTTTTATTGAATGTAATTTTCATTTCATCGTCGTCTGAAAAGGATGCATTTAATATTTCTGCCTTACTGCATTTGATTTTGAGGTTTTTATGTCCTAATATGTGGTCAATTTTTGTATAGGTTCCATGAACTGCTGAGAAGAAAGTGTTCTCCTTTCTGTCTCCATTTAGCTTTCTCCAAAGATCTATCATATCAAACTTTTCTAGTATTCTCTTTACCTCTTTGACTTCTTTCTTATTTATTTTTGTGGTATGATTTATCTAATTGTGAGAGTGAAAGGTTGAGATCTCCCACTATTATAGTTTTGCTGTCTATTTCTTTTTGCAGCTCTCTTAATTTCTCTTTTAAGAATTTAGATGCTGCAACCACTTGGTGCGTGTATGTTTAATATTGATACTGCTTCATTATCTATGCTACCCTTTAACAAGATATAGTGCCCTTCCTTATCTCTTTTAATTAGATCAATTTTTGCTTTTGCTTCATCTGAGATGAGGATGGCTACCCCTGTTTTTTGGCTTCAACTGAAGCATAGTAGATTCTGCTCCAACCTTTTACCTTTATTCTGTATGTATCACCCTGTTTCAGGTGTGTTTCCTGTAAGCAACATGTAGGATTCTGGTTTTTAATCCAGTCTGCTAACCACTTCCTCTTTATGGAGGAGTTTACCCCATTCACATATATGGTTAAAATGGCTAAGTCTTGCTTGCCATCTTGTTAACCCCTGCTTATGCTTTTCTCCTTTCCTTCCTCCTTACCCTCCTCCCCAGTATTAAACTTGTGAGCACCACTTGCTTTTCCCAGCCCTCCCTTTTTAATATCCCTCTCCCACCTTAAAATTCCTCTCCCTATCTTACCCCCTTTCCTCACAATTTCTGTATTCCCTTCCCCTTAGCTTACTCCTTCCTTTTCACTTTTCCCCTCCCACTTTTCAATGAAGTGGAAGGAGTTTCACCATAAATCAAATATGTCTATTGATATGTTCATCCCCCTCCTTTTTTTCTCTCAGATATAATAGGTTACCTTTGCCTCTTCGTAAAATGTAGTACCTCCACTTTATCCTTTTTTATGATATAATTTCCTTTCCACCTCTAGTTTCTAGAACAAATTATACATGTGTTCTTTATATATCTTTATGGCAGAAATATAGTTCTCAAGATTTCTTTTTACCTTTTTAGAAATGTCTTGGACATTTGGAAATCAAACTTTTTGTGTAGATCTGGTTTTTTCATCAAGAATAAATGGAATTAATTTATTTCATTAAATGTCCATCTTCTTCCCTGGTAAAAGATGCTAATTTTTGCTGAGTAAGTTATTCCTGGCTGCATACCTAGTTCTTTAGCCTTTTGGAATATCATATTCCAGACCCTGTGCTCCTTTAATGTGGACGCTGCTAGATCCTGGGTTATCCTTTTTGTGGCTCCGCCATATCTGAATTGTTTTTTTCTAGCAGCTTGCAAAATTTTTTCCTTTGTCTGATAGTTCTTGAACTTGGCCACTATTTTTCTTGGCATTTTGATTTTAGGGTCCCTTTCATTAGGTGATTGATGAATTTTTCAATGTCTATTTTACCTTCTGTTTCTAAACGTCTGGGCAGTTTTCTTTGATAATTTCTTGGAAAATAGTGTCCAGGCTCTTTTTTTCATCATATTTTTCAGGGAGTCCAATTATTCTCAGATCTTCCCTCCTGAATCTATTTTTCCAGGTCTGTTGTCTTCCCAATAAGGTACTTGACATTCTTTTCCACTGTTTAATTTTTCTGGTTTTGATTGACTACTTCTTGGTTTCTCCTTGAGTCATTCAATTCTACTTGTTCTGATTTTCAATGATGTATTTTCTTCACTCACTTTTTTTATATCTTTTTGTAACTGTCCAACTGAATTTTTAAATGAGTTTTTTTCTTCTATGGAATTTTTTCCATTTCATCAGTTTTATTTTTTAGAGAGTTATTTTCTTTTTCCAATTCACTAATCCTGTTTTCCTTGGAGTGGCTTACCTTTTCCAATTCAATAATTTTGTTTCTCAATGATTTGATTTCTTTATCCACTCTGTCTTTAAATGCATGGGATGACTTCTCAAGACTCTCTTGCCAAGCTTCCCTTTCCTTTTCCAATTTCTCTTCTAGTTCTCTTGTGAGAGCCTTTTCGATTTCTTCTATGAGAGTCTTGTGTATTGAGGATCAGGTCATATCCCCCTTAGGGGATTCCTCTGGAGACAGTCTGCATTTAGTCTCCTCAGGGTTTGAAGTCTGCTCTCTATCCATACAGAAGCTATCAATGGTTAGAGCCCTTTTAAATTTTTTGTTCATTTTGTCAGAGCAGAATCAAAGAAAACAAACTGACAAGAAAAAGAATTGATCTGCTTTTGGGGAGGGGCTGGATGGTGTACCAGGCTTCCTCTACAGACTTCGGGGGACAGCAGTGAGGCACTAATAGGACAGCAATGGCTGCGTCTGTGCTCTGAGATTCTGAGGCTCTAAGAACTCGCTGAGTCACTCCAGATGGGGGTGGGGATGCCAGGTCCCAAGAGACCTAGCTTTCCGAGGTTTTATTCTTTATCTCCCGTGTTTACACCTTCTCTGCTGATCTCTTGCTGCCAAGACGGAATATCCACACTGGGGTAAAGGTCGTTCTGCAGAATCGGCAGAAATCGCCCTCCTCCCCCCTCTGGTCTGAGCAGTATGACCTGCCTTGCTCTCGCTACTTGCCCTCAGCCTGTGCCTGGTCTGTTCATCCCTTCCTCGAGAAAAAACAGACCTTTTCTGGCGAATTTCAAGGATGTCTTCTGTTGGTAATTATTTGTAGGGTTTTTTTCTGGTCAAGCATTAACTCCAAGACTTGTCATGAAGTAAATTCTGTGAGAAAACATGGAGCTCAAGCAGCTATATGGCTCCTCTCCACCATCTTGGCCAGAAGTCTCCACGTAAGTCTTTCCAAGCTTTTGTGATATCAGCCTGCTCATCATTTTTTAATAGAATAACATTCCATTATATTCACATATCATAACTTGTTCAGCCATTTCCCAAACGTTAGAAATCTACTCAATTTACATTTCCGTGCCACTACAAAAAAAGACCTGCTACAAACATTTTTTGTACATGTGGATCGCTATCTCTTTTTTATGATTTCTTTGAGATACAGACCCAGAAGAGAATCAAGGGTAGGCACAGTTTGATAACACTTTGGGCATAGTTCCAAATTTCTCTCCAGAATGGTTGGATCAGTTTACAACTCCACAAACAATGCATTAGTGTCCCAGTTTTCCCACATCCCCTTCAATATTTATCATTGTATTTTCCTGTCATCTAAGCCTGCATCATGAGAGATGGTACCATAGAGTATCTTAATTTACGTTTTTCTAATCAATAGTAATTTAAATAATTTTTTTCCATGACAAGAAATGGTTTTAATTTCTTTATCTAAAAATTGTCTGTTCATATCCTTTGACCATTTATCAACTGGAAAATGGTTTGCATTCTTATAATTTTGAGTCAATTCTCTTTATGTTTTAATACAAATGAGACTTTTGTCAGAAACACTGGCTGTAAATTTCCCACCTCACCCCCAGATTTCTCCTTCCCTTCTAATCTTGGCTGCATTGATTTTGTTTGTATAAACACTTTTTAATTTAATGTAATCAAAATTATTAATTTTAGATTTATAATGTTCTCTGATTCTTCTCTAAACCATATTCCTTTCCTTCTCCACAGATGAGAGAATTAGACTATCCTTTGTCCTCTGAGGTTGCTTATAATATCACTCTTTATATCTAAATCTCGAAACCTTGGTATGGGGTGTTAGCTGTTCGTCTAAGTCTAGTTTCTGCCATATAATTTCCAGTTTTCCCAGCAATTTTTTGCCAAATAGTGATTTCTTATCCCAGAAGTCAGACTCTTTGGATTTATCAAACACTAGATTACTATAGTCATTGGCTGTTGTGTATTGTGAACCTAACTTATTCCATTGTTTGGAATTTCTAGCCAGTACAAAATGATTTTGATGATCTCCGCTTTATAATATAGTTTTAGCTAAGGTATAATGAAGCCATCTTCCTTTGCTTTTTTATTTTTTTTCATTAATTGCCTTGAAATTTTTGACCTTTTGTTCTTCCAGATGAATTATATTATATTTTCTAGCTCTATAAAATAATTTCTTGCCTGTTTGATCAAAATGGCAATGAATAAAAGATTAATGCAGGTAGAATTGTCATTTTTACTACATTAGCTTAATGTTAAAGCATTTAATATTCTTCTAATTACATCCAACTCTATTTGTATAAAAAGTGTTTTGTAATTGTAAATAAAATCTAACTCCTTCAATTTCTTTTTCTTCTCTTATTGCTAAAAGCTAATACTTCTAGTACAATATTGAATAATGATAGTGATAATGAACAACCTTGTTTCACCCCTGATCTTACTGGGAATCTCACTTATCCCCATTACATATAATGCTTGCTAATGATTTTAGACAGATGCTACATATCATTCTAGGGAAAACTCCATTTATTCCTGTGCTCTAGTGTTTTTAAATAGTGTTTTTAAATGACTGTTGTATTTTGCAAAATTCTTTTTCTGCATCTAATGAGACAGTCATATGACTTCTGTTAGTTTGGTTATTAATGTGATCGATTATGCTAATAGTGTTCCCAATATTGAACCAAATCTGCATCTCTGTTACAAATCGCACTTGGTCATAGTGTATTATCTTGGGAATACCCTGCTAATATTTTATTTAAGGTTTTTTCATCAATATTCATAAGGGAAACAAGTAGCACCATAAATATGTCATAAAAGGAATTTGGTAGGAATTTTGATTATCTTATATTATGGACCAGAACTCTGAACTTGAAAACAAGGATGCTTACAAGGTACTAACTTAGGAGAACTGATGAGACAATGGTTATCTAGTTTAGCATGGTGCAGTATGATTGATTTAATCTAACAATAAATAATGGTTTCCTAGTGATATAATGATTGGTTTATAAAAGATATGAATGGACAATTTTGCCACAGGAAATGTGCCAAATGTATGTTGCTGCTGCTCTTACTCCAGTAAGAAAAGCATTTCCAAAAGTAAGATTGTTATATTATATGGATGATATTTTGGGGTGTACACCTGAGGAACAAATGTCAGAAGCATGTTTACCAAAAAAAACATAGAAACACTAAGGAACTACACATTGCATAGAGATGCAGAAAAAATTCAAAGGCATGCTCCTTTTCAAAATTTAGGATATGAAGTATATCCAAAGGCAATTACAGTACAAAAGTTTATTTAAGAACAGAGAAGTTGAACACCTTAAATGATTTCCAAAAATTAATAGATGTCTAATGGATGTGCCCAGTGTTAGGCTTAACTAGCAATCAATTGCAACCTTTATATGACATTTTAAAGGGAGACACTGCTTTAAACTTACCACACCCCAAGAGGCTTTGAGAGAAGTTGAACTGTCTTTATCCAATGTGGATAAAAGAGTCACTCAAAAAACCTTGAAAATATCAGGTTTTGCTACAAAAGAGGCACCCACAGCAGTTCTTCATCAAGGAGACAGTGTATGTAATTAGAGTGGGTAAACCTCCCAGCACAACCAGAACAAAGCCTTACTCTTCACCCAGTACTTGTGGCTAGAATTTTATTAAAGGTTATTAAGCGAGCAGTACAATTATCTGGGATAATACCTAATAAAATATACACATTTTATACCAATGCACAAATTAATGTATGCTGTGAAACCATAGCAGAGTGGCAAATTTTATTGGTCACAGCTCCAAATTTTACACATGGGTCTCCATTAAAGATAACCCAGCTCTTACATAATTGACAATGGATTTTTGAAGAAAAGGTTTCTGAAGGACCAACTATCTTTACAGATGTATCCAAATTTAATATTTGTACTGTATACTCTTGTGATTTAACCATAAAGAAAATTGTCAGAACTCCTTTTCAGTCCACTCAGCAGAATGAATTGTATGCAATCATTCTAGCTCTTACTTATTATCTGGGAGACACAAATATAATATCTGATTCAGCCTATTCAGTAGGTGTGGTACAAAGAATTGCCACAGCGCAAATAAAATATATATCAGCTTTTTAAGGAACTTCAAGAGCAAGTGAGAAAGCATTCAGGTAAGATTTATATCTTATGTGTCCACTCACATAGTGGACTTCCAGGTCCTATTTTTGATGGAAATTCAAAGTCTTTTAACTATGTTAGCCAGAACTCCTTTATTTCAGCAAGCCCAAGAATCCCATTCTAAATATCATCAGGCTGCTGCTCAAGTTTTACGTTAACAATTTGGGATAACAAAAGAGAAAGCTAGGAGCATAGTAAAAAGCTATACAGCTTGCCTTCCTTTCCACACTCCTACCCTCCCTCTAAGGAAGAACCCTCGTGGTTTGAGACCCAGTGAAATCTGGCAAATGGATGTAACCCATTATAAATCTTTTGGCCATCTGAATTTTATCCATATTGTAGTAGACACCTTTTCAGGATTTGCTTTTGTAATAACAGCAGCCAAAGAGACAGCCCAAGTAATCACTGAATTCCTTATATAAGCTTTTGCAGTTATGGGTATGCCACAAGCAATAAAAACAGATAATGGACCTGCATCTAAAAGCAGATAATGGACTTGCATCTACTTCTAAACATTTTGCACACTTTTGTGCCCAGAATCAGATTCTACACACCACTGGCATACCTTTTAATCCTCAAGGACAGACAATAGTAGAGAGGAGAAACAGACATTAAGACATTCCTCAAAAAACAAATGAAAGGGGAAGCCACAGAACTTCTACATTTAGCTCTCTATATCATTAATTTTTTAAATTTTTGATAAAGATGCACTAGCTCTGGCAGACAGGTTTTATAACCCACCAGAAGGACAGTGTCCACTGTGAACAGCTCCACTATCTTTATCAGCAGATGATGTGGAGAGATCCAGAAAGTGGTGAATGGAAGAGACCAGATAGGTTAACTGCTTGGGGAAGAAGATTTGCTTTATCTCTACAGATGGAGAAGGAATCAGATGGATGCCAACGAGCCATATTCACCTTGTCCATCAGAGAGAGACAGAGAGAAAAATCCTCAAAACAAAGGAGAAGACCTAAGAAACATCTGACACTGAAAAATCATGACTGATAATGAGACTGTTACAGAACTTCAAAACCCACAGGAATCATTGGATTTCCTGAGATAAAAAATTGTTGATAAAACTGTTGCAGAATTTCAAAACTTGCAGGAATCATTGGATTCTCTACGCACATAAAGTAATGGACAATAGATTCCTCTTGGACTATTTATAGGACTTATGTACATGTATGATTACTCATGTTGATTCATGTTATTTGTTATATTGCTACTGGCCTGTGTGTTACTATGTGCTTATGTAATTTATGTAATTATGTGTAATACCTCCCATGTTGATAATTATGTATACATGTTTCAAGTGAGACCCTTCAGAAACCCCCTAATCTGGTTTGATTCCCTATTTTCCTTTGGTTTTCATCTCCTTTCCTGAGACATCAGGGAGGGCATGATCACCTCTTTTTATGATGTTTTCATCCCTTTTTTCGGGAGTCAGGGAAGGAGTGATCAAATTCTTTTTGGGGGTTCTCACCTCCTTGAGAAGTCAGTGAGAATGACTACCTTATGCTCTAAAACAAAAGAAAGTGAGGGATGTTATGGGCCAGAACTTGAAACAAGGTACTATGTGGAATTGAGGAGACAATGGTTATCTAGTTTAGCATGGTTCAGTATGATTGATTTAATCTTACAACAAATAATGGTTTCCTAGTGATATAATAATTGGTTTATATTCAGTGCAGAGCAGATAAGCTAGGAACCTCAGCTAAGATTTATTTGGAGAGATTCAGAAAGCAGAGAAGACAGGTGGGAGCTCAAGCTCTAGGAACCAAGGAGAGAAACAGGCCTCTAAGAAAGCTAACCGGGCCCCAGGAAAAAAGACTAGACTTTGAAAGAGCTAATAAAGGACTTAGACTTTAACCTCTGGCTATTCATGTGGTGATTACTGAACTGAAATGAAAGCTGCCTCCAGAGATCCCCCAAAAAACAAAAAACACTTCATTCTTAAATTAAAACTAACTTATATAAATAAAATCTCTACAGTCAAGAATAGAAGGAATGCAGAAAAATGGGGAGAGGGGAACTTCTAACAGACTATCTCTCAGTTAGAATGTGATTGGGTTGGAAAATATTCCCTAGTCTAGGGAAATGACAAGATATTGATTTAGAAAAACATGGAAAGACTTGTATTTATGAAAGAAGATACTATCCAGCTTCAGAAAAATAGATGGCAAATAGAAATAAGCATAATTTGGCCTTACATATATATATGTTCACAGATATCATGGTACATGTGATTGTATGTATATATATGTATTATAAATATATGTACTATGTGTGTATGTGTATTTATATATAATGTGTATATATATATATATATATATATATATATATATATATATATATATATATATACACACACACACACATATGTGCCTGTTTATAGTCTTCTTTAAGGGGGTGACGGGGAGGGGGAAAATAAAATAAAAAGTATACAGCAGAGAACAAAAAAAAACTTACAAAGAAGCAAAGAAAAACTAGTTAGCTAGGAAACAATGTATAGTATTTATTATATAAGTTTTATTAAAATGGAAATTTATTGCTTTATATTGAATCCTCTCATATTCTGCTGCGTACCAGACAATATGCTTCCCCCCCCCCATTTTATACTTATTTAAAATAAAATTTAAAAATAAAAAATATATAATAGATTGTTATGTTCTGTTTAGCTTTCTGGAGGTCCTCTGAATGGGCCTTGGTTCAGCAAAGTAATCACCATGAGAATACTCAGGAATAAAGTCCAAAGTCTTTATCTTCTTCATAGTCTGTCTCCTTCCCCTGGGGTTGGCCTAGCTTTCTGGGCAACCTTCAGATGGATCTCGGCTTCAATGGAGAAATGAAGGAGGACAGGCCAGCCACCATGAAGGTCTATATCTTGAAGTCTCTTCCTCGAATCTGTTCTCCAGTCTATGTCTGAGTCAGAGAACTTGAGCTCTAGCCTTCAGGCCTATATCTATCTCCAAGTCTGTCTTCCCTCCCAGATCTCTTAAGCTTTTATATACTATGTTATAAGTACATCATCATAGGTGTCAATCTTGTAGAATAGATGTCAACTTGTATAACTATACTAAGTACAAAGTACATATAAACTAGAGAAATCATTATCTCAATTCCACTGAGATAACACCTTGTTTCAAGTATATTTCTCCAGAGTTCTGGCTCTCTACAATAGATATTCACGATTTTACATATAATTATCTTTTTTTATTCTATTTTACATATGGAAATGTGCTTTCTCAGGGTGTTAGTAAAATTCTGAATTTTTTGAAGGTATGAAAAGGGGGTGTCAAAAGACAGGGAAGTAATAGTTACAAAGAAACAGTATGGCTTCATCATTTGGTCAAGTCAAATAAATCTCTTTTCTTTTCTTTATAAGATTACTAAACTAGTTAGTCAAAATAAATATGATGAAAATAGTTTACTTGGATTTTAGCAATGCTTTTCATAAATATACTATTTTTATGGAGATGAGGAGAAAAGGATGAGATATATATAATATAATCTGATCAACTCAGTACAACCTTCCAATGTGACATCAATGTGATAAGTATGCCAGGTATCTTTGCTTGACCCTATGCTATTTAAAATTTCTATCAGAAATTTATCTATGAGCAGAGATGGTTTGCCCATCAAATTTTTAATGGTCCAAAGTTGAGAAGAAATCCTAATGTGCTAAGTGACAGTCAGGATCCAAAGGGATCTTAATATGTTACAGAAGTAGGCCATCATTCATTGTAAGATGAAATTCAATAGAAATAAATTTAAATAATTTTGCACTTAGGTACAAAAATCAAGTTTTACAAATAAAAGGTGCAGGAAGCATAGCTAGAAAGCAATTGTTCTGAAAAGGATCTGAGTTTTAGTAGATAAGCTGACTTAAGTGGATATTAATACCATTTTATTCGGTCCTCATCAGACATTATCTGGAATATTTTATTCAATTCGAATGGCCACAGTTTAAGAAAGACATTGATTAGGTTGGAAAGTATCCAGAGGAAGGCAATTAGTATTATGAAGGACCTTGAATCCATTAAGGCATATAAAAATTGGATGAATAGACTGAGCATGTTTACTCTAAAGAAAACTAGTTAGGGGAGTCATGGCAATTGTCTTCAAGTAATTGAAAGGCTATCATGTAAGATGGTATTAATCCTTGTTTTGTTTGAATCTAGAGGCAGAATAAAAAAACAATAAGCAATTCAAGGCTTGCTATCAAGAAAAACTTCCCAATAATCAGAAATGTTCAAAAGAGGAATGAATGGACTACTGGATTTCCTTTCTTGAAGACAAGTAAGCAATGGCAGGATGATCATTTGAATATATTAAAATATTTTCTGTTTATGGGTTGACTCAGATGGCTGTTGAGGTCCCTTACAATTTTAAAATTGTCTAATTCTGTGATTCATCCTATTATCTAGTTTCACTCAAATAATTTAAATTCTTCCAGGCCCAATCCTATAGATTTAAAATCCTCAGATGAATAGATGTTTTAGTTTCAACTGAGAAATATATACAACCTCTGAAATGTAAGAAAAACAAAGAAGAAAACCTAGGAAGTATTTTCCAGGAAGACAGGACAGAGGAAAAATGAAATAATATATAACATAGATTTAATCCTGATACAAGAGTTTTCAGCTTCATAACAGAAAAACCTACATTTCATGTCCCAATGTACATTCCACTCTTTACTTACTTACACTACCCTATTATACCATTCAGTATAGCTTAATGATTATTTGAAAAGAACTGATCATCTCAAAAGGTAGGACACAACTACTCCTGACATTGAAAAGAACTTTCTACAAGGAAGGGCAGTGACACCTGCCTGTTATCTGGGAAAGAGAACAGCCAAGCAATGTGATGAAGTAGCTTATGGGCTTAATGGTACACTTCTCTTTAGTTCCAATTTAGAAATATAGCAGTGACAAAACTTTCTACAGGAAATTAATTCAATCTTCTTATACTCAGTTTTAATGTCTCACAACACTAATGATCTGTTTATATTCTAGATTATATACCGAGGGTTTCTTTTGAAGTATTAGTTTTAACTACCAATGAAATGTTAAGATAGCTTGTGGCTGCTACTATAATTATAAAAATTACTGTTAAAACCTGCTTATCTTGTTATGAGACAACTTGAGGGAACAATAGCTGTCATCATGGTTCTGAGTCAGAGTGGTGATATTATGTATGTGTGTATATATATATATATATATACACACACACACACACACACACACACACACACACACACACACACACACACACACACATATATATATATACTGTCAAATGGAAGCCAGGTAAGTACACTTAAAGTTACTTTGAAATTAAATTGAATCTAACTTTCTACCATTATGTCTATAGAAATCCATTTATATATTTATGACTTTGGAGACACTATATTAAGGACTTGCCAAAGATAGATATACAGATATATACACACACATACACACAAAAACACACAAACACACAAACACCTTACATAAGAAGTCTTTACTGCTTCATGAAAGATCAAAACTAAAATTCTAGGTATCCACAGAAAATATATATGTTTTGGAAAATAAAACTGTAAGGTACTTATGGTGAAAAAAACATGCAAACACGAGGGGGGGGGGGAAGGAGCGGAAATCTGAAACACAAGGCTATGCAAGGATCAATGTGCATATATTAGGTAAATAAAATGCTTTAAAAATTTTTTAAATTAAAAAAGAAAAACCTTATTTAAAACACTTAAATAAAATTTAATCATTATATTTGAAAAGAAAAAACAACAATAAGATTTCTTTTAAGGATGAGAACATACAAATGTATTCAGAGAGATACTTACCCATCCCAATGGTTTATCTTCATGTTAATAAGATGGTCTATCATTGATTGAGTATATTCATTAAAGCCAGCAATATTCACACTAAAAGAAAAATCATACATTTGCACATGTTAACATTTTTACATTATTCAGATTTCAATTTCAGCATGTTCTGATATCATATGTGATCAGGTCAAAGCAGAAGTTTAGAGATAGCTAGACAGATGTAAAATACAATCTATATATGATATAGATTATAATTCAATCAATACCAAATCCACTGAAGGAATGTGCTGCAAAGTGAAGCTGAGATCTCTAATGATACTCAGGGCAGCTCAAAATTCAACTCTCATTTCATGATATTATTATAAAGCAATTTGAATCCCTGGAACTAACTCCAATTTATATGTACACTCTGATTTTCAAAATTGATATACTTTCTGGGACCTTACATCCTCATCTTCATCCCAGCCACTTTCTGCCTTGCCTATTCCTGCTGTTCTAGCAACCAAACCAGATCACGAGATCACATACTTGTAAGGAGCTAATAAACTTGATTCTGTACTCCCTGAGATTAAGCATTCTCACCTTAACCTTAGCTACTTTCTGTCCTTTCCACCTTTCACTTCCAGTCATAACTGGAATAAAATTAACATGAAAAAAGCTTCTGGAAAGAGTATGTTTATGGATTTCCCATTGTTTTACTTATCCTATGGTTACTCAGTAACTTCCCAAATCATGACTTCTTTCCTTGGCCACTATTTCTGTTTTGTCACCCTCAATAGAATATATAATCTCCTTAAAAGGAGATTCACTTTTATATTTGTAACCCCATACTTAGCACTGTACTTAGTACACAGTAAATATAAGCAATTTTTTTTCATTTATTTATTCTATGAGATGTTACTTAAATTACTAAATTTAGATAGGATTATATAGATTTAGACATATATCAGATATCTCATAGAATCATAGATGTAGATGTGGAAGAGATCTTACAAGTTACTAAGAACACTTCCCTCAATTGAAAAGACAAGGAAATTGAAGTTAGTTGTATAACTAACTCAAGGCTACATAGGAAGTGTCTGACACAGGATTTGAAACTTCTTTATTCAAGGTCTAATACTCTAGCTATGCTATATATTTCAATCACATAGCTATTCGGTTAATAATAAAGTTTTCACTATCACTATGAGCAGAACAATCAATCAGCTTTACCTACATTCTTCTGATATAATTTAGTTTGCTAAATAAAGCTAAGGTTATATTAGAAATGACCTTTTCTAGATTAACTGAATTGTACAGATATATGCAATGTAGTCATTTGGGGATTTTCCAAGACTAATTTTCTTAAAATGAAACACATAAATTTCATATAAGGAAAAGACACAAATATAGGTGATAAAGCTATATCTTACTTAAAATTAGGGGATTAGAAGAAAGGAAGTTAATCACAAGTTTTGTGAAGCATGATATGAACTCATATGTTACTAGGAAACAGCAGAAATTCAATATGGATTATAATGCATAGGTAGAGAGATCGCAAAAAAGAAATGTGATCCTATTATACAAAATCCTTTTGTGTGACTTAGAGCAAGAACACCAATAGGAATGAGTGATACTCACACTCAGGCAATCTAAACTATCATTTACAAAGCTTCAGTTTTCTGAGTGATGGTAATAATACATAGTAATACACATGGCATATCAACTATAATAGATTTTCTCTAAAGCCTACATTTCTAAATATGTCCAATTCTCATTTTAGCCAACCCCAAGATTAGAATGGGAACAACCAATTAAGACTTTTCCAAGGAACCAGTTGCTAAAAACCTCTTAACAAAAGAAAAAATTAATAAAGATCCAATATAACAGTCTAAATACATCACATAGAAAAACTTTTATCAGGTATCATGATAAATCAATCTTTTCAAGCTTAAATAATGTTTCCCAACAGTCAAAGATATACATATTGGGTATACCAGCAACTGAGCACCCTTATTCTGTTACTGTATAGTCTCAGGCCCCTCCTGAGCACAACAAGCAGGTGACACCCTTTTTAATTTCACCCGAGCCCCACCTCTGATTCCTGCCCAACAATGCAACAATAGCCAGTGAAAGGAAAGTATACCATCTACAACTAATCAATTCCCATAAAAAGTAAGGTAACATCAATGCCACCCCCTTCTTAATAACAGAAGATTGAAGAACTCTATGTCCATTTGAGAGCAAAAAGGAAAAAAAATAAGGAATATTAAAAAGTGACAAATGTCAGATAACAACATCACCAACATTCATCTCTGTACTTAATAGCTCACAAAGTAAGTTCAAAAACATTATGTCATCTGAATCTCACAACACTCTGATGTCTCAGAAAAGAGAATGAATGTCCCCATTATATACAGATGAGGAAACTTGGGCTTGCCCAAACTCATAACCATTAGCAAATGCCAAATCTGAAACTAGAAACAGGGTACAGTGTGGGTTTTTGTTTAACTTTTTTCTTATTCAATGTTTGTTTTTATTATAAAATTAAGAAAAATACTATATATGAAAAGTGCATGTTAAATTTAACTCAGTAACAAGAAAACTTTTCTTCGTGGCTAGGTTGGCTTCTAAATTTCCTTTGACTTTCTTCTGCCTTAACCAAAAAAAAAAAAAAAAAAAAAAACTTTTACTAATACTGTTTTCTTTCTTTTCTGAATGAAAAGTCATTGGTCTGGTCTGATAAACACATCTCCAAAATTAAAACAATCCCTTGTAACAAATAAAGTAAAGTAAAAGTAAAACAAATTCACATATTGTCAATGTCTCTAAATGCATGTCTCACTGGACATCTACAAACCATCACCTCTCAAAGAAATATGCTTCCTAATTTCCTAATTTTATGATAGACCCATAGCATTGATGAATGCTCTTAAGTATGTAAAAATTGCCTTTCTTAACATTAGTGTACTTATTCTCTATCTAGTTTTCTTGCTTTAGCTCATTTTATTCTTCATAAGTTCACACAAGTCTTCTCAGGTTTCTGTGATATATTCTCTTTTGTCATTTCTTCCATTAAAATTATTCCATTACATTAATATTCTATAATTTTTCTATCCTCCAATAAATATATGTTGTTCATAACACTTTAACAAAAAGTACTGATACAACTATGTGGAGCAATATATAGAGCATTAAGCCTAACATCAGGAAGACCTGCCTTCCAACCTGGCTTTGGGCACTTATCAGCTGTGTAACCCTGAACAAATCACAACTCTGTTTGCCTTAATTTCCTCCTCTGTGAAGTGAAGCTAAAGAAGGAAATAGCAAATCACTATAGTGGTTGTTTGTCCTTTGTTCTAAAAGATAATGACATCAGGGAGGTGATGCCATGGCATGCAAGTGTACTAGATTTTAGAGAGAGAGAGAGCAGTGTAAAGTCACTACTCTCATTTTTCTCCTCCACAGCCATCTGGGTCCAGTGTCAAGATATATAGCAGGATGACTGGAGATGGCACTGGAAACAATGGCCTTGGTCTTTTAAAGCAAAAGTCTTTTCCAGGTTTCAGTTTGTCTGAGGCAATGCCCAGCCAATGATTAAGTTTAGGCAAGAAATTAGGCACAGAATGACCTCCTTTAGTCAAATAAAAATCTATATTTGCCAAGAAAATTCTAAATGGTATTACAAAGAGTTGGAAACAACTAATATTTTTATATACATGGGTCCCTTCCCTTTATTTTTAATTCATAGGGGTGTATGTCCATCAGGGATTAGTACTAGAACAAAAGATATGCACAATTTCATGACTTTTAGAGTATAGCTCTGAATTGCTTTCTAGAATGGTGAAACCAATTCATAACTCCACAAATGATGCATTAGGGTGCTTGTTGATTCATGAGTTAAAAAGTATTAAGCAACTTCTATGTGCCAGATCTTGAAGTGCTGAAAATGTAAAAAAAAGACAAAAAATAATCCCTGCTCAGAATAGTATTTGTTCTTTTTTTTTTTTTTTTTCCTGAGGCAATTGGAATTAAGTGACTTGCCTAGGGTCACACAGCTAGGAAGTATTAAATGTCTGAGGCTAGATTTGAACTCAGGTCCTCCTGACTTCAGGGCTGGTGCTCTATCCACTATGCCACCTAACTGCCCTACCTGCTCATATTTAGTTTAATAAAAGAGAAATGTGTCAAGTATCTACTGCATAATAAAGCTATGATCAAAAAACAAAAAATTAATTGTTAAAAAAAATTTGTTGCAATCAGTTTCTGTTTGTGTGTATGAGCACAGGCATGCGTGTGCGAGAAAAATGGTCTAACAATATGAATAAAAATTTAGACAGTATATATATGTAGCCATGTAAAAATTAGGTTCTAAATCACTACTAATTTAAAGAAGTGCACATTAAAGCAATTCTGAGGTTCCATCTCATACCTACAGAATGACAAAGATGACAAAAAAGGAAAATAAGTATTAAAAGTGGCTACAGGAAAATAAGCATTTGATACATTGTTAGTATGATGACATCTGATGACTGGATATAAACATTCTGAAAAGTAATTTGAAATTATACACAAAAAGTTGCTCAAAAAAAAGCAAAAGCAAAAAAGTTGTCCTTTACATATAAAAATATTTGTAGCAGCTCTTTTTTTAGTAGTAAAAAACTAAAAATTAAACATAATTTGAAGAATGGCTGAGTAACTTTTGGTATATGATTATGATAAGAATATTATTGTGCTATTAGAAATGAGGCAATAGATTTCAAAATGATATGGGAAGACATGGGAACTGTCAAAGTAAAATAAGAACTACAAGAATATCAAAAGAATAAAAATGAATAACTTTGAAGGCTTTATAAAGTGATGAAAAATGAAATTCACAGAATCTAGGGAAAGCAATTTATATGGTAACAATAATATTACTTTTCTTTTTTTAAATTTTTTTTAAAATAGTAAGAAAAAAAGAAAAAGAGAAAAAATACAAGACAAAAGAGAGCATTATTATATGCCCAGCAAAACATCAGGAATGATTCAAAATATGTACCAACAAATTATCAGATCAAGAAATAATATTCATAAATGTCCATTTTTTTTACTTTCTTGTAAATTGTTCTTTGGTTCTCTGCTGCACACCTTATTTACTTTATATTTCCCCCCCTTTCATACCCCACCCCCACCTCCAAGCAAGTTACAACTAAGAAAAGATATATTTCTGTATACATATACACACACACATCTTTGCTATCCCAACTGACTCTTTAATTCAATTCTGCTCCATAACTTGCTATTACTTAATTTCCCCCAATTTAAAGATCCCTCCCTTGTCATCTTCCTTCATCCTTTGCTTCCCCATCCACTCATCCCTTCTGCCTTATTTCTTTATAGATTCTGGAGAGTTCTATACCCTTCATAATATACATGTAGTGTTGCCAATTGAACCCATTCCCAATATGAGTAGATTTTCAAAACTACAAGCCCTACTCCCCATCTAATACCTCTGTGTCTATTCTTCCTCTGCATCTCATCCTTACCTTCACTCTACCAATCTTTCTTCTGAGCTACCCTATTGTTGATGTTAATCTCAAGCATATATAGAGAATATGTTTCCCAAGTTAAAAAAAAATATAAACAATTTGTCCATGTTAAAACAATTTGTTCATGTTAAGTTCCTTAAAATTGCTCTTTGATATTGGCTCTTTTATGTGAAATTTTAAGTTTGGGTTTAGTTGATAGAAAGTCCTGAAAATCTATTAGTTTATTGAATATTCATTTTTTTCTCATTCAAAATTATAGATAATTTTTTTTGGATATAATATTTTTGGCCACAGGCATAGTTCTTTTGATTGCTGATAAATATGATTCCAGGAGCTGCAGTCTTTTATTGTGGATGCTGATAAGTCTTGTAAAATTCTAATTTTAGCTCTAAGATAGTGAATTGTTTTGTTTTGTTTTTTCTTATTTCTTCCAAAATTTTCTCTTTGATCTGGGTTTTTTTTTTTTTTTTTTTTTTTTTTTAATTTGGCAGTAACATTCCTGTGTGTTTTCTACAAAGGATCTCTTTGAGATAGTGATTGGTGGATTTTTTCTATTTCTACGTTCCCCTCATGTTCTATCTTTTCAGGACTATTTTTTTTTTTTAATTGTTTCCTGCATTCCTGTATCAGGGTTCTCTTTTTGGTTGCAACTCTCTAGCAGTCCAATTATTCTTACATTTTCTCTTCTTGATTTGTTCTCCAGATTTGTGGTTTTTCTTATACGGTGTTTCATATTCTTGGCTCAAATAACATACATATTCAATAGGGGTATAGAAATCTATCAGGCCCTGCAAAAAAATAGGAGAGGAATGGGATATGGGCAGGTTGGGTGGGTGGCAAAAGAGAGGGCATATTAGGGGAAGAAGTTGTCTGAATACTGAACAAAGAATTCTCTATTTCTCTTTGCATCTCTCTATTTTTAACTTAATTTTTCTTGAGGGTTTTTATTTTCATTAGGGTGAGAAATGTTTTCTTTTTCAACTTGACTTTTATGGAAAGGTTTTACATAACTAACTTCACATGTGGTTTCTTAAATGTGGCTGAGGATAAGGGAAACAACCTAGAATTCAATCTTAAAAAAACAAATGAAAAAAAAATGTTTTGAATGTAACTGGGAAAAATGTTAAATAAATAAAATTAGAAAATGTCATCCTTAAAAAAAATTGAAAAAATATCCAAAGGACTATAAAATCTACATATCCTTGATCTTGGTAATAAAATAATGTTACTTAGTTTGTTTTTTAAAAGGGGGTAGACAGCAGGATGAATACAGAGAGGTTTGGAGAGACTTACATGAACTGACGCTGGGTGAAATGAGCAGAACCAGAAGATCACTATACACTTCAACAACAATACTATATGAAGATATATTCTGATGGAATTATCTTCAACATAAAGAAGATCCAACTCACTTCCAGTTGATCAATGATGGACAGAAACAACTACACCCAGAGAAGGAACACTGGGAATTGAATGTAAACTGTTAGCACTACTGTCTTTCTAACCAGGTTACTTATACCTTCGGAATCCAATTCTTAACGTGCAACAAGAAAATTGGATTTACACACATATATTGTATATAGGTTATACTGTAAAACATGTAATATGTATGGGATTGCCTGTCATCTAGGGGAGGAAGTAGAGGGAGGGAGGGAGGGGAAAATTTGGAAAAATGAATGCAGGGGATAATGTTATATAAAAAAAAAAAATTACTCATGCATATGTACTGTCAAAAAAAATTTTATAATTATAAAATTAATAAAAAATAAATAAAAAGGGGAAAAGAACTGCTACAAACAATTTTGCACATGTAGATCCTTTTCCTTTTTTGTGATCTCTTTGGGATATAGGCCTAGTAGAGATACTGCTGGATCAACAGGCATGCACAATTTGATAGCCCTTTGGGCATAGTTCCAAATCGCTCTTCAGAAAAAAAAAACAAGTTTCCTATTCTGGCCTATTTTCTCATTCCTTATAATTTTTTTTTGTTATTTCTTGGTGTTTCATAGCTTTATTGGCTTCCTCTTGCCCAACTCTAATTTTCAAAGAATTACTTTTTCTTTTCTTTTCTTTTTTTTTCCCCCCCTGAGGCAATTGGGGTTAAGTGACTTACTCAGAGTCACACAGCTAGGAAATGTTAAGTGTCTGAGGCTAGATTTGAACTCAGGTCCTACTGACTTCAGGGTTGGTGCTCTATACACTGTTCCACCTACTGCCCCTCTTGAAGAATTATTTTCATTTTTGAGACTGTATTTCTTTTTATAGTTGGTGAACTTTTTTTCATAATGTTTTTCTAGGATGATTTTTATTTTTATGTTTTTTGTTTTTCCTCAATGTCTCTCATTTGATTTTTAAATTCTTTTTTGAGTTCTATGATTTCTCTTTGGGCAGGGAGCTATTTTACATTACTCTTTGGGAAAGGAGCTTTTTTTTTTAAAATTAACTAAAGTGTCCTCTGAGAATGAACTCTGATCTTCCCTGTTCCCATAATATATTTCAATGGTAAGGTTCTTTCTTCTTTCCTGGTTCATTATTTTTTTTTAAATATGAGGTATTAATATAAGGACTTCTAATAGTGGGGCAGGGTGATGGCTTCCCTTCAGTTCTCCTTTCTGACCAGGAACCTCAAACTAAGAGCTCCACTCTCCTGAAAGTTCCCACAACCAGCAGGATCCCTTACTCTGCTGCTTCTGCATTCACATACTCTGCTTCTCACTCAAGGCCAAGTCTTAGAAGCACAGGTGGGCCTGGCATTCCCAATAAGCAGAGGTTCACTCAGTCCTCTCAGATTCAGACTTGGACTTCATGAACAGCCCAGGAGGTGAAAGTCTCTGTGGATCCAGCTGAGGCTACAGCCACACCCAGCTAGTGCCAGGACTCCCCACTTGGTGTTTCTGAGCTCCATAGATGTTTGCACTTCAGGTTAATCTCTATTTTAGGGCTTTCTTCAAATCTTCTCAATTTGTATTAGGAGAATCTCTGTTCTGCCCCAAGGCTTGATTTTCACCAATCTGTGTTTGTCCTGAGGCACAAATTTATTTGTGTGGGAAATTGGGAGAATTTGAAATTTACCAACCTACTCCATCTTCCCAGAATCCTCCCTCATAACACTAATTTTTTTCAAAACTTAAAAGTTGTGAAAACTATGATTAATACAATGATCATTCATAATTCCAGATGATAAATGAGACATATAGAGCTATATATGTTTATATAGAACTACTGAGGGAATTTTTTCTAATTGACAATACATATTTGTTCCAATAGTTTTGGGTATTTTCCCCCTAATGGGGTGTCATTGGGAGGAAAAGAAAATGGATTTGTGGTTTTTTGGGTTTTTTTAATTGTGAGAGGTGTTAGAATAAGATTGCCATATTAATAATTTTTGTCACAAGAGACAACTCACAAAGTGAGAGTTAATCTGGAAATGTTTGTAACATAAAACCAAAACACATCAATAAAACTTTCAAAATATCTACATATATATAGATATATATACATATCTATATCTATATGTGTATATATACATATCTATATCTATATATGTATATATATACATATCTATATCTATATATGTATAGATATAGATATAGATATGTATATATGTAGATATTTTGATATATAGATATGTATATATACATATATAGATATGTATAATATGTATATTATACATATCTATATCTATATATCTATATCTATCTATCTATCTATATAGCTATAGCTATAGATAGATAGATAGATAGATAGATAGATAGATATACCAGACATATATAGAGTAGATGAAAGCATTGTCAACTAAACTGCAAATAGAAAGAAGCCAGGGAAACAAAGAGGCAAATTTAAAAAGACAGACAATTCCAAGAATAGGGAAAAACTAGTACAAAGGCATAGTGAAGAGGGGAACCCCGAAACTCTCTTTGTCTCTCTCTGACTTTGGAGGGGAATGCTAAGCTCTTCCCTGAAAGACCCACCACAGCATTGTTATCTAAGTGAGGCAGGATGAGTACCACTCCTACTTAGTAGGAGCTGGAGATTCCAATCCCATTGAATTGGAAATTAATCCAGAGACACTCATTCAATTCCAAGATTTTCTATTCTGATACCAGCTCAAACAGCCCCCACCCCTCATCAAGAGCTGCTAGTCTAGACTTCTATTAGAAAAAGAGCCAACTTGAGGCTCAGTCCTTGCAGAGAACCTAATATGCCTCTCTCTCCTCTTAGCATAGCAGCAACCTTCTGCCTGATGAAATGATATTCTCTTTCAGTGTTACCCCCTCTTTATCTCTTTCTCACCTATTTCCCTAACAAGACTTTATATTATGTTGGGATTTCTCTGCAAGAAACTTTACTTCTCTATCAGGACCTTGCCACTAAGGAATTCAGTCTTTCTGTTCATGCATAGCAAAGGCTGACTTCCCAATGCCAATAATAAACTTTTTTTTGCCCATCTTGCTTTTTGGGTTCGTAAATTCTTTTTGAACGACCTCTGAACCGCCAAAATGGGGTTCCCACAACTCCCTGCCCTATGCTGAATCTTAGGGGGACATAACCTCAAACTTCTTCATTTGGTTCCCTGAACTCCAAACCTGCCACTAACCTCATCAATAGGAGATAAAGAACTTTGTTCCAGGAATTGCAAGTAAGTAGGGTTGGTCCATCTACACAGTCTATTATGGAGCCATAAAAGTTAAAATGGAAACAAATTTAAAGTCCAGATGGAGAATTGTAATGTTCTCTTCTCTAAATTATAATCGTCTCTGTGAGCAGATCTCTTGGGGAGCTTCAGAAGGCAGCCTTGGCTTCAGTTCAGTTTCAATAATCACTTCAGATGCAGCCAGGAGTTAAAGTCCAAATCCTTTATTGTCTCTTCCAAAATCTTATCTACTTCACTTGGGGCTCAGCTAGTTTTCTGGAGGCCTTCCTCTCTCCTGGGTTCCCAAGAGCTCTTGTCTGAATATCTCCAGCCAGCACAAATGTGGAAGTGGGAATGAATCTTGACTCTGAATATCCTAGAGCTTCCAGTGGGCTTGTCCTTTTATATGCTCTTTTAAAGGTGTGAAAGGTGTGAACTCTGAACTAGAGAACTGTTAAATACCATGCTAAATTAGACAACCAAGTTAGCACCTTTGTAAGAATCCTATCAGAGAATTTATATTTTATCCTGGAAGTGATAAGGAACCTCCAAGTTCTTTAAATCTGCATTTCTTTTATTAGTATATTTAGATGATTTTTTCAATATACTTGTTGAGAACTTGGATTTCTGAAAAACTCCTTCTGAAAAATGACTCCTGTTCTTTTAAATTATATAAATTTCCTATATATCTTACAAATCAGTCTTTAATCAGAGAAATCAGCTAAGAAAAATTTCCAACTTCCCTTCTAAATCTTTCACTTAAAGTCAATTATCTTCTAAACATTCTGTAACTGCTTTTAATGAGGTTTTTCATCAGACTTGTTCCCTCCTTAGACCTCAAGTATTAATTTTAATTTTAGAAAATATGGTCACCAAATTTATGTTATGTATTGGCATTTATTGAGTAAGGAAGTGATATAAAGCTATGAAAGAAGAATCTGAGAGATTTTAAAAATAATCCCTTAGACAGTTATGTGTAGAATAGACTACAAAAGAGAGCCCTGAGGCAGGGAGACCAATTATTGCCATTCCAAAAGTCTAACTGAAAGGTGTTAAGGGCCTAAACTGAAGTGGTGGATGTTTAAATAGGAAGAAAGAAAGAAATAGGACAGATGTTTTCAAGGTTTAAAATGTAAGATTCAATAATAGATTGTCTGTGCTAGGTGAGGAAACATGAGGAGTCAAAGAAAATGCTATGGTTTTAAGTCTGAAAGATCTAGAAGAACAATGCCACTAATAGAAATAGGAAAGTCTGAGAGAGAGAGATGTTTGAGAGGAAAAGGTAATAAACTTTGCTATGAATGAGTTGATTTTGAGATATCTGCAGGACACCTAATTTAAGATGTTCAACAGGAAATTGTTAATGTGGGACTGAACCTCAAAGGAAAGCCTGGGATTGAATAAATAAATCTTCGAGTTGTCTTTATAGTGTTAATTAAGCCTGTAAGAGGATGGCCTGGATGAAATCACTCAAAAATTTTACAGAAAGAAAACAGAAGAGGGCTTAGGGAACCCCTATAGTACAGTGCAGGATGATGAGTCAGCAAAAGAGACAAGGTAAGAGTAAAGTAAGCAAAGAGCAAACGTAAGAAAAAACAAGTTAGAAGAGCCAAGAAGTAGTACTATGAAAGCAAAGAGAGGAGATAATATATAAGAGGATAGAGTGGTCAACAGAGTCAAATGCATCAGAGAAATAAAAGAGAATGAGGACAGAGAAAAGACTTTCCTAAATTTGTCCTCCTAATCATAGTGGTCCTCAGCTTGACCTACAAGTGCTTCTACTCCTCAGTATTCATTTCATCATAATTTTACTATAGTTATATAGTTCAACATGTCTTGTCCTATACTTTTGTTCTATTTTGTTTTCTTTTTGTTCTATTGCTACTCATATCTTACCAAACTCCAATTCTGGATTACTCCTACCATTAAATATCTACCTAATTCCTTCACCATTTACTATAAATGATGGTTCCACATATGGATGACATGGTGCTGGTTGATGGAGGACCTGTGCTTTCTTGGTGTTAATTGTTATACCAAAATTAGTAGTAATATCACAGCTTTGAAGCCTGCATTGAGTGCACAAATATCTGCATTCCATGTCAGGAAACTAAATTGCTTTCAAATGAAAAACTGTCTTAGAAAAATTCTGAAAATCACCTGGCAGGACAAAATAACAGACAAATCAAACTTCCAAGCATTTCAACTCTACTGCAGAGAGTACAACTCCAATGGGCTGGCCACATTGTTTGAATGCCAAATATATGCTTGCCAAAAAGATTATTTTATGGAAAACTTACACAAGGCAAGAACTCACAATGTGATTGCAAAAAGAAATACAAGGACACTCTCAAGAACTCTTAAGAACTTTAAAACTGATTGCATGACATGAGGGACACTAGCACAGGACTGTCCAGCATGGCATGTCCTCATCAGACAAAGTGCTGTGCTCTATGAGCAAAGCAGAATTAAATTGGCTCAGAAGAAACAGAAGATAAACAAAGTTGAAAAAGCAACCCCAAATGTTGATAAAGACAATTTGTGTTCACCCTATGGCAAAGAATTCCTGAGTCCTATTGCTCAGATCAGCCATAGTCACACACAATGAAACTCAACTCTAACATAGTGATGCCATTTTGATCCTTTTTGAGAATAAAGAACAACAACCAATCAACTAATCTAATTCCTATTCCTATAAGCAACTAAGCAGAGCTAGAAGATATCACACAATCATGATAACTGGGTTTATAACAAATTTATGCTATTAAAATTGAGTACTCAGTAGGAGGCGGAGTCAAGATGGGAAAGTACAGGTAGGAACTCTCCTGAGCTCTCCCCCAAATCCCTTCAAATTCCTTTAATTAATAATTAACCAAATTCTAAACTCTAATCAAATTTCCAGATTTAGAAACTAATTTTTAAAAGTTCACTGACTATACCAATAGAATAAAAATTATACTACACAACAAAATGTGACAAGTCCTCAAAAGAGACCGGAGTACCGGATCATTTTACTTTTCTCCTGAGGAACCTGAATGTGAGCCAAGAAACAACAGTTAGAACCAAATATGACTAGTTTAAGATTGGAGTGTGATATGTCTGTATTTATTTACTTTGTATGCAAAGTGTATCATGTGAAATGCCAGGCTGGATGAATGAAATCAAAAACTGAATTTAAGGTTGCTGAGAGAAATAGCAACAATTTTAGATATGCAAATATCACTCTGATGGTAGAAAGGGAGAAGGAATTAAAAAGCTTCATGATGAGACTAAAAGAGAATGTAAAAGTTGGCTTGAAGCTTAACCTCAAAAAATCTAAAACCTTGGCAACAGGTCCCATTACTTCCTGGCAAATAGAAGAAAAGAGAGCAATTATATTTTATATATTCTTGGGCTCCAATCTCACTACAGATTTTATATTCTTCAATCTCACTATAGATGGTGAATGCTGCCACAAAATTACAAAACCAGTGCTCCTTTGAAGAAAAACTATGGAAAATCTAGATAGTATACTAAAAAGCAGAGATATCACCTTTCTGACAATAGTCCCAATAGTCAAAGCCATGGTTTTTTTCCAGAAGCAGTATGACTGTAAAAGTTGGACTATAAGAAAAGCTAAGCACCACCAAATCAATGCTTTTGAACTGTGATGCTAGAGATGACTTTTTTTAAAGAATCACTTAGACAGCAAGATTGAATTGGTCAATACTTAAATATATCAATTCAGGATATTTACTGGAAGGTCAAATACTAAAGCTGAACCTTAAACTACCATGAGTAGTCAGAACTCACTATAAAAGATCCTGATAATGGGAAAGATGGAAGGCAAAAGGAAAAGGGGATAACAAGGAATGAGATATGGATAGACAGTGTAAACAATAAACATAATTGAACTCCTGAACAGCAATAAAACAATCTAAATAAGTTTGCAGATCTATTTCCATATCAAAATCTACCAACCTCTTTTAAAAGATAGACAAAATAATAACAAACTTCAATGTGAAGAATAAAAGATCTAAAAATAAGAAAAAATGTACAAATGATAGATATTTCAAATCACATTACAATATGGATATGGAGAATATTCGTATTTCTATTTTTTGTGTTTTATATTTATATTGTTTTAGTCATTGGGTATATTGTTTGTTTGACTATTTGCTATGCTTCAGGTCATATTCAAACAATTCCAGTGACTTCTTATTGCCTCAGGTATTAAATATGTACTAGTACATTTAGCTTTTAAAATGCTGTTGTACAAGTTGGTCCCAATCTAATTTTTCAACTTCACTGGACATTATTCTCTCTTCGGGTTTACAATCCAACCATATTGACATTTTTTCTATTCCTCACTGATAACATACTACCCTCCTGAATGCCTTCTCACAGATTCTCACTTTGCTACAGAATTCCTCTCTCCATTTATTAAACCACAATTCAGATACCCTCTTCTGTATATATATCTTCCTGATACCACTAACTGCAACACTGTATTTAAGTACTTTGCATATATTTGGCTATAGATAAGTACCAAAATTTTTATTTGTACAGTGTAAATATGTGCATAAGCTTCCTGTTTTCCCCATCAAAAAGTAAGCTTATAGAGTATAAGGATTATTTAAGTTCTGCTTCTCCAAGTTTCTTTCAAGATTCTACTAAAATCCTAAACCTTCTAAAACCTTTTTTCTTAGCACCTCCTACTTCTCGTGTCTTCCCAAAGAAATTACTTCCCATTTAAGCTTTTTATATCTTATATATACAGAAATGGATTACTTGCCATCTAAGGAGGGGGTAAGGTAAAATAGCTGGATGGGGACAACACTCCAGATGAACTCTCTCAAAATTCCCTTCCAAAGAATTGTAAATATCCAGTAAAATGAAATTTTGTAGTAGCAGAGGCAACAAAAGGCAGGTTTCTTTCTGGTTAAAAAAAAAAAATTGAAGCTTTTTATCTTTCTTTCTTTCTTTTTTTTTTTTTGAGGCTGGGGTTAAGTGACTTGCCCAGGATCACACAGCCAGGAAGTATTAAGTGTCTGAGACCAGATTTGAACTCCAGTCCTCCTGAATTCAGGGCTGGTGCTCTATCCACAGCGCCACCTAGCTACCCCGTGAAGCTTTTTATCTTCAAAATATATGCATAGATTTCAACATTCACCCTTGCAAAACTTTGTATTCCAAATTTTTTCTCCCTCCCTTTCTTCTGCCAGTAATCCAATATATATTAAACATGTGCAATTCTTCTATTTCCACATTTATCATGCTGCACAAGATAAATCAGATCAAAAAAGAAAAAAAAAATTAGAAAAAACAAAATGCGAGCAAACAATTAAAAAAAAAAAAAAAAGTGAAAATTCTATGTTGTGATTCACACTCAGTCCCCACAGTCCTTTTTCTGGGTACTACCTGAAAGTTGGGACCAAACTCCCCCTCTCCCCCGCCAAAAAAAAAAAAAGACAAACAAACAAAAAAAAACAACCCTTGACACAATACAAGAAATAATTGAAGAAAATTGTCCTGAAGTGATAGAACAAGAGGGGAAAACAGAAGTAGAAAAAAAAAATTCATTGATCACTATTTGAAAGAGATCCTACAAAGAAAACATACAGAAAACATTGTACTAAATTTCAAAACCCAAAACTTAAAGAGTAAATTTTAAATGCAATAACCAATAATAATAATAATAATAATTCAAATATGCTGGAGCTGCTTACACAGAATCTATTAGTGGCTACAAAAAAAGAAAACAGATTATAGGTTCTGTAATACTATATGTTGAAAAACAAAAGAACTAGGATTGCTGCCTAAAAATATTATATCCAGAAAAATTATAATATCGACTAAAAAAATACATATTCAATAAGTCTCAAACAAACCTGACCTCAATAGAAAATTTAACATAAAAGAGCCAATAACAAACACAAATTTTAAGAGACTCAATAAGGGCAAGTTGTTTATGTTTTATACCTGGAAATATAAAACATATATCTAAAATTGTCATTAGTAACTGGGTAATCCAAAAGAATGACGGGGGTAAAGCAAAGTAGCTCTAAAAAGCAAAACCAAGCACCAAAAATAAAAAAACAGTAATTATGCTACACAAATGAGGTACCAGAGCAAAAGCCAACACTAAGGAATTAAATGGGGGGAGGAAGACTGTTGGTTCTGAAATCCTATTCACATCAGGAATGCATTAAAGAGGGAAGAATATATGGGTATACACACACACACACCACACCTAAAAATAGTGTAAAACCCTCCAAAACTATAAAGATTAAGAAGGGGGAGAGAATAGGGTAAGAAGGATTTAGAGGGCTATGTCGAATAAGGATGGGGAGAGAAGATAAGGGAGGAATTCTTGAGAAAAACAAGGCAAGTTAATGGTAGAAATAAAGTAGAAGAGTTAGTAGGAATAGGAAACAAAGATACACACAAACACTAACAATCAGGAGTAGGATTTATTAAGAAAAAATTAAGGGTAGTAATAATTCATTTCAAAGTCAAAGTTAAAGATTCAATCAAGAGAGAAATCTACATTATATATCGGTCATAATATTGTTACACATGTATGTGTGTATGTGTATATATGTATATTCTTGTGTGTATGTAGGCATATATGTGTGTAAGTATGTGTGATATATATGTGTGTATGTCTGTATGTATAAATATCTGTGCTTAACTGTATCCTGCTTCAGGTAGTAAGGGGTGGGAAGAAAAGGGGTAAAAATAATAAAGAGTGCATAGCAGAGAACAAAAGAAAAACAACAAAGATGGACAGTTTTGAATACAATATCTTTTATTATTATAATCACTTTCTTGAAATGGAAATATATTATTAAATTTTTTGAATCTTCCCTTATGATCTGCTGTGCATATGGCAGTGTTTTTTTTTTTCATTTTTTTCTGTCTTTTTTTTCTTTTTCTATTTTTGTATTTAAGTTTTAAATATACAAATACATTTTAAAATAGATCTCATTAAGAGATAAATGGGGCAGCTAGTTGGTGCAGTGGAAAGAGCACCATCCCTGAAATTAGGAGGATCTGAGTTCAAATTTGGCCTCAAATACTTAACACTTTCTAGCTGTATGACTCTGGACAAGTCACTTAGGCCCAAATGCCTCAGCACATTTAAAAAATAAAAAATAAAATAAAAGGGAAGAGATAAGCAGAGTAACTGCATCTTCCTAAAAATCAATACAAACAATGAAGTAATATTTAATACCACATGCATCAAATGATGAAACATCCAAATTCTTTTTTTTTTTCATTTTTCCAAATTATCCCCATCCCCTCCCTCCCCCCCCATGACAGGTAATCCCATACATTTTACATGTGTTACAATATAACCTAGATACAATATATGTGTGTAAATACCATTTTCTTGTTGCACATTAATTATTAGCTTCCAAAGGTATAAGTAACCTGGGTAGATAGACAGTAGTACTAACAATTTACATTCACTTCCCAGTGTTCCTTCTCTGGGTGTAGTTATTTCTGTCCATCACTGATCAACTGGAAGTGAGTTGGATCTTCTTTATGTTGAAGATTTCCACTTCCATCAGAATACATCCTCATACAGTATTGTTGTTGAAGTGTATAGTAATCTTCTGGTTCTGCTCATTTCACTCAGCAACAGTTGATTTAAGTCTCTCCAAGCTTCTCTGTATTCCTCCTGCTGGTCATTTCTTACAGAGCAATAATATTCCATAACCTTCATATACCACAATTTACCCAACCATTCTCCAATTGATGGACATCCATTCAACTTCCAGTTTCTAGCTACAACAAAAAGAGCTGCCACAAACATTTTGCACATACAGGTCCCTTTCCGCTCTTCAGTATTTCTTTGGGATATAATCCCAATAACAGCAATGCTGGGTCAAAGGGTATGCACAGTTTGACAACTTTTTGGGCATAGTTCCAAATTGCTCTCCAGAATGGCTGGATTCTTTCACAACTCCACCAACAATGTATCAGTGTCCCAGCTTTCCCACATCCCCTCCAACATTCATCATTATTTGTTCCTGTCATCTTAGCCAATCTGACAGGTGTGTAGTGGTTTCTGAGAGTTGTCTTAATTTGCATTTCTCTGATCAGTAGTGATTTGGAACACTCTTTCATATGAGTGGAAATAGTTTCAATTTCATCATCTGAGAATTGTCTGTTCATATCCCTTGACCATTTATCAATTGGAGAATGGTTTGGTTTCCTATAAATTAGGGTCAGTTCTCTATATATTTTGGAAATGAGACCTTTGTCAGAACCTTTACTTTTAAAAATATTTTCCCAATTTGTTACTTCCCTTCTAATCTTGTTTGCATTAGTATTGTTTGTACAGAAACTTTTTAGTTTGATGTAATCAAAATCTTCTATTTTGTGATCAATAATGATCTCTAGTTCTCCTCTGGTCATAAATTCCTTCCTCCTCCACAGGTCTGAGAGGTAGACTATTCTCTGTTCCTCTAATCTATTTATGATCTCATTCTTTATGCCTAAATCATGGACCCATTTTGATCTTATCTTGGTATATGGTGTTAAGTGTGGATCCATATCTAATTTCTGCCATACTAATTTCCAGTTTTCCCAACAGTTTTTTCCGAATAATGAATTTTTATCCCTAATGTTGGTATCTTTGGGTTTGTCAAAGATTAGATTGCTATAGATGTACCCTTTTTTGTCCTTTGTATCTAATCTGTTCCACTGATCTACCGTTCTATTTCTTAGCCAGTACCAAATGGTTTTGGTGACTGCTGCTATATAATATAGCTTTAGATCAGGTACACTTAGACCACCTTCCTCTGACTTTTTTTTCATTAGTTCCCTTGCAATTCTCGACCTTTTATTCTTCCATATGAATTTTGTTGTTATTTTTTCTAGGTCATTAAAATAGTTTCTTGGGAGTCTGATTGGTATACCACTAAATAAATAGATTAGTTTGGGGAGTATTGTCATCTTTATTATATTCGCTTGGCCTATCCAAGAGCACTGAATGTCTTTCCAATTATTTAAATCTGACTTTATTTTTGTGGCAAGTGTTTTGTAATTTTTCTCATATAATTCCTGACTATTCTTTAGTAGATGGATTCCCAAATACTTTATACTCTCAACATTTGTTTGGAATGGAATTTCTCTTTGTATTTCTTGCTGTTGCATTTTGTTGGTGATATATAAGAATGCTGAGGATTTATGTGGATTTATTTTGTATCCTGCCACTTTGCTAAAATTCTGAATTATTTCTAATAGCTTTTTAGCAGAGTCTTTGGGGTTCTCTAAATATACCATCATGTCATCTGCAAAGAGTGATAGTTTGATTTCCTCATTTCCTACTCTAATTCCTTGAATCTCTTTCTCGGCTCTTATTGCCGAGGCTAGCGTTTCTAGTACTATATTGAATAGTAATGGTGATAGTGGGCAACCTTGTTTCACTCCTGATCTTACTGGGAAAGGTTGCAGTTTATTTCTATTGCATATTGTGCTTACTGACAGTCTTAAATATAAAGCATCCAAATTCTTAAAGAAAATTTTAATTTTAATTTCTTAAAGAAAATAAAACCATACTACTAAGATATATCAACTGTCTACTCTAAGAACCAGAAAAGTATAACCAAAAATACAAATAAGAAAAAAGTTAGAGAGATGAATAAATTTTCAGAAAAGTTAGTTAGAACTGTGGAAAAAAAACTAAATGGGAATAGAAATATCTTTTTTCTCAGTTTCATTTACTATCTTGACAAAAACTGGCCATCTGTTAAGATATAAAAACCTCTTAACAAAATGCAAAAAAGCAGAAATATTAAATGAAAAAAATTTAATAATACCATAAAAATTTCATACATTCCTCAATAAAGGGCCTTGGAACAGTTATTAAAAATTAAATGGAAACCAAATAATCTAATATTAAAGAATGACTAGGTCAACTGTGGAGGAGGAAGCAATTTATGACCAGAGGAGAACTAGACATCATTATTGATCACAAAATAGAAGATTTTGATTACATCAAATTAAAAAGCTTTTGTACAAACAAAACCAATGCAAACAAGATTAGAAGGGAAGTAACAAATTGGGAAAATATTTTTATAGTTAAAGGTTCTGATAAAGGTCTCATTTCTAAAATATATAGAGAAGTGACTCTAATTTATAAGAAATCAAACCATTAATTGATAAATGATCAAAGGATATAAACAGACAATTTTCAGATTGAAATTGAAACTATTTCCACTCATATGAAAAAGTGTTCCAAATCATTACTGATCAGAGAAATGCAAATTAAGACAACTCTGAGATACCCCTACACCTGTCAGATTGGCTAAGATGACAGGAACAAATAATGATAAATGTTGGAGGGGATATGGGAAAACTGGGACACTGATGCATTGTTGGTGAAGTTGTGAAAAAATCCGGCCATTCTGGAGAGCAATTTGGAACTATGCCCAAAAAGTTATCAAACTGTGCATTTGACCGAGCAGTGCTACTACTGGCCTTATATCCCAAAGAAATACTAAAGAGAGGAAAGGGACCTGTATGTGCCAAAATGTTTGTGGCAGCTCTTTTCATAGTGGCTAGAAATTGAAAAATGAATGGATGTCCATCTGTTGGAGAATGGTTGGGTAAATTATGGTATATGAAGGTTATGGAATATTATTACTCTGTAAGAAATGACCAGCAGGATGAATATAGAGAGGTTGGAGAGACTTACATGAACTGATGCAGAGTGAAATGAGCAGAACCAGAAGATCACTATACACTTCAACAACAATACTGTATGAAGATATATTCTGATGGAATTATCTTCAACATAAAGAAGATCTAACTCACTTCCAGTTGATCAATGATGGACAGAAACAGCTACACCCAGAGGAGGAACACTGGGAATTGAATGTAAACTATTAGCACTACTGTCTTTCTACCCAGGTTACTTATACTTTCGGAATCCAATTCTTAACGTGCAACAAGAAAATTGGATTTACACACATATATTGTACCTAGGTTATATACTGTAACACATTTAATATGTAAGGGATTGCCTGTTATCTAGGGGAGGAAGTAAAAGGAGGGAGGGGAAAATTTGGAAAAATGAATACAAGGGATAATGTTATTTAAAAAAAAATTACTCATGCATATGTACTGTCAAAAAATTTTATCATTATAAAATTAATTTTAAAAAAAGGAATGACTAGGTCAAAAAAACAAATCAATGAAAAAAAAATCACTATTTCCATTAAAGATAATTTAAATGAAACAGCACAACAAAATTTGTGGGATGATGCAAAAAATAAAAAAAAATTTAAAAAAAGTAATATAAGAGGAAAATTATCTCTAAACACTTAAACTAATAAAAAAGCTTTTTAAAAAATGAACAGGGAATGCAACTAAAAAGTAGAAAAAAAAATTTTTAATCCCCAATTAAAGACCAAAGGAAAGATTAATATAGTTGAAAGCTTTTTTTTTTTAAATCATTCTATTTATAAATAAAATTAGGAGCTGGTTTTCTGAAAAATAAAATAGATAAATCATTTGTTTAAGTTGACTTTTAAAAAGTTTTTTTTAACAAGGTTTTACAAAAAAGACTTTTACAATAAGACGAAATTCGAGCAATTATTAGGCTTACCCAATTATATGCTAATAAAACTGACAATTTAAATAAGACATGAAAAGTCATAGGGGTAGCTAGGTTCAGTAGATAAAGCACAAACCCTGAAGTCAGGAGGACCAGAGTTCAAATCTGATCTCAGACACTTACACTTTCTAGCTATGTGACCCTGAGCAAATTGCCTTAGCAAAAAAAAAAAAAAAAAAAAAAAAAAAAAAAAAAAAAATTAAAAAGTCAAAAATATATAAAAAGTGAAACAAGTCATAAGTGAGGGCCTAAGGAAAAAATCACTAGGATTAAATGGATTGAAAATTAGTTCTATTAAACATTGAAAGAACAACTGATTCCAGTTCTATATAAACTATTTTCAAAATTAGGTAAACAGAGAATTCTACCAATTTCCTTT
This sequence comes from Sminthopsis crassicaudata, assembly GCF_048593235.1. Classification (NCBI taxonomy): domain Eukaryota; kingdom Metazoa; phylum Chordata; class Mammalia; order Dasyuromorphia; family Dasyuridae; genus Sminthopsis; species Sminthopsis crassicaudata. Next base: position 304,735,301 of record NC_133620.1, on the reverse strand, counting down.
TATGATATAAATAGGATTTTGATACCAAAATCTAGAGACCCCAAAACAGAAATTGACTATAGAACAACATCCCAAATATTGATGCAAAAAATGTAAATACTAGCAAAGATATTATAGCAATTATCATAAAGATCATACATTATAACTAAATGGAATTTATATCAGGATTGCTGGTTTGGTTCAACAGTAGGAAAACATAGGATAACCTCAATTATCTTCTCAAAATAAGTCATTCCTATTAAAAAATACTAGAAAGCACAGAAATAAATGGAAATTTCCTTAAAATTATAAACAGTATCTACCTAAAAACAAGAGCAAGTATTATCCATAAATAAGAATAAATTAGAAGCTTTCTCAATAAGATCAGAGGTGAAACAAGGAGGCCTACTACCAACACTATTATTCAATATTGTTCTAGAAATACTACCGATAGCAGTAAACCACAAACATTGAAGGAATCAAGAATAGGCAATGAGAAAACAAAACTATCCTAGAGAATGAACAAAAAATAAAAACTAACTGAAACCATTAACAATTTTAGCAAACTGATAGGATATAAAATAAATCCAAACAAATCATCAGCATTTTTGTGTATCACCAAAAAACTCAGGAGAAAGAGATAGAAAGAAAAATTTCATTTAAAATAACTGCAGACAATATAAAATACTTGGGCATCTACCTGCCAACACAAACCCAGGAATACAGTTACAAAACACTTTTTACACACACAAATAGATTTAAATTAGTGGAGAAATATTAATTTTTCAAGGGTAAGACAAGCCAATAATAAAAATAATAATTGTACTAAAATTATTTTACTTATTCAGTGTCATACCACTGAAATTTCCAAAGAATTATTTTATAAAGGCATGAAAAATAATAACAAAATAAGAAAAAAAAATCAAAAGGATAATTGGAATCAGTTTTTTAAAACTGTGAAGGAAGGTGGCCTACTAATAACAGATTTCAAAGTAGAAATTATCAAAACAATCTGGCACTGACTAGGAAATAGAGTAGCAAATCAGTAAGAAAAATTAGGTACCCAATATACAGCAGTAAATGACCATAATAATCTAGTGTTTGATAATTCCAAAGATCCAAGCTTTTAGGGGGAAAACTCACTTTTTCTAAAAAACTGCAAGGAGACCTGGATGAGAGAAACAAAGCATACAATATAACAAGATGAGTTCTTGATTTTGGGTTCCCAGCCAGAGGGAAGAGCTGAAGTAAAGTTAGAGGCACCATCCCAGCATGTCCCAGGATTAGAGGTATTTATGCTAGAAAGTTTTCTATTTTAAAATAAATGAGCAGACAAAAAAGAAAATAGGAAATCCATTTTATGATATGAGAATAGGAAAGTCCATCTTATAAGAAAAGCAACAAATTTAGAGAACAGATCAAGAAGAGAAAACATAACAGCAATTGGACTATTTAAAAACTATGACCAAAAAAATAACATTGACACTCATAAAAGAAATAAAGAAAATTGTCCTGAAGTGATAGAACAAGAAAGAAACTAGAAGAAATTCACCAATCACCATCTGAAAGAGATCGTACAAGAAAAATATACAGGAACATCACTGATAAATTTCAAAATCCCCAGATCAAAGATAAAATTTTACAAGAAACAAAAACAAATAAAATAATTCAAATAGGTTAGAGCTACAATTAGAATTGTACAGGATTTATCAGCAGCCACAATAAAGACTGAAGGTCTAGAATATTAAATATTGACAATCAAAAGAACTACGCTTGTAGACAAAAACTAATCATAACACTGAATGAAAAAAAGACATTCAATAAACTTGCAGATTTTCAAGATGTTGTCTCAACCAAACCTGAACAAAATAGAAAATTTAACATATACAAGCAATCATCAAAGATTAATTTCAAGGAACAAAACAAGAACAAACTGTCTTATATGTGGAAATAAAAACCATACATCTAAGATGGATATCAATAACTGGGTAGTTCAAAAGAAAGATTGGAGCAGAGTTAAGTATGATCTGACTCTAAAAAGCAAAACCATCTAGAAAAGGGTAAAAATAGTAATTATTCTACATGAATGAGGAGCAAAGGAAGAACTGACACAGAGGCATTAAATGGGGGAGGAGGGCTGGTAAAGGGAGTAGATAAATAGTAAATAGGAAACAAGACATACATATTTTACACACACACACACACACACACACACACACACACACACACACACACACATATTCTACTCCTGACAGCTGTTTTTGCATATCACACACAGGCATGAGGAGTAGAATTTATTAGGAAAAAAATAAGGATAGAAATCAAAATTGTCTGTAATAATGAAAAAAATGCTCTAAATCAATACTGATTAGAAGAATATACATTAAAACAATTCTGAGGTATCTATTAGCTAACATAATAGAAACAGAAAAAGTCAAATGCTCTTGGTGGAGTAGTGAAAAGGTCCAAACATTCCAAAAAGGAACTATGCTCAAAAGAGTATAAAACTGTGTTTATGCTAGAACCAGAAACACCGCTACTTAGTTTTGTGTCAATGAAAGTTCAAAGAGAAGCAAAAAGAAACTACATGTGTAAAATTCTTTATACAACTCTTTTTGTGGTAGGAAAGAATTGGAAATTGAGTGAATGATCATCAATTGAGGAATGGCTGAAGAATTTGTCATAAATGATTTTAATGGAATACTATTGCTATAAGAAATGAGGAGGAAAATGGTTTTCAGAAAAATCCAGGAAGACCTATGTACTGATATGAAATGAAGTCAGCAAAACAAAAACTATACACAGTAATAGCAGTATTACAAGATAATCAACAGTGAAAAACTTAGCTATTCTGATCAATGTTTTGTATGACTGAACATGTATAAGTGATCTACTGCTTGCCTTCTCAACAGGTGAGAGAAGGACCAGAGGGAGAAGAATTCAAAACTCAAATTCAAAATAAAAAAAAAATGAATTTTTGAAAAATCAATATCTTATTAGTTTGTAAAAACAATTAATTGTTCTCAAGAAGAAGGAAATTTGCATGCTAAGTTTCAACAAAAAAATTTTAGCAGGTGAATGGAATTGAAATGAATATTATGATTTGATAAGTAATGCTAATGATAGGCTTCCATTTTGTGAGGTATTTCTTCAATTATCACACCATTAAAACCAACTACCAAAATACTATGAACTTATAACCTGAACTTCAAATTATGTTTTCAAAGTATTTAAATAAATTTTTTTGGGGGAAAAAGAAGCATAATTGTTTCACTATTGCTCTCATTAAAAATATTAATATGTATGAAGAGAAAAATATTTATATATTCTTAATAAGTAAAACAAAATGAAAGCACTTCAAATATTTTAGTCTTCTAAATTTCATTTTTTCTATATGATTCACAATACATATAACATCAGTAGATATATATAATTTATCAATAAAGAACACTGGTGAAAATATCATACTGATCAGATATGTTACATGACAAAAAATGTGAAGACTTGTAGAATAGATTATATTACATGAATCAAATGAATGCAGAAATAAGACACTCAGTGCTGTGGTGAGAGTCCTTGGACTGGAATCAGGACAACCTGACTTCAAATCCAGCCTCAGACAGCTTATGTGAACCTGGGCAAATTATTTAAGGCTAAGATAAACCTTTAGTGGACTGAAAAATGAGTATAATAATAGAACTTACCTAACAAAGTTGTAAGAATAAAATGATGTACTGTTTGTAAAGAATTTAGTTGGGTAATATCTGGCACAAAATGTTTAATAAGCATTGTTTCTTTCTTTAAAACAAGATCAGTTGTTTCTACGACTGGTCCATAAAAGCTTTAACAGTAAGATTAAAAATTGCCTTAAAGAAAGGGGAAAAAAAAAAAAAAAAAAAAAAAGCCTAACAGGAAAAGTAGCTAAAATTTCTGGAATAATGGAACAACTTTGGGTAAAAACCCATAAAGATCTAGAAAGCAACAGTAAGATTACAAATGAACAAAAAAGGAAAAAAAAAATGTGTACATCAGAATGGTTAGGGGATGCAAGGTTGGGGAATGTCACAAGTACACCATGTAGATACAATCTCTTTAAAAAGAACCCGAGGACAATTTCTTCAACATTGAGGTTTGTTTTGAGATTTTTTCCAACACTTAACAAACCATATTCATTAACCCACAATTAGACCATATTATCCACAACTCATGTTTTCCATATATTAAATTGTCTACAAAAACTAGGCAGTCTATTTTTAAGGCATACAATGAAGGCACATATGTATGCATATCTCTTAAGATATACTTATATCCTGGTAAATAAAAGGCAATGTTCAACTAAAAGTTTTAAAATTTTAAATGATAATAGAAGAAGCAGGAGGATAAAATGAAAAATAACAGTGGTCAGGGGAAATTTATTCCAATATGAGCTCTTGGGCTTACTTCAGTTCTCTAAGCCTTTGCTTACTCTTGTGTACAGAGAAAGGAATAGATTTAATCTATTATTCTAAACTTTGAGATAAAGATTATATAATAAATACTAATGAAATATGAAAGATCTTATAACAGGACACAGATTCAGAGTAGACCAAAGAGGAGACTTGTACCTAGCAGTGGCAATATAGGAACAAAAGCAGTGTAGTGGCAGAAGTAACACTGTATATATACTAAGCAAAGGGAAAATTCAAAAGGAAACAACTGTGTAACTTCAGTTCCAGGAATGAATGAGAGGTCTCAGTTTCAAGATTCCATATTAATCTGAACCCTACAAAGAATAATCATAATAACACAAAAAGAAAGCTTAAAGGTCTCTCATTCTGAAGCAGCAGAACTTTCCAATTTTCTGATGGTGACTAACTCACTAGTGAGATTCCAAACATGCAAGCTTAAAAAGACCTGTTTCACATTACTAATACACAGGTAAGGAATTGGCAAAACTCAGACCAAAGGAACAATCAGATTTTTTCCTGAATCAGACTACTTTGGAAGCACTGAAGACTTGCAAGTCTCCAATTGGAGCTGTCCTGGAATAAAATAACAGTTAGTACCCCCAACAAAGAAGTGATGGAGGAAGTAGTTGAAATTTGAACCTAATTCTCATGTGAACTGGTCAAGAGTGGAATAAATAGGTGTAAAAGCATGTGCATATATATCCATACCTACCAGCACCAAAAAAACATACACAGAAAAGGTTTTTTACTCAATAAGGAAATTAAAGAGAAGGGAGAGAAAGAAGGAAAGGTAGAGGGAAAGTAATCAAAGGAGGGATTAGTCCCATGTAAAATAAATTCTAAATAAATATATACAAAAATATTTATACTTCTTTTTCATATGGCAAAGAACTAGAAATTAAGGGGAGATCCATAAATTTGAAAATGGCTGAACAAATTACAGTATATAAATGTGAAGAAATAATATTGTGCTGGAGGAAATGATGAAGAACATGGTTTTAGAGAAGCCTGAGAAGACTTGCATAAAGTTATGAAGACTAAAGTGAGCAGAACCAGAAAAAAAAATACAAAGACAACAATCCTGATAAGACAAACAACTCTGAAAAACTTAGGAACACTGAACAACTAATGACAATTTCAGTGGGTCAATAATGATGGAACATAGCACTCTACAAAGGAATCAAAGTACACATTGAGATTTAAAAAAAAAAAAAAAAAACATGGTGAATAAGGGAATTTCTCTTCCTTTATCATACATGTTTATAAAAGGGTATTTATTTTTCTTTTCATTTGCAATTGAGGGAAGGAAATTAGGAAGGGAATATAGATTTTTACTGATTAAAAAAAATGTTTTGAAAAATAAAACAACCCTCCCTCAAGTACATTCTCCATCATCTCTTATATAATCTTTTATATAAGTGGTAAAAAAAAGACTAAGCAAGTAAGCAATTTTAACAAATTAAGTCACAAGCCAATGATTTTATGTTTTTAAGTGAAAAATTATAAAAACTTACCTTATATTAAGGAAGCAATTGGATCGGTTACCAACAGCAAAATAGTCAGCTGTAGTCAAAATGTCAATTCCATGAGGAAAAGTACCCTAAAAACAATTCTGTAATTAGTATATGCATATAAAAGCAGATTTCTTTTTAAAATTTAATATTGAAAAGAGCATTTTCATTGGAATAAAAGGATGTAGGTTAGAATTCAAACTAAATTTCTTATAATTTTTGTGATACTGGAAAACTCAATTAACCTCCCTTAGTTTCCTCACTGGAAGGATTGGATAATTCTTGAGGTGCCTTCCAGCTCTAGATTTATGCTGTAATTCAACTGTTAAAAATTTTATACATTATTAAATTTGAAATAATTTGAACATAAGCTGAACTGCTTAAACAAGTGTAGCAATTTAACTTAAAAAAATTAATTTCTTGAAAAATTATCACATTACTTAAGAAGAAATCTATTCATTATATGACCCCCCAAACCGTCTCTTCTTTCTAACTTTCTTATTACTAGCAAGGGCACCACCAACCTACCAGTTATGCCAGCTAACAGTAAACAATATTCTTGACTCTTCACTCTCTCACCCATCATATGCAATTAGTTGCCAAGATCTGTTGATTGCACCTTTGCCATCTCCCTCCTCTGACAAAATGCCCACCCTGGTGTCCCTCTGCCTCAAGTGTATTCACATTATACTCTTGTCACCCACTTGATTATTAATTGATCTTCCTGAAGCAAAGATTTGACCATGTTAATTCTGCTATTCAATAAATTTCCTATCATCTCCAAAACTCATATCCTTGACTTTTGGCAAACCACAACGGCATCTTTGCCAGTAAAACCCCAAATGGGGTCACAAAAAGTAGAAATGACTAAAACAACTGAACAACAACAAATAATCTGGTCCCTTCCTACCTTTCCAGAATTCTTACACTTCATCTTTCCCATCTATATTCTTTATAATTCAGTAATAATGCTTACTTTGCATAGGAAATTGATATTCCAAATCTATGCATTTTTACTGGATATCTTCCATGGCTGGAGCTTTCTCCTTTCTTATTTCTGTATCTTATACTCACTTAAATTCATAGTTAAAATATTATTTTCTGCAAGAAGTCTTTCCTGATCCCCACTAATGGTAGTGACTTATTTTTATGATCATCTCTAATACATCTAACATATATTTTGTTTTTGCATAATTAATTACTAGATATATACAAGATATATTCAGAGGAGGTGGGAGATCTTCTGAGAGTATGGAAGGCTAGTAGCTAGAATGGGAGAAGGAACTTGGAATTGGAAACATCTCCTAAAGAAAGTAGGATTGGAAATGAGATAGAAGAAAAACCAGGGAACTTAAGAGCCCAGATAAGGAGATGGAATATTTTATATGAAGTAAAGAAAGCAGATCAACATAGCTAGAATCCTATGATAAGATAAAGAGTAAGTAAAGATTAAACCAGTTAAGACAAAATCAGAGGAAGAAAATTATAGACCAATTTCCCTAATAAATACTGATGCAAAAATCTTAAATAAAATATTAGCAAAAAGATTAGAAAAAAATCAACCCCAGGATAATACACCATGACTAAATACGATTTATACCAGGAATATAGGGCTAGTTCAATATTAGGAAAATTATTAACATAATTGACTGTATCAATAACCAAATTAACAAAAATCATATGATCATCTCAATAGATGCAGAAAAAGCATTTGATAAAATCAAACACCCATTTCTATTAAAAACATTTAAAGAATATGGGAATAAATGGATTTTTCCTTAAAATGTTCAGGAGCATCTATTTAAAACTATCAGTAAGCATCATATTCAATGGGAATAATCTGGAACCATTTCCAATTAGATCAGGAGTGAAACAAGGTTGCCCGCTATCACCATTACTATTCAATATTGTATTAGAAACACTAGCTTCAGCAATAAGAGTTGAGAAAGAGAATAAAGGAATTAGAATAGGTAATAAGGAAATAAAATATCACTCTTTGCAGATGATATGATGGTATACTTAGAGAACCCCAGAGATTCTACTAAAAAGCTATTAGAAATAATCCACAACTTAACCAAAGTTGCAGGATACAAAATAAATCCACATCAATTCTCAGCATTTTTATATATCATCAACAAAATCCAACAGCAAGAGATACAAAGAGAAATTCCATTTAAAATAACTGTCGATAGCATAAAATATTTGGGAATCTACCTACCAAAGGAAAGTTAGGAACTATATGAGTTTTCTACAAAACACTTTCCAGACAAATAAAGTCAGATTTTAAAAACTGGAAAAATATTATGTGCTCTTGGATAGGCCAAGCAAATATAATAAAGATGACAATGCTACTTAATCTATTTATTTAATGCTATACCAATCAGACTCCCAAGAAACTATTTTAATGACCTAGAAAAAACAACAACAAAATTCCTATAGAAGAACTTAAAAGGTCAAGAATTTCAAGGGAACTAATGAAAAAAAAAAAAATCAAATGAAGGCAGCCTAGCCTGATCTATAACTATGTTATAAACCATTTGGTATTGGCTAAGAAATAGACTAGTTGATCAGTAGAATAGGTTGGGTTCACAGGACAAAATAGTCAATAACTGTCAAGTTCTGATCGTCTCTCAGTTGTAATCCTTCTCTGGGAGGAGGCCTTTCTCTGTGAATCTTTTTCTCTATCCTCTTCACTTGCGAATCCACAGGACGTCTTCTCCTTGATGCAGTCCAAAACTCACTCTCCAGACTTTAACTTCTCCTTTTATCCTCCCAGAGAATGGGCGTGGGATAACTCAGGGGCTTGTGGGAAAAATACTTCAACCAATGAACTTGCTTGTTTGAACTAAAAGTGTGAACTTTGAACTAGAGAATTGTTAAGTACCAACTTAGTACTTAGTAAGAACCTAGCAAATAACTATAGCAATCTAGTGTTTGACAAATCCAAAGACCCCAGACTTTGGGATAAGAATTCACTATCTGACAAAAATTACTGGGAAAATTAGAAATTAGTATGGCAGAAACTACCAATACCCACATTTAACACCGTACACCAAGACAAGGTCAAAATGGGTTCATGATCTAGATATAAAGAATGAGATTATTAAAAAAATTAGAAGAACACAGGATACTTCTCAATTGTTCTTCCAGGCTTCCTGTTCTCATAGTAGTTTTCTGTGGTTAAGGTCCTTTTCTGTTTCTTACTCATTTTCTTTCTTTTTTCCCATATTTCATGACTTTTAAAACAAGCTCTGCTCCTGAGATATTTGTTGTTCCAAGCTTCTTGTGCAAGCTTTGAGCCTTGGCTTAGAGTACAGTGGTCAGAGTTTTTCACCCCAGGAGAATGACATTTCTTGAAGTTCTTCTGACGTATTTTGAACTGGTAAATTGTTTGGTTCTATCTCTTTGTAGATACTTGTTCTAAACTCTGTTCAGAGGTTTGGTTTCTCAAGCAACTTTTGGGCTTCACTTGACCATTTTGGCTCCTCCCACCAATTGTGGAGTAAAAATGGGAGTTGAAGATGTGTGTATAAACATATGTATCTATGTATGTTCAAATATATATGCAAATTTTTGAGATATTTTCCCCCAGATTTCTGCTTTCCATCTAATTTTGGCTGCATTGATTTTGTTTGATCTACACTTTTTAAATTTAATAAAATTAAAATTAATAATTTTCAAATTATTTAGTTCTGACTTTATGTAAAAAGGGTTTGGAAATTGTGTTGTGGGTTTGTCTTAGAAGGTAGACTCCCAAATATGTTATGTTGTCTACAGATAATTTAAATGGAATTTTTCTTTCTGTCTTCCAGCAGAACTTTGACAATCTATAGAAAAACACTTATGATTTATGCGAGTTTGTTTTATATCTTGCAACTTTGCTAAAGTTGTTCACTGTTTTAAGAGTTCTTTTAATTGATACTCTAAAATTCTCCATGTATACTATCATATCATATGCAAAGAGAAAGTTTTGTTTCCTCATTGCCCGACTAATTCCTTCAATTTTTTTTTTTCTTTTCTTATTCCTATGAATTACATTTCAAATACAATGCTAAATAACAGTGCTGATAATAGGCATCCTTGCTTCACCCCAATCTTACTAGGAAAGCTTCTAGTTTATTCCAATTACAGATAATGCTTGTGGATGGTTTTAGACAAATATTACTTTTGAATAAGAATTCCATTTATTCCATTGTTCTCTATAGTGTTTTTAATGGGAATGGATATTGGATTTTCTCAAAAGCCTTTTCTTCCTCTACTCAGATAATCCTATCATTTCTGTTGATTTTGTTATTGATATAGTCAATTATAACAATAGTTGACCTAATGTTGAATCAGCCTTTCATTCCTCGTAAAAATCACACCTTGTATGAGTCTTGTGATATATTGTAGTAATCATCTTGTTAGTATTTTATTTAAAATCTTTGAGTCTATTTCCTTTGAGAAACTGGTCTATACTTTTCTTTCTCTGTTTTTGTTCTTTCTGATTGAGGTATTAGCACCATTAGGTCATTTCTCTGCCTATTTTCCCAAAAAGTTTATATAGTATTGGAATTAATTGTTCATTAAATGTATGATAGAATTCAGCTGTGAATGCATCTGGCCCTGGGAATATTTTCTTAGGGAGTTCACTGATCGCTTATTCAAATTTTTTCCCCCTAAGATGGGGTTATTTTAGTATTCTATTTCTTCCTCCATTAATCTGAAAATTTATGTTTTTGTAAATATTCATCAATTTTGCTTAGACTGTCAGATTTATTGGCATGTAACTAGGCAAAATAGCTCCTAATAATTATTTTAATTTACTCTTCACTAGTAGTTCTTTTCATTTTTGAAACTGGTTATTTGCTTTTCTCATTTCTTTTAACAAAATTAATATCTCCTTTATTGATTTTTTTTCTTAGAATGAAAGCCTAGTTTTATCTATTAGTTCAATGGTTTTCTTAGTTGTCTGTCTAATATATTGATCTATTCCTTCTCTGTTTTATTGATGTAAGCATTTACAGATTTAAATTTTCCCCTAAGTACTGTTTTGGCTGTATTATATGCATCTTCCTTCTGAAAGTAATTTTTATGTCTACTTTTTTCTCTTCCTATTTCTCTCCTTTATCTGACTTTTTAACTTCCTAAATAAATGGTCAATATCTGATGCTTCTATTTCTTTACCTTATATTCCTTGGCTTTTTGTCCCCAGACTCAATTAAAATTATTCTCTGGAAGTTCATCAATGTCCTAATCTATAAACCCAACAATCTTTTCTCAGTTTTCATCTTCCGTGACTTCTTTTTACAGCTGAACATAGCTTCTACTTTTGAAAAGTTTCTGCTTCTTTAGATTCTAAGGACATTGTACTTTCCTAATTTTCCTCTTTTGTTGCCTCTTCTACTCTGTAAAGCCTAAATGCTGATATTTCTTACAGGTGAGATTTCATTACTTTGTTTTTTCTTTGCTTTCATTCTACATACTCTTTGACAAAGATCACAATCAGTGTTTAAATTTACATTTACATGACATTAAACATGACTCCATAAAGCATATATTCAGTCATAACGTAAATTCTAATAATGTATCTCCAACTGTCACTTGGACATTTCCCCTCTGTCACTTTTCACATTCCTATTCTAAATGACACTCAGTTTCTTCTCAAATCTGATCCCTTTATCTTCTCTCTTCTTATTTCTCTATCTTGTCAAAGGATACACCACGGTCCTAATTACCCAATCTCAAGATCATGGAATTATCTTCGACCAATAATTTGTTCTCACAAAATCATTTTAATTTCAGTAAATACTTCCTTAGAAATATCTTTAATAATAATTATAAAGCAAAATAATCACATAAAAAATTCTTCCAAATCATTAATAGTAAGGGAAATGCAAATGAACCCAACACTAGATTTCACCAAAAAATTAGTAAAAAGATTAACAGACAATAGATGATAGGAACACTGGCACATTGCTGTGGAGCTAAGAATCAGCAAAATCATTTTGAAAAGCATTTTGGAATTATGCAAATAAAGTGACTAAAATGTCTATACCTTTTATTTTAGCCATAGCTCTAATTCTAGCACCCTCTTTTCCCACGGTTAATATTGGGACAAAATGAAGCACTCACAAGTCATTAAACATTTAATAAAGGAGAAGGTATACTTTGCACCAATAAAGCAAGAACATACAACAAGAAGTGGCATTTAGCTCTTGGTCTTTCTTATTTACATTGAAATACATATAGTCCCCACATCACTGGATATGGGAACTCAAAAAGATTCAAAGTACCCATCAAGTCTGAGAGGCCCTCACTAGAAGCTGAATCCAGGAAGCTGAAACTAATCCGATTTCAGTTGTATCTGGAAAGTCAGGGGAGCTGCACCAGGAAAATACTGTTCTTATTACAGCTTTTAACCTAGAAAATAAACCATGAGGTTTATACCTCAAAGAGGTCATTGAACTTGATATGAAAGTTTCTATTTATACCAAAATAATCTATAGCAGAACATTTTGAGAGTGGGGGATTAGAATAGCTAAAAAAAATTATTCCTATAGTAACAAAGGAATATATGGAAATCTAAGCAATAAAAAATGCCAAAGAGGATAAATCTATGGAAAACAGAAAAACCATGGAAAGATTTACATTATCTGATACAGATTAAGGTAAGTAAAATAGAAATAATTCATAGAATGTAAAGGAAAGTACAATGAAAAAATCAAAAATAAATACTGTAAAGTTACATAAAACAAACAAGGCCCCAAAGAAAAGAAATAACTTCTCCTGTTCTGTAGAGGGGATTCCACAGGGAGTACATTATATATGCCTTCAGAATTTGTTTTTTTCTCTCCAGAATTTTTTGATGTATATGGTTTTGAGGATTTTTTTTCTTCTTCCTCTCCTTTCTTTATAAAATATTGTTAATTGTAGGGAATAACAGGGACCAAGGTAGGCAGGGATACTGGGAAAAATTCTAACACTCAGAAATACAAAATATATCACTAAAAATTAATTTTAGAAAAGAAATATAGACATCTTACATGAATCCTCTGTTTTTTATTCTCATTGCTACTAATATAGCCTAAACCCTAATTAACTGGCATATTGAATCTATTTCAACAGCCTTATAAATGGTTTTCTAGAACTCCTTGTCCCTTCCAATTCTTCCTGCACTCTATTACCTGATAAATCCTTCTAAAAGAAGATTTCCATCATATTAAAATACTTCAATATTATTTTAGTGTCACTTGCACAAGACTTCAACCTGATATTCAAAACCCTAATCATCTTAAAGTGCTGCTTAAAATTAAGAAGTTTAACCCTGGGAAATGAGAGATGAGTGGGAAATTGAATAGAGCATCAATTGCTGCTTATAAGAAATTGTATTATTAAATACATTATTTTATTTAACATATATTTAAATAATCATAATGAAGGAAAATAATGTCTGGCTATATCTCTTTTAGTGTTCAGACCTAGGGATACAGGAAGTTTGGTGAAAGAAGATTCAAAAAAGTTACCATACCTGTCTTCCAACATTCTCCTGGAAAGCAGCCTAGAGTACAAAGAGAACAAACAGAGCAAAATGAGTCAGGTTTGCTTTTTGCTAAACATCAGACAATAAACTCAAAACAAACATAAAGCACTTTAAATGACCCATGGCTTCATTTTTTGAAATAAAGTCCTCATTGTTAGATGCACAGAGCCTCAAGGGTTGTTTGTCATTCCTGTTTTTATGACCTGCACAACAACTTAAGAATGCAAGTATATTAAGAACTGGCTTATCCAGAACAATGTCCTTTGACTGCTGAAACCTAAGTTCATACCAGTACATGAAAGCCAATTCAAGGCTATAGAATTAAAAGTGTTCTTCCTTTATTTATCAGTTCACTGAAAAGTGTATGTCAATTTAAAAAGTCAAAAAATTTTATTTCAAGAGGAAGGCTTAGTACATTTTGTAATTAGCTATGAATAATATGAAAACTTTTCCTATCAATTTAAATTAAATTATCACTCTACGATAATAATTGAATTCTGAATATGTCAGTTATTTTGGGGACAATAAAATCCACATAGTTCCTTTAATTACTGAGGGAAGAAGCACAGAAACAAATATGCTAAAAATCCTTTTTGAAAATATAAACTGAATAAAAATTAATATAGTTCTCATGTTGCTTTTCATGTAAAATAGGGGAAACTTTAAATTGCTTGAAGTTTAATTTCTTGTTCAGAGTGAATTTTCTTACCAAGCACCAAACTTTCAGACCAATTAGGTATGAATATCTGGTCAAAAGGGTTGTTATATAACTTGGCTGAAAATTATAGGATGAACAAGGAATAAGAACATTTCCTGTGTATTTCTAAGTTGTCTCCATATATGACTCTAGGTGTTTGTTTCTGTCTCCCTTTCTTTTATTCTATTCTCTGAAACCATCAAGTTTAACTGTGTCCAAAAGGCATGCATTTCAATTTAGGTAGAAGATAAAATTATTAATAACCAATTAAGCATTTATTAATTGCCTATGAGATAGACAAGAAAGAAAATAAAAATGCAGCATATTAAGTTTTCAAAGAATTTGATTCCTACTGGAAGAGACATTACCTATGTGACAATATATACAAAATAAAATAAATAAAAATAAGGTTATATAAAAAGGGAGGGCAATTTTCTATACTGTACTAGAAATGCTAGCAATAGCAATAAGAGAATAAAAAGAAATTGAAGGAATCAGAATGAACAATAAGGAAATAAAACTCTCTCTTTTTGTAGATAATATAATATACTTGGAAAATCCTAAAGATTCAACTTTAAAAATTAGCTGAAAAAATAAATAATTTTAGCAAAGTAGCAGGATATTAAATAAACCCACTTAAGTTATATGTCAACAACAAAGCCCTGCAAGAAGAGATAGTATGAGATATTTCATTTAAAATCACTGCAGGCAATATGAGATAGCTGAGAGTACATCTGCCAAGATAAACCCAGGAACTCTATGAACACAGTTACAAAACACTAGTCATGCAGACAAAGGCAGATTTAAATAAAAAATATTAATTTTTCATGGGCAGATTGAGCCAATATAATAAAAATAATAATTCTACCTTAATAAATGTATTCATTGCCATACCAACCAAACTACCAGAAAATTATTATATAAAGCTAGAAAACAAAATTTACCTAGAAGAATCATCAAGAATATCAAAGGAATTAATAAAAAAAAAAACTGTAAAGGAAGGAAGTCTAGCAATATCAGATCTTGATTGCTTATTTTACTTTGTTCTCAAAGAGAACCAAAATGATATCACTATGTTGAAATTTCAGTTTGACTGTGGCTTCAGAAGGCTCTAGCACAGGTCAAACAAATAGTCCACAAGAACATTTAAAGCAGAAATTTCTCAAAATTTGTCCATTTGTGTTTTGATCATCTTCTTTAACATAGGCACACAATACTAATAAAGTTCTTCAGAGAGACCTTGAGTATCCTTGTATCATTTCTTCTGACCTCCAAAAGAGTGCTTACCTAATGTGAGTTATCTATAAAAGTCTTTTAGGCAAAAGCACATTTGGCATTCAAACAATGTGGCCAGTCCATTAGACTATAGTAGAGTCTGAATGCTCATCAATTAAGCTTGAGAAAGGACCTCAAAACTTATCTTATCCTGCCAAATAATCTTCAGAATATTCTTAAGACAATTCAAATGAAAGTGATTCCATTTCCTGGCATGGTGCTGATAAGGGCTGATAGACTGTCCAGAGTTCACAGATATACAAGAAAGTCAACACAATAGTTCTGAAGACCTTTAGTGTAGTAGGCAGCCTAATCTTTTCTCTCCCACGTTATCTATAAGAGCCTCCCAAACAGGAGGCTAGCTCTGATAGTTCATTTGTTAACCTTAAAATCTATATATACATCCCTGGAAAGTATACTGCCAATGTAAGTGAACTTATCTGCAGCATTCAATATTTTTCCATTTCCTATAACCTACCATAGTTCTACCTATGGATGATTTGATGCTAACTGGTGGAACACCTGTGTTTTCTTGCTATTAACTGTTAGGCCAAAATGACCAAAGTAGCAGACAATCAATCCATACTTTATTGCATCTCAGCATTAGGGGCTGTGATTAAAAAAAAATAAAAATCATGGACCAATTATCACTCCTCTTTGTACAGCCTTTTCAAGCTAAAAAAATTTACCATCAATGCAGTGCTAATCTTGAAGCCATTTTCATCCTCAGTCAAAGCACTTGATAATATCAACAAAAACTAGGATTTTGAGATAAGTAAAAATGGTAAAATGATATAGGTGATATCTTTTTTTTTCACATATAAATTAAGTGTGGCAGAGTAATATATCTTGGGGAAGAGGGAAGTAATAGAGAAAGGGAGAAAAAATTATGGAACTCAAAATCTTACAAAAATGAATGTTGAAAATCATCTTTACATATAATTTGAAAAAATAAAATACTACTAAATTTTAAAAAAGATTTAAGCTTTTGGAATAAAAACTCACTATTTGGTTAAAAAAAATTGCTGGGAAAACTGGAAAGAAATCTGGCAAAAATTGGGTATAGACCAATATCTTACACCATTTACCAAGGTACAACATAGGTACATGACCTAGATATTAGAAAAACATGGAATATATTGCTTATCATATTTATAGAAATTACAACAATTCATGAAAAAACAAGATAAAGAGTATTGTGGAACATAAAAATGGATAAATCTATTTACATTAAATTAAAAAGGGGTTGTACAAGTAAAATCAACATTGCCAAAATTAGAAGGAAAAAAATGGGGGGGGGGGTTTGAAGGGGATTTACATAGTATCTAGAAGGCCTCATATGTCAAGTATATAAAGAACTTTTTACATTAATAAGAATATGAGTCATTCCCCCAAAGATAAATGACATGAATATGAACAGACAATTTTTTTAATAAAGAAATCAAAGCTCTATATAGTCACTTGAAAAAATGTCTTAAATCATTGTTAATTAGAGAAATGCAAATTAAAACAACCTTGAGATATAATCTCATATCTATCTGACTGGTTAAAATGATAGAAGGGGAAAATAACAAATGTTGGAGGAAATTCAGAAAATTTAGGATTTACCAATGCACTATTGATGGAACTATGAATAGATCCTATCATCTTGGAAAGCAATTTGGAATTATGCCTAAAAAGTTAGAAAATTGTACATACTCTTTGACATATATTAGGTCTGTTTCCCAAAGTGATTAGGGAAAAAGGAAAAACTTATATATTGTGAATATATAATTGTGAATGACTAAGCTACTCTGAGTAACAGGATCATTCGTTGTTGCTTTTTGCCCTTCATTCAAGAAGACCAATGAAGTCTGGATTTAAGTAAGGCAGAGTTTCACAAAATCTTCATCCTCATTCTCTCCTCTTGTGTCCTCAGAGTTCAGTGTCAAGACAAAAGTCAAGAAAACTGGCAATGGCCTCAGATGGGTGACCTTAGGCTTTTTAAATTAACTTTCCCAGGTCTCAATTTGTCTGAGACAAAGCCCATTCAATGATCAAGGGCTAATGATCAAGCACTGAGACTAAAGACTAGTTTAGCACCACAAAAGCATCAGTCTAATTGGGGAAGATACTCAAGAGTTTCTGGCCAGAACAGAAAATAATTGCTATTTGCACCCACCCTAAGCCATCAAAGCCCAAACAATGAGCTTCAAAATCTATTATGGGCCATTTAATGATAGCCAATGTAATCTTGATTTAAAAGCATAGTTAGGTAGCTCTATTTGAATCAAAGTGGGCTTTTAAAGCCTGTTTTTCCAGAGCTTTATGATTTTCATAAATGAATAAAAACTGTACAGTATATGGAATAAATTGTCCCAAGAAAATTCCGGAGAGATTAGTAAATCAAAGAAAATACTTGAAGAATATGAAAAACTGTAGTACAACTAGAAAGCCCCAAAAAGGAGAAAATACCTGATGAAGTCTAGATTTCGATTCCCGGTCAGGGAACCAAATGATGAGATTAGGGTTCCTGGTTGTCAGGGATTTAAATGATGAGGTTAGTGACAGTTTTCAGGGTTCAGGGAACCAAATGAAGAGGTTAGGCTCCCCTAAATCCCCTTAGGATTCGGAGCAGGGAAGGAAGTTGTGGGAACCCCTTTCTGGTGGCGCAGAGGTCTTTCAAAAAGGAATTGACAAACCCAAAAGGCTGGACTGGTAAAAAGAAGTTAATTATTGACACTGGGAAGTCAGCCTTTGCTATGCATAAATAGAAAGACTAAATTCTTTAGCAGCAAGGTTTGACAGAGAAGTAAAGTTTCCAGTAAAGAAATTCCGATAGAGAGGTATAAAATCTTGTTAGGGAAATAGGTGAGGAAGATAAAGAGAGGGTAACATTGAAAGAGAGTATCATTTCAGCGGTCAGAGGTTTGCTGCTATGCCAGGAAGAGAGAGAGTTTCCTTGGCATGGCATATTAGGTTCTCTGAAAGGACTGGATTTAAAATTGGCTCTTTTTAAATAGAAGCCTTGGCTACACTTGGCTACAAGGTAGGGGCTGGTTTTAGCTTGAACTGGAATTTGAATAGAATGGAATGAGTGTCTCTAGGTTTGAGCTTTAATTCAATAGGAAGCTTAATCAGTAGTGAGTATTACCTCCATCTCTAAGGATAACAGAATGAAGCTGTTTATCCTGTTTCCCTCAGGTGGAGTCCTTTACAGAAGCAAGGATTCAAGGAGAATCTGTCCTTTAAGGCGTTTTAGAGAGTTTCCTCATATCTACATGTGAGGAAGGCCACCCAGTTCCTCTTTACCTACTCCAGGAAAACCCTAAATGTAAAATAACTATGAATAGAGATTCAAAGAAAAGAAATACATTTTCAACAAGGAACTACATAAAGACTTAAAAGAAATGAAGCAAAAGATAAAAAAATGAAATAAAAGCTCTAGAAGAAAGAATTGGAAAAAGCTTTTGTGACATTAAGGGAAAATGGTAAATCTAACCTAGGACAAGGAATTCCTGAATACACCAAAAAAAAAGTCAATGGCAATATGAGACGATAAGAAATATTAAAACAAAATCGAAAGATTGGGTGGGAACAAATAGAGGAAAATGTAAGTTACTTATATAAAAACAATTTGCCTAGAAAATAGGTCAAATAGAGATCCTTTAAAAATAATCAATCTTCTTGAAAACCATAATAAAAAGAAAGAAAATGGAGGTCCTCTTTGAAAAAATTATAAGTTAAAAATACCATGGGATATTAGAACCAGAAAACAAAATAAAGATAGAAAGAATTTACCAACCAAGTCCTGAAAAAAGAAAAAGCCCTAGGCTGGTCAGGGCAAAAAAAAAAAAAAAAAAAGAAAAAAAAAAGATAAAGCTGCAATGTCAATGAAAAATTTTTACAAGCATCCAGAAAGGAGGAGTTTAAGCATCAAGAAAGGATAATATAAAACATGTCAACTATTTCTACTAAAAATAAGAGATTATATAATTTAACATTTTAAAAGGTGAAAAGATAAAAATATCTTACTCTGAAAAACTGAATAAAATTCCATAGAGGAAAATAAATACACCAACAGTGGAAAAGAGGAATTTGTAGCATTTCTTAAAAAAAAAAAAAAAAGATCAGAACTGTATAGGAATTTTGAAATAAAATATAAAAGTGAAGAGAAAAAAAGAAAAGATAATTTTATATAGTAACTAAAAGGAGCTGTATGATGATTTAATGTTATATTCTATGGGAGAAGGAGAAAGAAACATATTCTTTTAGAACCTTAATGTTTTCAAATAGGCAACTGGTGATTCAGGAAGAAAGCTGAGAGGAGAGATTAAGGATGGTTTGTAGTTCTGGGAAACATTTGCATAAAGACTATACTTATACCCATTCAAAGCTAATGAAGTTTACTTAAAGGCAGAAAAGAGAGAGAAGAAAAGCTGTATAGCACAGGTCTTTAAGGAATGACCTATAATTAGGAGGTCTGATGTAGAAGTTGAAATAATAATGGAGACTGAAGTGTTCAGGGAAATTGCTGGAAAGGCAGGAAAGTATAGTGTCTCATATAATAAGGGAATAAAGGACATCTAGAGGGTTGTCAATAACATCAACTAATAGAGAAGAAATTGAGAAAAGACTGAGAAATCATGGGTAATACTGAAAGGAGTTCAATTTAGGGTTGAGATCAAAAGCAAGATTCCAAAAGATGGAATGAGAAAAGGGAAAGTAGAGGCAATGAATGTAGATAGCTTTTTCAAGAAATTTACTTGGGAAGGGAAGGAAAGCTCTAACTTGAAGGGATATTAGGGTATATTAAAGGGTTTTTAAAGATAAGGGAGACTTGGGTATATGTGAAAGCAATAAGGAAGGAAATAGTTGCTAGGGATTCAAAAGAGGATATATTTTTTATCTTGATTTTATTTTAATTTTTTTATTATAGCTTTTTATTTACAAGACATATGCATGGATAATTTTTCAGCATTGACAATTGCAAAATCTTTTGTTCCAATTTTTTCCCTCCTTCCCCCCACCCTCTCCCCCAGATGGCAGGTTGACCAATACATGTTAAATATGTTAAAGTATGAGTTAAATAGAATGTATGTATACATGTCCAAACAGTTATTTTGCTGTACAAAAAGAATCGAACTTTGAAATAGCATACAATTAGCCTGTGAAGGAAATAAAAAATGCAGGCAGACAAAAATAGAGGAATTGGAAATACTATGTAGTGGTTCATAGTCATCTCCCAGAGTTCTTTTGCTGGATGTAGCTGGTTCAATTCATTACTGCTCTATTGGAACTGATTTGGTTCATCTCATTGTTGAAGAGGGTCATGTCCATCAGAATTGATCATCATAGAGTACTGTTGTTAAAGTATATAATGATCTCCTAATTCTTCTCATTTCACTCAGCATCAATTCATGTAAGTCTCTCCAGGCCTTTCTGAAATCATCCTGCTGGTCATTTCTTACAGAACAATAATATTCCATAATATTCATATACCACAATTTATTCAGCCATTCTCCAATTGATGGACACTCACTCTGTTTCCAGTTTCTGGCCATTACAAAGAGGGCTGCCACAAACATTTTTGCACATACAGGTCCCTTTCCCTTGTTTAAAATCTCTTTGGAATATAAGGCCAGTAGTAACACTGCTGGATCAAAGAGTATGCACAGTTCGATAACTTTTTGAGCATAGTGAGGATGTATTCTTTTAAAGAAGAGTGGGGATACTCTAGAAGTTCCTAAAAGTGTTCCGCTAGAAGGGTTAGCCTTGTACAGGAAAAAGACCCCTAATTTTTATTAGAGATTGGAAGAAAAGAAGGAAGAGCATGAAATGATGTCAAGAAATTTTGAGGTAAAGAAAATAGAGGAAAAGAGTGCTTAACTTGAATGACTTATTTTTCTTCAGTAAGATAAGCAGTAAGGTCCTCACTTGAGAGAGACAAGGGAAGAGTTTTTGAAGACTTGAAAAAAGAAGATTTGGAATAGCTTCTATGTATAATGAGATAAGGAATAATTAAAAAAAATGCTTTGCCATAATGATGGCTCAGATGAGGTTAGGGAGAATGAAGTAGTAAAAGAATCTAGTGAACATATAGTTGAGTCTTCTTCCAACTATAATCAAGTAATTCAAGTAAGAGAGCAGGATTCAGTTGAAGGAAGTAAGCAATAGAATAAGGCGGGATGATTGAAAAGCAAGGGATGATATAGAGCTAAAATAACTAACTACAAGGTCAAGCAAGATTGCACAGAAAATTAAGTCAAAATGGGTAATAATCTGAGAAAATTGTCAGGTATAGTAGCCCCAATGAGGACAATAAACAGGTAAAGGAAGATGTATAGAAAAGATAGTAAAATAGAAATTATGATCAGATAGAAATGTGAAGTTAGAGAACAAGAATAAGTGTTATGTAAAGGCAAGATATAATGTATAAAAAACATAATCATATTCTGCCATTCTCCACACAATGGAGATGCTATTGTGTTCCTAAGTTTTTGCTACGTGAGTGAGTATGACAGACAGAAACAGGGAGAAATACAGAGAAAAACAGAGAAACTGAGAGAATGCTTTCTTTTTTAGATTTTGCCTAATAATGAAACTTATGGGTCAAACAAAGGATATAGGCATCTCAATCACTTCTTTAGCTTTATTTCAAATTGCTTTATGGAAAGGTTGGACCACCATTGTATTAGATTCCCACAAACCCACCCACATTAATTAAATCCAAACTTTGCCACTTTTTCAGTTTGCTAAGTGAAATGAAATCTCAGAGTTGTTTGGATTTGCATTTCAGTTATTATTTGTGCTTCTTTCATATCATTGCTGCCTGTAATTCTTTTTGAGAAATATTTGTTCATATCTTTTGACTACAAAAATTAAAAGATTAAATGTGAATTTTGTATAATTTTAATGATTAAACCTGGCCTTGAAAAAGGGATAACAAAGCCTATCTTTTTTCCCCTTCTAAGCCGATGTCTGGAGATAAATGAGAAGGGAGCGTTGCATAAATTTTCAGCCTTATTTTGATGTATAAATTAATTTTGTAGAAATGCTTCTTTTCTCTTTTGTTTCAAGAGCAGCCTTTAGGGAAGGATATATGTGAAAAGAAAGGTGTGCAGATAGTAAAGAATACTATTGTGATAAGAAATGATGAGCTGGTTGATTTAGGCAAAACATGGAAGGAAAACATTATCCACCTCCAGAGAAAGAAGTGACAAAGAGAAATATGCGTAGTATGGTCGTGTGTGTGTGTGTGTGTGTGTGTGTGTGTGTGTGTGTATTTGAGTTTAATTATAACTTTCTCTATGGCAGAGGGAAGAGTGTGACACACAGAGTAAAAAAAAAAATTCAATAAAAAGTATAAAGGAGAGAACAAAATGAAATGTAGAAGGAGACACAGAAAAGAAGGGTAGCTTTGAAAACAATATGAACTACTTATTGCATAGGTCTTCTTGAAATGGGAATTTACTATTTTATATTGAATCCTCTCATGTTCTGCTGTGTATGTGGAACTGTTCTTTTATTCTTTTCTCATTTTATACATAAATTTAAAATAAATTAATTTTTTAAAAAGAAAGGACATTTCAAACATATAATAGAAACATTTAATAAATTAAATAAAGAAAATAAAAAATAAAAAGTAATAATAAAAATGAAGAAAGATCATAAAGAATGGGAAGTATACTACAGGACTGAATAAAGATAAATACTGACTCCGTTTTTAAAAAGGGAAGAAGAGAAGAAACACTAAAAACTGTAAGTCAAAAAACTTAATTTCAATTGTTGGCAATATCCTAGACATTGTTATTAAAGAGGTACTTAGCAAATATTTATAAAAGAAAACAATGATTACAAAAAACCATTAATAGCAGTTAAATGAAAAACTTTTATTTTTTTCTTCTAGTTCTTAATACTGAATTCATGAACTGAAAAAAGCATTTTCTTGTTTTAAAAAGAGGATTCTTTATGAAAGTATAAATCTATATTTCATACCATTTTAAAAGTATATAATAAATCACACAAATTACTTATAAAATCATCTTAGTTACCTGAACTTTCTTCCAAAATTGATTCAGTTCTCTTCTAAATATTCAAAAGATTATTTTTCACTGATGCTCTTTTTTTGTCAATACTATTATTTCTCAGCCCTCTTAACCCAGATAGAAAGGAGAAAGGGAAGGCCCTTGTAACAAATAAGCATAAGCAAGTAAATGAAATTTACTTTGGCCATGTTCAAAACTATGTCTTTTTGTAACCAATCAACATCATTTAAATAGTAAGACGTGGACTTTTGTGAATCTATCATATCCCTTCTTACAGTATACTAATAAGGCACCTAAGTGTCACAGTGGATAGAATGCTGAGCCTGAAAAAAATCAAAAGGAATTCTTTTCAAATTCAAATCTGGTTTCAGACACTTAATAACTGTGTGATCCTGGGCAAGTCACTTAACTCTGTTTGCCCCAGTTTCCTTATCTGTAAAATGAGGTGAAGAAGGAAATGACAAACTATTTCAGCATCTTTTCTTTAAAAACTACAAATTGAAGATTTGGACATGACTGAAAAATGACTAAATAACAACATACATGATTTATTATATGTCCTCTGGAACCTAAGTTCTCCATTAAATTGATAAAAATCCTTAAGTCAAAGTTTTTTGTTTATAATATTGCTTTTCTTTAAATAAATTATTATTTTAGTTCTACTCACTCACTCTATATCAACATATATGACCATGGATTCTCTAAAATTATCTTTCATTCTGTTTTATGTCAAAATAATATTTCATCATCCTCATATAACAAATTCAGTCACTTTCCAACTACCTAAGAAACAATCTAATCACTTTGATTTTTTTTTATTTTAATCCTTCCCTTCAAGAGAAAGTTTATTCTGTGATCTTCCTCTTATGATAGTATCTTGCCTCTTAATTCCATCTCTTATTTCAGCTTTTTTGCCCTTTTGAGTTTAATATATTTCTATATCTGTGAGTATATTTGTAAGCATAAGTATAGACATGTATTCAATCCAATTTTCCCATTTCCCTCTCAAGTGAGGAAGAGTAGCAAATATGGCAAAGTAAAGGCAGTGATTCCCCTGAGCTCTTCACAAAAACCCTTTGAACATCCTTAAATAATGCCATAAATCAACTCCTAGAGAGGAAGAAACCACAAAAAAGACAGGATAAAATAATTTTCCAGCAAAAGACAACTTAGAAGATTGGGAGGAATACCGAGAATGCAGCACGGTCTGCACTAGCACAAATTGAGACCCAGAAAATAAGTACAACTGGCCTAAGAAAAAGAAGGGACAAAAAGCACACTGAAAAAAAAAATTCCTTCAAAATTACAATTGAGCAAATAGAAGCTACTGAGTTTATAAAAAAATCAAGAAACAATAAAATAAAACCAAAAGAATAAAAAAATAGAAATGTGAAATATTTCACTGGAAAAAATAACTTACTTGAAAAATAAATGCAAAAAGAAATAATTTTAAATCACTGGCCTATGTGAAAACCATGATGAAAAAAAGGAGGAAAAGGGGGCTGGGCATCATCTTTCAAAAAATTATCAAAGAAAACTGCCCTGATATTCTAGAACCAGAGGATAAAATAAAAATTGAAAGAATCCATTCATCATCTCTTGATCCTAAAATGAAAACTCCCAGGAATATTATAGCCAAATTCCAGAGCTTCCAGGTCAAGGAGAAAATCTTACACACAGCCAGAAACAATTCAAGTATCATTAAGCCACAGTCAAAATAATACAAGATATAGCAACTTCTACATTCAATAACCAGAGGGTTAGGAATATGATAGTAATATATAACAAAGAAGCTAAGATTACAACCAAGAATCACTTACCCTTTCTTTAGGGAAAAGCATACATTCAATGAAATAGAGGACTTTCAAGTATTCTTGCTGAAAAGATCAGAGCTAAATAGAAAATTTGACTTTCAAATATAAAACTCAAGAATAGTATAAAAAGAAAAATAGGAAAGGAGAATAATAAAAGGTTTAATAAGATTAAACTGTTTTCATTCCTACACAGGAAGATGATACTTCTTACTCATAAGAACTTTCTCATTTAGGACAATTAGAAGTATATATAGACAGGGATACAGGTGTGAATTGAATATGAAGGGATATCTTAAAAATAAAATTAAGGAGTTAAGAAAGGAATACACTGGAAGAAAGAAAAGGTAGAATGGAATAAACTATCTCATGTTAAAGAAACAAAAAAAAAAAAAAAACTTTTACAGGGGAGGGGAAGAGTGAGTGAACCTTACTTTTAGTCAGAACTGACTAAAGGGGGAATAATATATACACTAAATTGAGTATAGAAAAATCTATCTTATCCTAAAGGAAAGCAGGAAAGGAAGAGATAAGAAAAAAGTAAAGTACTAGAAGGGAGGACAGAATGGGGGAAAGGGTAATCAGAAACAAAACAATTTTGAGGAGGGACAACATGAAAGGAGAGAGAGAATAGAATAAACCGAGGGGATTAGGACTGAGGACAAAAGAACGATAGTAACTGAAAGCAATTTTGAATCAAATTTCTCTAATAAAGGCCCATTTCTCAAACATGAAGAGAAAGGGATCAACTTTATAAAAATAAAAGCCATGCCCCAATAATACAAAGATATAAAGTTTTCAGATGAAATACTTAAAGCTGTCTCTATAGTCACATGAAAAAGTGTTCTAATTCACTATTGATTGAAGAAATGCACAATAAAATAATTCTGAGATATTATCTTACAAGAAAGGAAAATAAATGGTAAAGGGGCTGTGAGAATAATGAAACATTAAAGTATTACAGTAGAGTTGTGAACTGATTCAACCATTCTGTACATCAATTTGGAACTATAGGCTATAAAATCCAAAATCCAAAGGGCTATAAAAGCATGTCTCCTTCCTTTCTCTTCTCTTCCACAAGCCATCAAAACAAAAGTAATCTGTCCTTAGATCCTTTCATTGTTAACTCCCTCAATACTCTTTGCTGACATCTGAAATGATAATTCTTTCTCCATCAAAATGTTAGTACTATAGCATACAACTTCTTCTAGGTACTCAGATGAACTTATTTGTCTACATTTCTCTGAAGACTCATGTTTATTTCAAAGTTTCTAAGTTATTCTAGTCTTTTAATCAGAAATGCTTCAAAGTCTTCTATTCCAGTAAAGTTCTATTTTCTTTTTCACTCAGCTTTTCAGAGTAAGATGTTCTCTGCCTAACTCTTTTGCCTCTTGGAATACTGGAGTTTACAATCTCCTCTAAACTTCTATGATACTTCTATGATTCTATAACTTCTTGGTACTGAACTGCTTGCTTCTGAGTTCTTGAGGCATTTTTTCCCAAAATTTCTAACTTTTGCTATAATAATCCTGGGACTTTACTTTTAAAATGGTGGTTTTCAGAAAGTCCTATTAGGTTCTTAAACTATCTTAGCTTGACCTCATTTCAAATTCTCTCAATTTCTTTTGATTTTGCTTTAATATTTCTTGCTGTGACATGAAGTCACCGATTACTATTTGGTCTATTCATATTTTCAAGAACTCCATTTCTTGGGTTGGCTTTAATTATTTATTCATTTTTTTTAAATCTCTTATAGATATTCATGTACCTTATTAAGAAATCAACATTTTCCTCCTTGAATCTCTGATCAAAGCTAATAAGGAATTAAATTTATAATAACAGTTCTTTATACTGATCAGATATTTTTTGATTTACTTATATCTTCCTTCTTAGTTCTTGCATTTGAGATTTTGTGCTAGAGCCAGTCTCTAGCACTTGCTGTATTTTGAGGTGAAGTGATAAGCCCCATTCAATTTTCTCCTAGGGTCCGACCCTGAGTTCCTGCACCAAGATCCAACTCCTGTGATAAGGTGGCTTGGATCTTTGAGTTTGAGTACATCCTCATGACGCTCTTTAATGTTTCAGGATACACTAAGGGACCTCAGAGTCTAGGTTGCCCTAGTCTTGGCCCTGTAGTGCTGGACTTGTCCCTGTCTGATAATCCTGCCTAAGACCATTCAAAATCCTCATCTTAATATTTCTGGAAATCTTCCAATCTTGCTGCCGTATAGATACAGTCCTGTACAACATACATATGTCCCTTGACATCTCTGTTCTGGGAAGTTCTACCCTCCTATGAATGATTTTAGTGGCTTTTCTATTTTTCCCCCCTTTCATATCATCCTTGGGATTCAACCTCACTTCTGTTCAGTTCTGTAGAGGAAATCAGCATAGTTTCTCATTGGATTTCTTAATAATTGCCCAGAATAGTGCAGTTTTTAGGCTGTGCTGAAATAGATATATGAAGGCCAAACAGACTGCTACTATTCTGTAAGCCATATTAACAGTATGAATAACATCATTTCCTTTTGAGACTGAGACAATAGACAGACAAATCAGAGAATGAAGTGCTTCTGATTGATATAGATGTTAACCAAAGTACTTAGCATTACAGTACATTAGCATGCTAATTTTATGGACAAGATAGAATGGAATGGGATAAATGATAATAGCTTAGATTTGAAACTGATAGATGTAGAGACATGAAGGCTAGTAAATACTGTTTCCATATAACTGGTTCCATGTATGAAAGGCCTAATTGGAAAAAATTTCATCTAAGACCAAAAGATGTGATAACTTAAAACTAATTTCTCAATAATCAACAAACTCTCACTTAATCATAACCTCTCCAGCAGAGGGATTTCTGAACTCCTGGCAATCATGATTCAAACTCCATTCTCCATCCCCTACAAACCAACATTCCCACAGCGTCCCACTCTAAAACTACCTGTCCTCTGCCACTAAACTATCTAAAACATCTGCTCCATAAAGAACTTAATTTCACCATAAATAGTAAGCTTTCCAATTATGATAAAGGTTATCATTATCCTTCTAGTCACCTACTTCTCATCCTCAATTTTTCTTTCTCACTTATCCCCATTGTACCCCATGTGTTGATAAATCCTATAGGCTTCATAACAACTTCATGTATTCTTCTTTCTCCTTCTTGATACTATCAGTTTTTGCAGATTCTCATGCCCTCATACCTGGATTATTCCAATGGCTTTCTGACTTGTCTCCTTACTGAATTTTCTCCCTACATTAGTCCATCTTCCACTCTACTATCAAATTAATCTTAATAAAGTGAAGGTCTGACCATTTAACCACCTCCCCACTCAATTCCCTATCACTAGTAGAATCAAATATAACATCAATTCCCATTCAAAGCCCTTCATAACCTGCTCTTCCTCCTAACTTTTCCAGTCTTCTTAAACTTTACTCAGTTTATATTCTGTAGTCCAGTAATTCAGGCTCCCTTTGGCTATATCTTCGCACTGAACACCATCTCCCATCTCCAAGCATATTCAATAACTGTCTCCCATGAATGGAATGCTCTTTGCTGTTATGCTTTTTAGGCTTCCTTCAAATCCCAGAAAAATCTCAGCTTTGGGAAGAAGTTTTTCTGGATTTCACTTAAAGCTAGAACATTCACATTAACTAATGATTTCCAATCTGTCAAGCTAACTACTTAATAGTTGACTTTGATGGCTTTTAAGGTCTCTTAACAAAGCTGGGGCAACTGTAAAATTTAAACATAGATTCTGTAATCTTCAAGGGTCAGCTCAAATTAAATCTCCTCAGTGAGGAATTTTCCAACTATCATATTCACATCTTTGAACTCTGAGAACATTTACAATTAGTACCAAAGAACTTAATATCTAAGAATACTCTAATTTTATTTATGTTCGTTTTTCTCCCTCCCATAACATTAGACAAATAACAGGTACCCAATAAGATTTAGTGATGAACTGATTTGTGTTTTTGATCAAACCTGTATTTTATGAAATATAGCAATATATTAGCTATGAAGAACTTACCCTACCATATTACCCTGAGTAATATGGATTACTCACAATATCTGCAACACATGTGTCAGAGATAGAATCTGAAGATGAGTTTTCCTATATGGATTACTCACAATATCTGTAACACATGTGTCAGAGATAGAATCTGAAGATGAGTTTTCCTAACCCTAAAATCTGTTTTCTCTCCACTATAGTTTGCTGTCTAATAACCATAATTACTGTAATTATGTATCTATAATGATGGCACAATGGATACTGGATTTAGGGCATGCCCAGCTGTTGTAATGGCTACTTCTCTGTACAAATAGGGAAGAGATTAGGGACTGTGATAAGAACTGAATCTGATTTCACTGTCATAAGGAACTCATGTGTGAGGAAATTTCCTCTTCTAATGCAATCAGTAACTACTCTGCAATTTAGAACCATAAAACTTTATTTAGGGCACCAAAAAATTAATTGACATGCAAGGGTTTACATAGAACTTAAAGGCCTGGAATTGAGAAATGAACCTTAGGTCCTCTTGAATTCAGTTTTTGCATGCTTAGAGGTCAATTTGTATCCACTAAGCTATGATGGCTATCTATAAAAATATACAAAATGAAATTCTGAGAAGGAAAAACAAATAAAATACAACATTTAAAAGACTTACAGAGGCAGCTCTTCTGCAGTTAACATCACGATCAAACACTGTAACAATTACCAAAGCACTGAGGAGAGAAAAAAATAAATCTATTATTTTAAAATAAATTTACAAAATAACAGAAAGTATTTAACAAGAGCTCTTAGGAATCGGGGTGCTTTTCCTTTGATCAAAAATATTAATGTATTGAGTATCTAATATATATGAGGCACTAAAGAGTGTTGTGGGAGATCTAATAAGAAGCAGAGGCAGACATTCTCAAAGTATGCAAAATCACAAAAAAAAACCATATAAATATCATATGAGTATCAGAGTCAATTAATAATCAACTATTAGTTCAAAGGAGAGAGAGAATGACTTCCAGTACAACCAGAAGATTCACTAAGAAGGTGACAACTATACCATTACACTGGCAGAACTATTAGTCATTCCTAGAAGAGAGTAGAGAGTATGAATGACACAGTCAGTTTGCCTAGAGAAAAAGGTACATATAGTAGCACTGGGTCACACTGAAAACCTTAAGTTGGTAGGTACAAAGTTTCTCCTTGGAGATTTGTAGGAGGATAAGGATTTAACACTTTACAATATAGGAAATAAATACTGTAAATACAACAAAATGTATAAAGTGATACACAGATATAGAAATTGAGAATAAATATATTTCTCATCTTTCAAATACAAGGGCAAGTGGTCATTTTAGAATTTGTACCAATACAGAGTTCAAAGACATTCAAAATCAATAGTCACAAATACATATTTTGAAGAAAAGTGCCAATCTTGCCAAACATCTTCAAGAACTTCGTATACACATACATATACTTCATATATGTATGTGTGTATGTGTGTGTATATACATATATACACACACACACAATTAGGAAATGATATATATACACATACACACACATACATACAAATACATATACTTATCAATATTTTATACTCCAATATTTTCTAAAAGCAAAGTAGCAAATTCCCTATGTACATAATTTTATGTATTCCTTGTTTTACAAGCTTGAGATTTTCAAATGGTTACAGATTAATAACAAACTATTTTAAAATGTATTGCAATATCTTTATATTAAGATAATTTTAAGTTTTTACTACACTCAAATATTTATCAAATGCATTGTATACTCAAGTACCTCACCCAAAAGTCAGAAATATACATTTGCTCTCAAAAAGTTCATAATCTATTTTTTTTAAAAAAGAAATATGTAAAAATACCCATGATACAAAAATGTTTTAAGAAAAAACTCCACATCAATTAGAGTTTTCTACAAGTGGAAAAAAAACAAGCAAGAACTAGATGATATGATA
Source organism: Sminthopsis crassicaudata (assembly GCF_048593235.1). Lineage (NCBI taxonomy): Eukaryota > Metazoa > Chordata > Mammalia > Dasyuromorphia > Dasyuridae > Sminthopsis > Sminthopsis crassicaudata. Next base: position 304,704,046 of record NC_133620.1, on the reverse strand, counting down.
AAAACTAAGCTCTGACTATGACATAAGAACAAACGTATTACATGCCTATAATGTATTATGAACCTATTAACAACCACTGATTAAACATTTTAAGCACCTACTATATGCCAGATATGAGCACTGAGATGAGTAAATTAAAAGACAGTCCCTATTTTCCAGGAACTTATGGTAAAAGAGGAGACAATATGCAAATAACTTTGTGTAAACAATCATATATGTATATATATTATTACATAATATATACATATATAATAAATTGGAAATAATGTTTGAGAACAACAAAAAGGCTAGTATCAATGGATCACAGCATTCATGTCAAAGTTTTAAGTTATAAAAAGATTGGGAGAGAAGATGGGGGTAGGGGTAAGTAATGAGCAGCTTTGCTTGACAAAGAAAGGATTTTATCTGTGATCCTGAATGTGATAGTAAGTCATTTGGAGTTTACTGAGTAGGGAGGTGACAAGGTCTAATCTGCTTTAGGAAAACTAATTTGATGACAAAAGAAGATGGACTGAAGTGTGAGGAAAGACATCTAGCAGTAGATCAAGAAGCAGACTACTGCAATATTCCAGACATAGCGAAAGAGAATGAAAAAGACTGAAAAGAGGAGACAATCAGGAGAAAATACTGTCATAAAAACATAGAAAAAACAAGAGTTTTACGTAGAAAATAATGATCAACAATGCCAATGGTTGCAAGAGAGTTCAATAAAGACAAAAAGGTCATTATACTTCACAATTAGGAAATGATTGAAAACTCTGAAAACAGCAGGCTTTTTAAAAAATATATTTTCAAGTGTTTTATTTTTCAAATATCTATAAAGATAATTTTCAACATTTATTTTTGTAAGACTTTTGTGTTCCAGATTTTTTTCCCTCCCTCCTTTATCTCCTCTCTCCTCAAGGCAGCAATCTGATATTGGTTAAATATGCAGAATTCTTTTAAACATATTTCCATATTTGTCATGTTATACAAGAAAAATCAGCCCCCAAAGGGAAAAACTATGAGAAAGGAAAAAGCAAATAAATAAAAATGCTTTGATCCTCACTCAATCTCCATAGTTCTCTCTCTGGATGAGAACGGCATATTCCATCACAAGTCTACTGGAATTGCCTTGAAATCACCACATTGTTGAGAAAAGCCCAATCCATCACAATTGATAATAATCATAATCTTGTTTTACAACACTGTCTTGGTCCTGCTCACTTTACTTGGCATCAATCTTTCCAGAAAGTAAAAGTCTTTCCAGGTTTTTCTGAAATAAGCCTATTCATCATTTTATAGAACAATAATATTCTATTACATTCATATGTTATAACTTATTCAGCCATTACTCAACTGATGGCCATCCACTCAGTTTCCTGTTCCTTGCCACTACAATAAGAGCGATAACAAACATTTCTGTGCATGTGAGTCCTATTCCCTTTTTTATGATATCTTTGAAATATAGACCCAGTAGTGAAACTGCTAGATCAAAGGGTATGTGAAGTTTGATAGCTCTATGGGCATAGTCCCAAATTGATCTCTAAAATAGTTAGATCATTTCATACCTCTACCAACAATGCACTAGTATTCCAATTTCCCCCCACATCTCCTTCAGCATTTATCACTATTTTTTCTTTTCATCTTTGCCAAGCTGAGAGGTATGAGGTGGTAGCTCAGAGTCATCTTAATTTGCATTTTTCTAATCAATAATGATTTAGAACATTTTTTCATATGATTATAAATGGCTTTAATTTCTTCACCTAAAAATTATCTATTCATATCTTTTGAAATTTTATCAATTAGGAAATGACTTGTATTCTTACAAATTTGAGTCAGTTCTCTGTATTTTAGAAATTAAACCTTTATCAGAAACACGGCTGTAAAAATTGTTTCCCAACTTTCTGTTTCCCTTCTAATCTTAGCTGCATTGGTTTTGTTTGTGCAAACCTTTTTTAATTTAATATACTCAAAATTATATTGGAACATTTCTTGGGGATAGCTTTCTCAAAGAGTTTAATCACAGAATGCTCAAGAGATATGAGAAAAAAGTTAGAAAGGATGAATGGATCAAAAGAGAGTTTGAGGGAATGAAAAGACATGGACATGTTTATTGGCAGCATGAAAGCACCAGTAGCTAGAGAGAGACTGAATGGAAGTGATAGAGATTACAAGAGATGGGGCATATTGCTAGAGGAAATGGAATAGAAGGACACCTCTTCTTTTGAGACAAGCAGGAAATAATAACAATAACAGAAGGCATCTGTCAGTTAGTTAATAAAGAAGATATGAAACATTTATTATGTGCCAGCCCAAAGAAATAAAAATATAAAAAGAGGCAAAAGGGCAGTCCATCACTTTAGAGAGCTCACATATTGATATAGGAGACAAAAAAATGGACAAATAGATAAAAACAAGATGAATAGGAAATAATTAAGACAAATAAGATGTTAGAATTAACAAGAGTTGGAAAAGGCTTCCTATGGAAAAATGGGATTTTAGTTGGGAATTGAAGGCAGCAGTAAACCAGGAGGCAGAGATGTTTAGAGAACATTCCAGACATATAAGCTATCCAGAAGAAATGCCTAGAACCTAGAGAAAGACTGTCTTATTTGTAGAATAGCAAGAAGGGACATATCACTAGATTGAATACATCATAGGTAGTAATTGATTAGAAAGGTAGCAGGGGGTCAGGTTATCAAGGGCCTTAAATGACAAACAGAGGATTTCATATTTGATCTTGGAAGCCCCAGGAGTTTAGGAAGTAGGAGGTGATATGATTTGACGCATTTTTTAGGAAGAATGGTTCCTGAATGAAGGATGGATTAGAGTATCAAGAACTTCAAAATAAGCAGACCCACCAGCATGCTACTGTAACAGCCAACCAATCAATTGCTCAATCAATAAAGATGTAGTAAGAGGAGGAGGGAATGGGAAATCACACGCTCATCGTCATGCTGGGGGAATAATTGTCAGACACAATGCTAAGTACTGAGAATAGAAAAAGATGAAAAAGACATTCCTGGTCTTCAAGGAGCTTACAGCCCAAGAAGGAGACATAAAGGACAAATAAATATTTACAAAACAAGTTATATACATAATAAATAAAAAATAATTAACAGAGATAAAACACTGGAATTAAGAGGAGTTGGGGAAGGCTTCCCCAATAGAAGACTGTACTTAAAGGAAGCCAGAGAGGTTAGTAGCTAGGAGAAGGAAGTTTTCAAGCATTAGTCAGAGAGAATGTCTGAAGCCAAGAGATGGGGCATCTTGTTGATATGGAATAGCCAGGAAGCCAATGATAGTGAAATGAAGAATATGTTGTGGGGAATAAATTTTAAGAAGTCTGAAAAGGTAGAAAGAAGTTAGGTTATAAAGGGCTTTGAAAGCCAAATGGAACTTTTTATATTTGATCTTGGAGGCAATAGGAAGTCAGTAGAGTTTAGTGAATAGTGGCGTATCATAATCAGACCTGTGTTTTAGTTTCTAGATTTTAGAAAAATCACTTCCGTGGCTGGATGACAGATGGACTTGAGCTAAGCAGACTGACCAGCAGGTTTTTCATCCAGGCATGAGGTGATGAGGGCTTGCACTAGAGCAGGGGTTCTCAAACTACGGCCCGCAGGCCAGATGTAGCCCACTGAGGACGTTTATGCGGACTACCGGGTTATGGCAAATGGGCTGAAGGGCGGAGGCAGAGTGTGAGTTTTTGTTTTTACTATAGTCCAGCCCTCCCACAGTCTGAGGGACAGTGACCTGGCTCCCTATTTAAAAAGTTTGAGGACCACTGCACTACAGTAATGGTAGTGTAGGGATGGTACTTAAAATTGTCAGTATAGGGATAGTACTTAAAAGAAACTTAAAGGAAAATGAGGTCATTTTGAGAATGGAGAAGAAATGGTTGATCTTAGCAGTGGGGAAGGAGGCAGTAGACAGGAAGAGATAGAAGATAAGTGACAGAGAAGGGATGACATGAGGGGCAATCTGTAAGACAAGACTAAATGGCATTGCTTAAGCAGGTAAAGAGTAAGGTAGTTTCATCATATAAGACAGGGGTAAAGGAGGCAATAATGGCAAAAAGCATATGAGTAATATAAGATGGGAAAGAGGAAAGGAAAAAGGAGCTCATGGTGAATGGCCTTTATTTTTTCTGTAAAATATAAGTTCTCAGCTGTAAACCTCAGAAGGGTAGGGTGTATAGAATAATTAGCTGTATAGAATTACTAGCAAGAGTGAAGTAACATAAATTTGAAGTGGATCCAAAAGAAAATTGTTTGATTTTCTCCACCTTCATTCAATAGCATCTATATGGGAGTGAAGGTGGCAGATGATAAAAGTGTAATCATGGTATAATTCAACAAAGTGATGAGGGAATTAGGAATTCAAGAAGAAAGATGAATTGGTTCAAGAAGGGGAAAAGAAGAGTGGATAAAATAAGGGGATGGTCTGGGAAAGAATTCACAAGTTGAAGGATTAGAAGTCATAGTTTAGAAAAAAAGTAGAGATTGGTAAGGGAAAGGAAAAAGGAGGGTGAAATATCAATAGAATCTGGTCAGACATAGGGATTTTGGAATTCTTGAACATGAAGGTGTTATCTTTATGGATTATGGCAAGATGACAATCTTTATATATACCTGAGGTGGAGCAGATGTGGGAAGTAAATAGGTAATAAGTAGTAGCTGCCCTATCTGAATCATCAAGAAGAAGTCAGGTTTCAATGACTGACAGAAGAGAAAAGAAGAAAAGATCTAAGATGTTGCTTATGGAACAGGACATATCGGAGTGCATAGTCAAAAGGGTAGGTGGCATTTGATTAGAACTCATAGGTAAGGTGGTAAAGTTAGATGGGAATAAGGTAGATGGGAGGTGACGAATGAGGTTTAAATGATAAACTTCAGAATCACTGGGATATGTACATTATGGCTGGTTGTGAGAATGTTCATCATTGAATGGAAAAAGTACTTCTCTTCCCAAAGGACATTGGAGAACAGGTGGACACAAGTGCAATACAAGTTGGAAGGCACATAGATGATCAGATGGAAGTGCCCATTTCACTACTCTTTACTTTAAAGCTTGGAGATTAGACAGGAATCAATACAGCAAGTGAAAAACTCTAACCTGCACAGCAGAAGGAAGCTCTGTTTCCCCCCAACTTTGGATGAACTGAGTTCAAAGGAAAATTCTTTTCCTTTGTACTGCTGCATAGGAGTTCTCCACATCCTAGTTGGGAAATCAGGCTGGGAGTAGGATGTGGAGTGGCTTTATGTATATGGAAATAGAAGTGGCCTAAATCCCTGTTGTGAGGAGACACACAAAGCAAGACACACAAGGTAAGAAATTAGGGGAAGATCACTTTGGTGAAAAGAGATAAAGAAGCTGAAGAGAAGGAAAAGTGAAGGAAGAAGAGAGAGAGAATGAAACAAGAGGGAAAAAGAAAAAAGATGACAGAACTATCAGTAGATTTCTTCAATATTTTTTATAAAATAAAAAGCAAAGTTCTCAGGAGGTATCAACACTTGACACTTGCTTAGCACTCATAGCACTTGACTGTTGTCTTGATTGAGCAATATACTCCCCAGCTTCACCATTACTGGTATTGCCCTTAGCTATGGGCAGCTCCCATGCAAAAGAGGTGCACAGGACTGTCAGGTTGGAGTCCACAATGCTGAAGTTGTGGAACAGACAGATTATAGGGCAGTTCCTGTAGAACAACATGGCTACATGATATAGTCTCCCAGGTCCCAAAACAGTAGGACTGCAAAGGACAAGAAGTGATTATTATGCTAAGCAGAGGGAGGAGCAGGAGGAGCAGGAGGAGCAGGGTAACATGAACAGCACCAGTTGGAGCTCAATTGGAGACTGCTGCAATTATCATTATTATGATAATTATGAAGGACCCACCACTCCTGGCAGCCTTGAGCTCCAGGACATGGCTGTAATCATCACACCATTGGTACCCACATTTCCTCCATCCCCCAAGAAATTTGGATAGTGTGGAACAGGGGAGATAAAGGTCGAGTTTTCTTTCAAAAAAAGAGATCAAGAAAGGAAGAACTTGGCAGGATTAGATAGGGCTGCCTTGTTTCTCAAAGCTAGAAACCCTACTTATCCCTTTGGGGAATTGGATAGGGAGGAATGGTTAGAGTATGGACTGGAGATATATTCCTCATGGGAAAAATTTGTTCAGTACTCAACGTTTTTGCCACTCCTCTTATCTTCTGGAATCAGTTAAAGACAGTACTAATGTCCAAGGTCAGAATTTGGGAAAGAGGAAAAGGAAGAGGCAAGTGAATTCATTGTGGGAAAGAGGAGTGTTCAGAAGGTTAGTTATTATCAGATAATAACTAATATAAATAAATATTATATATAAATAAATAATAAAAATAATAATAAAAAATAATCACATCAGTTAGCAATTTTCAAATTTTGACTGGGTGGTAAATATATGTAAAGTGAGTCTCCTAAGAGCTGTTAGGTACTGGGATAAGTAGTTTTACAAATATTATCTCATTTTATCTTCACAACAATACTTAAAGATAGCAGTATCATTATCTTCGTTTTTCAGTCCAGGAAACTAAGGCAGACACAAAGATACTAGGGTGATTTCCCATTTTCTTCTCCAGGTCATTTTACAGTTGAGGAAATGGAAGCAAATAGAGTTAAGGAACTTGTCCAACAACTAGTAAATATCAAAGCCCACATTTGAACTTTTAATTTCCTACTTCTAGGCCCAGTGCTTTATCTATTGCAATGCCTAGCTGCCATAAATGCAAAACGCAAAGTACTTCATTCTTCAATTTATGCCTTCCCAAATATTTCCTCTTCCTTCTCTTTTAATGGGAGTTAAATACTAAGATGTGCAAACCTCAAGAAGTATTCGATTCTTAATCCTTATATCCCTAATTCTATTGCAAAACTTTTATCTTGAGAGCAAAGAGTACTATAAATATTTTGATGTCTTCTCAATGGCTTCCTTGGAATGACCTTAAAGATTGCCTTATTTCCTACGCTCATTTAGAACTTTGATGTCTCAGACTATACTAATTTTTTGTCTTTCCCATCATATTCTATACCTCCCTAAACTCATCATTATGAAATCTCAGGACCTTATAAGATCAAATCAGCTTCAGTAAATACAATCCCTCTAATTGGAGGACGAATCCATAAAGTCCTCAACCTCCATTAAAGGAGAAATTCTCCAAATTTTTACCTGCTCATTTTGAACTTCTTTGACTCCTCAATCTGAACTAATTTTGCATTTCTTCCACCATGTAGGGAATTTCTTCCTGAATCCCTACCCCACTTTTTAGTTTTCTTTAGTATGCAGTCTTCTCATGTTCAATTATAAGCTTTTTGAGGACAGGGATTCATTCTTTTTATTTGCACTTGTCCCTTTGCTATTCCTGGAACAAGATACTCTTTCAACTATGGATATTTTCACCGGCTGTCATCCATTCCTGGAATACTCTCTTTTCTTCCTGTCTTCTTTCCAGTCCTAGCTAAAATCTTATCCTCTACAACAAGCCTTTCCTAATCTTTCTTAAATCTAATGCTTTCTCTCTATTGATTAATTCTTACTTATCCCATATGTAACTTGTTTGTCCAAGTATTTGCATATTATAAGCTCTTCTAGGTCAGGGATTATTTTCTGTCTTTCTTTGTATTCCCCAAGCTAATAAGCACAATGCAATACACATGGGTGCTTGAAATGTTTATTGACTATTATTTATTATTATTATTATTATTAAGTTCTTAGGGTATAAATCCAGTAATGAAATTTCTGGGTCAATGGGCACGAACATTTTAGTTTATTTATTTGCATAATTCTAAATTACCTTGCAAATTGGTCATACCAATTCACAGCTCCAGTAACAATGCCTTACTGTCCCTATAATCCCACAACTCCTGTTCTACTGACTTTTGGCATTGTAATCTTTACCAACTGCAAAGTGTGTGGCTAGGACTCTTAGGTGATCAGAAAGCTGCAATAGGGAAGCAGGGAACCAGGTTTCAGGTCCTAGATCTAAGGACAGATATGTCTCCTTTTAGGGAATGCTAGGTCTGGTGTTAGGAAAAACTCATCTTCCTGAGTTCAAATCTATTCTTAGACACTTACTAGTTGTACGACCCTGGCCAAGTCACTTAACCCTGTTTGGTTCCATGTCCTCATCTGTAAAGTGATCTGGAAAAGGAAATGGAAAACTACCCTAGTACCTTTGTCAAGAAAATACCAAAATGGTATTAGGAAGAGTTGAACACAACTGAACAATAATCTAAGTCATAGTAGGGAAGAATGAGGGGGGGACCTAACTAGTATGTAGAGAGACTTAAAGCAGCGATATCAACTAACAAGCTAATGCAATAGTCTAGGCAAGTGATATGGGACTGTACCAATGTGATGAAAGTGTTAGAAAAGAGAAGTTATCCTAGATAAAGTATAGGACTGGTATTCATGAAGTGCATTTCTAGCTTACGCTCTCAAATAATATCTCATATCCATGTAAAACTTTTAAGATTTCTATGAGTAAAGTCCAACAGAAATGATTTATTACAAAACTATATGTGACTACGTATATAAATGTATAGAAAATATTAGAAGACTCAATATAAATCCAGTAGAAATTAACTTCCTTTTGAAAACTAAGAGAAAAGGGTTTTTCTGTTCATTTTAGCAGAGATGTGTGAACTCTTATACTCAAAAACATACTGTCCAAATTACTTGATCTAAGTTGATTTTTGTTGAATTTTTTTTTATCATTTTATCTCTATTACTAAATGTTACAGTGTTAAGGTTCCAAGTTTTGCCATATTTAAGAAAAAATCAGCAAAACAGCCATTACCCAAATAGAGAGTTTTACCCTAATTCTGTACCTTCAAGCCAGCTAAGAGGAGGAATCAGCTGAAAAACAATGAAAAACAATGGCTGGTCTCCAAAGCTATTTATTTTAAGAACAAATACAGGCTTAAACTTAAATTTCATATTTTAGAACAAAATAAGTTTGTCACTAGAAATTTAGCAATGATGGTTGCTTTAGGCAACACAGCTGTCTAAAAACTAGCTTTTTATTATCATCAAACTCAAGTACACTGAATTACATCTAAATACATAATGCTACATAAAAACTAACAAATCTCAAAATTCTGATTACATTTCAATATGTCAACTTTAATGGTGTCTTTTTCAACAATTTATTTCTACTTTTAATTTTATTATGAAAATTTTAAAACCTAACCTAAAAATGAGTCATTCATTTTCATTTTGCATCTGAAAGGAGGGACCATTAATAGTGATACTACAAACAAGCCAAGAAACCAACCTCTGCATAAGCTGAAACGTGTTTAAGGCTTAGACTGCTTTCACTGAAGAGATTTATGTGATACTTCACCAGACTTTCCTAACACAGAGGAATAGTTGTGTTCAAGTGAAGGTACATGTCTTGACTTGTTAGAAACTCACTTCACCTGATTTTAATAAGAACTGCAATTGCTATATGCTCCCATATATCCATTTTTTTTTTATTCAATTATTATGGTACTTTTGAATACTAGTAATGCTAAATTCCTAGTTTTAAATAAAAATATCCCAATTTCAATATTAACTTCAATTGTTCTATCACTTCCCTCAACAACTTCAATTCATTCAACATCTTCATAATTTATCAACCACTTGAAAAACTACAGAGAAAAAAAAAAAGTTGACTTACAACTTTAGACATGTTTTACATGTCTTATGGGTTAAACACTATTGTGAAAAGGAAAAACATCATCTAATAGATTAAAATTACAAAATCAAAATAGATTAAAATTACAGCTCTTTAATGTTATATGATAGAATCAAAATCATTTGGGAACACAGACACTTTGGGTCAAGAAATGCCTATTGAATTTTCGCGAAAAGAAAAAGGCTTTACATTTTCATTCATGGAAGTTGTAATATAAAGAAACAGAGAATAAAATATAGCTCTGAGCAATACTTCATATTTTCTTATTCCTCAGAACAAACTTGCCCTGAAGAAAGAAGTATCAGTTGAAGCAATATCCATACCATTCTTTTCTTCTCACCACAAACACGCACCACCCCAGGGAAGGTGAAGCCACATGCACTCCCAGAACTCTGTGTGTACTGCTTGAATAAGGCGCTAGGCTAAGAATTAGTAAAACATGAGAGTCAGCATTCATCTCTCACTAGGAGGGGCAGATACTAAAGCAGAGTCATTCACTAAACACTTACTTCATGATGCTTATAGTGAAGTCAAAATGAACTAAGATTACAAAACAGTTTCAGGTGATGAAATCTATTTATCAAGAAACAATTATAGCATTATTTAGCAATAACTATTTAGAAAAGTGCATTTTTGTCTGCACACTGCAAGTGGTTCAGGGCTACTGTCACAATATCTTTTTTAAAAATAATTCAAAACTGCTCTGCACAAAAATATTTAAACTGTAAATGTTTCATTGTTACTGTGTTAAACTCCATTTTCAATTTCAAGACATTCACATTTCTTTCTCAATCAGTACATTCATTTTTCCATTTATCTTCTCTGCCTGGGTGGTAAGCAAAAAAAAAAAAAAAGATTTTAAACAAAACATAAATTTCAAACTTTAAGAATCTTATCAATTCATCAAATGTACTTCAACAGGATAGGTTGTTTAGGCGAAAACATCTATAATTGTTTTATGAAAGAATATTTACTCAAGATTGTTTTGGCAAAATCTTTGGAAGCAACTAAACTAAATCCTTTTAAAAAAAAACATTAAGCAAATCTGAAGGATGTAAATTAGTTTCATTTGTTGTTTATGTAAGAACAAATATTTTAAACTTTGGCTGCCAATGGTTACCTCATATTCTCTATGATATAAATTCCTCAGGAAATTATTTCATAATGCTTTTTGCCATTTTATTATTACTTTCTACTTGGATTTTGTCAGTTGTTTTCTTCTCATTTTGTGAACAAAATTTAAGTTACTTTTTCTAAATGCTGGAAAAAAGAACTATAGTTAATAGAACTCTGTCATTCACCACCTTATTTACTGTGTCTAAAAGTTGGTAATTAAAAATTTATAAAGCATTATAAACAAAGAAGATTTTCCTTTGAAAAATACACCCAATCTGATGATCAAAAAGAAAAAGTATCAAAGGAATGGCAGGTACAAACCAGCACCATCTTCTATGATTTATATTAATCTATATGTATTTTTATTTAATTTGTATTAATTGTGTTAATTAGCTTAAAATTATTCATTTGCAAAAAATTTGTTCCCATTATTCTATCACAGCCAACAAAATATGGGTTTGAAGTCTAGCTAAATGTGGGAGAATTAGAAGTGAACCTCCTTAAGAAACCTGTTAAACTAGACTAGAAAAAAAAAAAAAAGCATACACTTCGACAAAGGGCATTTGTATTGATTCATGAATTAGGAACATGAATAAAATGTCTAAAGAAACTTCAAAGAAAAACATGTGTGTGAAGCAAAACTTACATATATAATAAAGATTTCTGACATCATTTGTATTAACAGGAAATAATGATACTAAGCCTCAACGTATAGACAAAACTGAATTTAATCTGCATTTTGAGAAGTTGACAATTTCAATGCAAACTGTTATATGGAAAAGAGAGTGAAAGTCGAGAAAGACTGGATTCAAGAATTTATTCTAACCATGATTATATGACTATGACCAAGTCCCTTACTCTCTCCATAGTCCCCCAAATTACTTCTAAAACAAGCTACTAGAGTTTCCAAAGAAGAGATTCCCTAAGGATGAAATTTTGATTCAGACCAACAAACCACACTGGGCTTCTCCCCTTCCTTCTCAGTAATAAGCAATAAAATAGGAATGCTTACAGAAATCAAGACAGTTTAATATCTATATAGATCAAAGGACCAAAAGTATAATTTGTTTTTACATAGCACAATCTCAAGTCTCCATTCACATTATTTTGTTCCTGAAGATTTCATGCATTTCTAGAAACTTTTAAGGCACTTGAATTCTACTGTCTACTCCCTAGATATTTATGGTTTTTTTCCTTGATTAAACAGAGAAACTTGTAAATGCTAGTTCATAAATACAAAATGTGTCAGTGACAGGTCAAGAATTTCAGTTCTCAAATTATAAAACAGCCTACACAGGGTGTGACAGGATAAACTTACACATACTACTCCACCCAAGGGCCACAATGTAACCTGAAGGGACTCCTTGCTTACTAAGGAGCACGATGTAGACTAAAATGGATAATTCTATAAAAGATCTCATTGATTTAACTAAGGGAGATGTGTGAGTGTGTGCCACACATTAAATTCAGTACTCTACTGTGCTAAATTTCAAACCTCTTAACTAACTAGAAAAAAGTGTTACAGAAAAATAAATAAATAAAATTGCTTTTAGTCTCTTGTATAGCAGTAGTAACAGTAATAGTATAGCAGTAATATAAGTGAGAAATGTGACAAAATTAAAAGAGATAATGAAGGGCAGAACCAATTTGGCAGAGTAAAGTCAGGGGCTCTTCCAAGTTCTCCCCTAAATCCCTTTAAATAATGACTCTAAAATTCTAGACCTGCAGATTCCACAAAAAAAGACAGAGTAAAACAGTTTTTAAGCACAAGACAATTTGGAAGTTTGGCAGGAAAAGTCTGTTCCATCAGACTGAGAATGGAGCACCAGCCCAGACCTGGTCCTAGCAAACCAGAAAGAAACAGGTCTCAATGCAACTGAATCAATGACAGCTATCACACTAGATTGAGAGTAGAGCACGGCCCAGGGCAGGTCATACCAACACAGCCCTGACACCAGAAAACCAGGAGCAGGCTTTGGGATCCAGTGAATCACTAGTGGAAGGAATTACTTCCAGGGTTCTCAGATCACAGATCAGAAGGAAATTACAGAGGTCTCTTTGCTAACCCTGAGGCAAGACTGTTGCTTTGTGCCTACTCAGATCTGGGTCACAGTCTCGGGTGGCAATCTCAGGACAAGGAAGAGCATTAGCACACCAGATTTTATGGCCACAGTGGAGTAGAGACCCTGCTTATGGTTCCAAGGCACAAAAATAGCACTTGTGATCACTCACAGATTATAGCACAAGCAAGGAGAATAATAAATACTCTTTAGATCATGTCACCTTAAAAGAATTGGAATTTTGTAGACCTCTAGAAGGATTTCTAAAAACAACTGTACAAATTCCCTGAAATATAGGACAATGTACTCTCTACCCTAGAAGTAGGATCTACTTACACTAACAGTTAAAAATCAAGAAATAGACTGGAAAAATGAACAAACAAAATAAAATTGTGACCATAGAAAGTTACTACAATGACAAAGGAAGATCGAAAAACATACTCAAAAGAAGATAATAAAGTCAAAGCTCCTACATCTAAAGCCTTCAAGAAATATATAAATTGGTCTCAGGCTATAGAAAAGCTAAAAAAAGATTCTGAAAATAAAGAGAGGTAGAGTAAAAAATGAAAAGAAAAAATAAGTGTGATGCCAATAGCTTGATAAAGGATACATAAAGGATGTATCCCCCGATGTACCCCCCCCAAACATTACATTAAAAAAAACAATGGGGCATCTAGATGGTGCAGTAGATAGTGCCCCCTCCCTAAAGTCAGGAGGACCTGAGTTCAAATTCAGCTTCAGACATTTAATACTTCCTAACTGTGTGACCCTGGACAAATCACTTAAACACAATGGCCTCAGGGAAAAAAAAAAAAAAAAAAAAAAAAAACTCCTTAAAAAACATACTATGCCAAATGGTAAAGGAGATACAAAAAGTCAATGAGAAGAACACCTTAAAAAAATAAAACTCGGGCCAAGGAGAAAATATTGGAAGCAGTCAGAAAATAACAAATCCTAAACAATTCAACTGGAAATTGAAGGGATGTCCACCAATTGGGTAATGACTGAAAAAATTGTGGTACATGAATGTAATGAAATACTATTGTTCCATAACAAATGATGACTAGGTGGATTTCAAAAAGTCTGAGAAGATTTAAACATGAACTGATGCTGAATGAAGTGAGCAGAGCCAGGAGAACATTGTACACAGTAACAGCAACATTATATAATGATCAACTATGATAAAACTTAGCTCTTCTGAGCAATACAATGAACCAAGGCAACTCCTAAAGACTCAAGATGGAAAATGAGATGCACATCCAGAGAAAGAACTATGGTGTCTGAAGACAGACTGAAGCATCTATACAACTTTATCACTTTATTTTTTCTTCTTTCTCATGGTTTTTCTCCTCTTGTTCTGATTTTCCTTTCACAATATGACTAATGTGAAAATATGTGTAACATGAATCGGGAGGGTGTGTATACGTTAAAAAGAACCCTATATCAACTGCTTGCTATCATGATGAGGAGGGAAAGAAGGAGGGAGAAAGAAAAATTTACAACTCAAAACCCTAAAAAGATGCATGTTGAAAATTATTTTTACATGTAATTGGAAAAATAAGATAATATTAAGTGGGGGGAAAAAGGATTAAAAAAAAGAAACAATTCAAGCATTATGGAATCACAGTCAGAATAACACAAAATTTAGCAGTTTCTACATCCAAGGATTAAAGGGCTTAGAATATGATAGTCTGGAGGACAAAGGAGCTATTACTGCAATCAAGAATCACATACCCAGTAAAACTGAGTATAATCTTTCAGAAGAATTCAAGAAAAAGCTATAGATACTACACCAACAACATTTACAAAAAACTAGAAATATTTGAGAGTCTAACCAATGTAATAAGCATTCCAGAGGACAGATAATTCTATTCATCTCTCTACTAAGAAGTAATAGACTAAAAATGAGACATGATTAATATGGGGTTTATTTTGCTTAATTACAATACAAATTTGCTGCAAAGGATTTGTTTTTCTTCCTTTTTTCTCTAGAGGAATGAGGAAGTGGAAAGAAGAGAAAATAAATGTTCATTAATTGAAAAATAAAATATATTTAAGAAAAAAAAAAAAGCCAGTTAAGCTTATTCAATAAAGTATAAATTTAGGAAAATGTGGATTTTATGAAAAGGTCACAAAAGCACTTAAAATGACAATATTGGAAAAATACTTTATTAGTGTTTAACAATTTTAATTTTTTTACCTGAAGCTTCATTAATGTATGGAGTTTCCTCTAGGGAAAATCATTTTCCAAATATAAATATGTATATAAATAATTACAAACAAAGTATTATGAGGAGGGACAGAATACTAATAGTCCCCAAGCATGCATAAGTATACCTACCACAAATGAATAGTAACAGATGACCAGAATCAATGGCAAGGAAAAAATATAGCTGCTAAATAAAAAAAAAAAAAAAAATTAATTGCTACTAAATGAAATTTTATTCTCTACAGTAATAAAAGACCTACATTAATAAAGAACTGAATAAAAACTTCAGACTTTTCTTAATACTTTTATTTGGAGTTAGGATTGAAATATAAGATCAGAGTCAGAAAGTTACAGACCCACATTCTATCTAAAAGTCTTTTTATATGTTATACTTCAATATACTCTGGGATCCAGTAAAACTGGCCTCCTTGGTGTTCTCAAACAAGAACCAACATCTCTCAGCTCTTAACATGTTTTCTAGCTACCTTCATGTCTGGGCTATCTTATCTCACTTCTATCTCTTGGTTTCCCTGGCTTCCTTCAATTCCCAGCTGAAATCCTACCTTCTACAGGAAGCCTTTCCTAATCCCTCTTAAATCTTTCTGTTAATTATTTCCAACTTATCCTATACATAGCTTACTTGCACATAATTGTTTGCAAATTATGCCCTCCCCTTAAATTGTGAGTTCCTCTGGGTTATCTTTGGCCTTTTTTTTTTTTTTTTAATTCCAAATCTAGCACAGTGCTTTTCACATAAGAAAACATATTTTTGTTTACTGACACATTAATTCTAGGTATTCCCAAAGCTCTATCCTTCTCTTCTCCTTCTAGTCTACAAAACTATCAATCTATCTGTCCGTCCATCTATCTAGCTACCGCTTGTATTGGCTTCTTTCTTCTGACCTCCATCCAGTCTGCCATTTACTTCTGCTTATCAAGATATCTAAAGCTGGACATCCTGCAGTTATCTTAAATTCAATATGTCCAAAAAGAGCTCACTTTCTTTCTGTTTTCTATTGTTGTTGAATAAATTCAGTCATGTCTGACTCTTCAAGGCCCATTTTTGGCATTCTCTTAGCAGATACTACATTGATTTGCCATTTCCTTGAGGAAGGAAGGCAAAAAGGATTAAATGACTTGTTTGGGTGTTTTAGGTCAGATTTTGAAGTTACCCCAGGCCTAGCACTCTATCCACTACACTCCTAGCTGTTTCCCCTTTATGTCATCATTATTCCCTAGGGAATCACTATCATTCCATTTATACAGGTTTACAATGAAGCTGTTGCTTTGTTCCTTAATATATATATAGATAGATAGATAGAGAGATATATATAGATATAGATATAGATATATAGATATATAGATATAGATAGATATAGATATAGATATAGATATATAGATATATAGATATATAGATATAAATATATATAGATATAGATAGGTATATAGATATATAGATATATCTTTCTTTCTCTCTGCCTAGTCTCCCAGCCTCAAGGTTCTTTCCACACAAATCAACTTACTTTCTACAAAAGAATACCAAAATAATCTTCTTAAACTAACCAAGTCATCCCATTTAATAAATTTAAGGATCAAATACAAAATCCTCTATTTGACTTTTAATGCTATTCATAATCAATCCTGTGAAATCTGGGTTATCTCCCTGGAGGTCTCCGAATCAGCCAGAGTCATGATAAGCAAAAGTCCTTGGTTTTTAGGGGGAAAAGTGAAGGGGATCAACAAAACTCCCTCACGCTCTCCACAGATTTCCCTTCTCCTCATCCTCCTCCAAAAGTGATTCTAGCTTCTCTCACCCCCTAATCCCTCCTAAGATTATCTGTGTATACCAACAGATCTAGCCAATAGGAATAGTGAGAAGGGCCATTTTTCCAAACATATGCTAATAGAGTTATTGTCCAACAGGTAATTAGCTTTAAGTGCTCAGTTGTCTGATTCCAGTGCACCTATCCCCTTCCTATTTTTCCACTATTTCTGGGAAAGTAAACATATTTTTTCAATTGGAAAGAACTATGTGAAGATTAATTCTATTGGGAGAAAAGAATCAAATGTCTTCAAAGCATAAAGAAAGTTTCATAAGAAAAACTGAGGTGTTTTATGTTCCATTTATCTTGGGAGTAAATGTGTAATCTGCCTACATTTTATATTTACATTTTGTACTTTTCTCAGAGTTATAGGTTGTGTGTGTGTGTGTGTGTGTGTGTATACCTACAATATAATATATATCAGAAATAATAAATTGAATGAGCCATAAATTAATCCTGAGAAAAAAATTCCACAACCAGATGGATTTAAAAATCAATGATTTCAAGCAATCAAAGAATAATCAATTCCACTATCACATGCAGTGGTCCTCAAACTTTTTAAATAGGAGGCCAGTTCACTGTCCCTGAGACTGTTAGAGGGCCAGACTATAGTAAAAACAAAAGCTCACACTCTGTCTCCCCCCTTTAGCCCATTTGCTATAACCTGGAGGGCTGCATAAACTTCCTCAGCTGGCCGCATCTGGTCCCGGGCTCTAGTTTGAGAATCCCTGAATAAGGAATCTTTCCAAACTCTTTTCAGTGAAAAGATATATAATTTTATATATGAACTTGGGGGAGGACTTCCGGTCAAGATGGCAGAAAGGAGGCACACAGCTGCTTGAGCTCCACAGTTTCTCTCAGAATTTACTTCATGACAAGCCTCAGAATTAATGCTTGACTGAAAAAAAAAAAAAACCCACAAATAATTGCCAACAGAAGACATCCTTGAAATTCAGAAAAGTCTGTTTTTGCTCAGGGGAGGGGACGAACAGACTGGGCACAGGCTGAGGGCAAATAGCAAGAGGGAGACAGGCAGATCACACTGCTCAGACAGAAGGGGAAGGGGTGCGATCTCTGCCATTCCTGCCGAGTAACACCATTCAGTCCCATCCCCTCCCAGAAACAGACCAATTGCTTCTCTTGTCAGTTTGTTTTCTTTGATTCTGCTCTGACAAAATGAATAAAAAATTTAAAAGGGCTCTAACCCATTGATAGCTTCTATATGGATAGAGAGTAGACTTCAAACAAGAGACTAAAAGCAGACTGTCTCCAGAGGAATCCCCTAAGGGGGATATGATCTGCTCCTCAATTCACAAGACTCTCATAGAAGAAATCAAAAAGGTTCTCACAAGAGAGCTAGAAGAGAAATTGGAAAAGGAAAGGAAAGTTTGGCAAGAGAATCTTGAGAAGACATCCCATGCATTTAAAGACAGAGTGAATAAAGAAATCAAATCATTGAGAAACAAAATTAGTGAGTTGGAAAAAGAAAACAGCTCTCTAAAAAATAAAATTGATGAAATGTAAAAAAATTCCATAGAAGAAAAAAACTCACTTAAAAACTCAATTTGACAATTACAAAAAGATATAAAAAAAGTGAGTGAAGAAAATACATCATTGAAAATCAAAATCGAACAAGTAGAATTGAATGATTCAAGGAGAAACCAAGAAGTAGTCAAGCAAAACCAGAAAAATTAAACAATGGAAAAGAAAGTCAAGTACCTTACTGGGAAGACAAAAGACCTAGAAAATAGATCCAGGAGAGACAATTTGAGAATAATTAGACTCCCTGAAAAATATGATGAAAAAAAAAAAAAGCCTGAACACTATTTTCCAGGAAATTATCAAAGAGAATTGCCCAGACGTTTTAGAAACAGAGGGTAAAATAGACACTAAAAAAATTCATTGATCACCTACTGAAAGGGACCCTAAAATCAAAACACAAAGAAATATAGTGGCCAAGTTCAAGAACCATCAGACAAAGTAAAAAATAATTGGAAGCTGCTAGAAAAAATCAATTCAGACATGGAAGAGCCACATTAAGGATAACTCAGGATCTGGCAGCGTCCACATTAAAGGGAAGGGGCTGGAATATAATATTCCGAAAGGCTAAGGAACTTAGTATGCAGGCAAGAATAATTTATCCAGCAAAAATGAGCATCTTTTGCACTGTTAGTGGAGTTGTGAAAGAATCTGGCCATTCTGGAGAGCAATTTGGAACTATGCCCAAAAAGTTATCAAACTGTGCATACCCTTTGATCCAGCTGTGCTACTACTGGGCTTATATCCCAAAGAAATACTAAAGAGGGGAAAGGGACCTATATGTGCCAAAATGTTTGTGGCAGCTCTTTTCGTAGTGGCTAGAAACTGAAAAATGAATGGATGTCCATCAATTGGAGAATGGATGGGTACATTATGGTATATGAAGGTTTGGAATATTATTATTCTGTAAGAAGTGACCAGCAGGATGAATGCAGAGAGGTTTGGAGAGACTTAAATGAACTGATGCTGAGTGAAATGAGCAGAAGAACACTATACACTTTAACAACAATACTGTATGAAGATATATTGTGATGGAAGTGGATATCTTCAACATAAAGAAGATCCAACTCACTTCCAGTTGATCAATGATGGACAGAAACAACTACACCCAGAGAAGGAATACTGGGAATTGAATGTAAACTGTTAGCACTACGGTCTTTCTACCCAGCTTACTTATACCTTCAGAATCCAATTCTTAACGTGCAACAAGAAAATTGGATTTACACACATATATTGTATCTAGCTTATACTGTAACACATGTAAAATGTATGGGATTGCCTGTCATCTAGGGGAGAGAGTAGAGGGAGGGAGGGGAAAATTTGGAAAAATGAATACAAGGGATAATGTTATAAAAAAAATTACTCATGCATATGTACTGTCAAAAAATGTATAATTATAAAATTAATTTTTGAAAAATGAGCATCTTTTTCCAGGGAAGAAGATGGACATTTAATGAAATAAATGAATTCCATCTATTCTTATGAAAAAAACCAGATCTACCACAAAAAGTTTTAACTTCAAATACAGAACTCAAGAGATTTCTAAAAAGGTAAAAAGAAATCTTGAGAACTATATTTCTGCCATAAAGATATATAAAGAAAACATGTATAATTTGTCCTAGAAACTAGAGATGGAAAGGAAATTATATCATAAAAAAGGGTAAAGTGGTGGTACTGAATCTCATGAAGAGGCAAAAGTAACCTATTATATCTAAGAGAAAGAAAGGAGGGGGATGAACATAGTGTGTATCAATAGACATATTTGATTTATGGTGAAACTCCTTCCACTTCATTGAAAAGTGGGAGGGAAAAAGTGAAAAGGGAAGTTACGAGTAAGCTAAGGGGAAGGGAATACAGAAATTGTGAGGAAAGGGGGTAAGATAGGGAGAGGAACTTTAAGGTGGGGGAGGGATACTAAAAAGGGAGGGCTGTGAAAAGCAAGTGGTGCTCACAAGGTTAATACTGGGGAGGGGGAGAAGAGGGAAGGAAAGGAGAAAAGCATAAGCAAGGGTTAACAGGATGGCAAGCAATATAGAATTAGTCATTTTAACCATAAGTGTGAATGGGGTAAACTCCCCCATAAAGAGGAAGCAGTTAGCAGAGTGGATTAAAAGCCAGAATCCTACACTACGTTTTTTACAAGAAACACACCTGAAACAGAATAAAGGTAAAAGGTTGGAACAGAATCTACTATGCTTCAGGTGAAGCTAAAAAAAGCAGGGGTAGCCATCCTCATCTCAGATCAAGCAAAAGCAAAAATTGATCTAATTAAAAGAGATAAGGAATGGTGTTGTATCTTGCTTCATAGATAATGAAGCAGTATCAATATTAAACATATACACACTAAGTGGTGCAGCATCTAAATTCTTAAAAGAGAACTTAAGAGAGCTGCAAAAAGAAATATACAGCAAAATTATAATAGTGGGAGATCTCAAGCTTGCACTGTCAGAATTAGATAAATCAAACCGTAAAATAAATAAGAAAGAAGTCAAAGAGGTAAAGAGAATACTAGAAAAGTTTGATATGATAGATCTTTGGAGAAAGCTAAATGGAGACAGAAGGGAGTATACTTTCTTCTCAGCAGTTCATAGAACCTACACAAAAATTGACCATATATTAGGACAGAAATAGTAAATGCCTCCTTTTCAGACCACGATACAATGAAAATTACATTCAATAAAAAGCCAGGGGAAAATAGACCAAAAAATAATTGGAAACTAAATAATCTCACACTAAAGAATGATTGGGTGAAACAGCAAATCATAGACATATAATAACTTCACCCAAGAAAATGACAATAATGAGACATACCAAAATATGTGGGATACAGCCAAAGCAGTAAAAAGGGGAAATTTTATATCTCTAGAGGCCTACTTGCATAAAATAGAGAAAGAATTGGGCTTACAACTAAAAATGCTAGAAAAGGAACGAATTAAAAACCCCCAGACAAACATGAAACTTGAAATTCTAACAATAAAAGAAAAGATTAATAAAGTTGAAAGTAAAAAAACTATTGAATTAATTAATAAAACTAAGAGTTGGTTCTATGAAAAAACCAACAAAATAGACAAACCCTTAGTAAATCTGATTTAAAAAAGGAAAGAGGAAAAGAAAATTATTAGTCTTAAAAATGAAAAAGGAGAACTTACCACTAATGAAGAGGAAATTAGAACAATCATTAGGAGTTACTTTGCCCAAATTTATGGCCCAGCAAATATAATAAAGATGACAATACTCCCTAAGCTAATCTATTTAATGCTATACCAATCAGACTCCCAAGATACTATTTTAATGACCTAGAAAAAATAACAACAAAATTCATATGGAAGAACAAAAGGTCAAGAATTTCAAGGGAGTTAATGAAAAAAAATCAAATGAAGGTGGCCTAGCTGTACCTGATCTAAAATTATATTATAAAGAAGCAGTCACTAAAACCATTTGGTATTGGCTAAGACATAGACTAGTTGATCAGTGGAATAGATTAGGTTCACAGGACAAGATAGTGAATAAAAATAGCAATCTAGTATTTGACAAATCCAAAAACCCCAACTTTTGGGATAAGAATTCATTAGTTGACAATACTGCTGGGAAAACTGGAAATTAGTATGGCAGAAACTAGGCATGGACCCACACTTAACATCACATACTAGGATAAGATCAAAAAGAGTCTATGATTTAGGCATAAAGAACAAGATCATAAATAAATTAAAGGAACAGTTTACCTCTCAGACTTGTGGAGGAGGAAGGAATTTGTCACTAAAGGAGAACTACAGATCATTATTGATCACAAAATAGAAAATTTTGATTACATCAAATTAAAAAGCTTTTGTACAAATAAACTTGGGGGAGAGAAAGAAGAGAAAGAAAAGTAAAAGCCTATATCTCTAATGAATATTTGCTCAAGAATTTTAAATATGTAAAAAACATTCTACAGTAATATATTTGAAATATTGTATAACATGATCTGGTTAAATATATATCAGAAATGCAGGGATGGCTTATTCTAAGGAATATGAAAATATAATAAGCCATTTCGATAACATAAACAAAAACCACATTATTATATCAATTGATGCAAAATGCTTTTGACAAAATCAAATACCTACTTAGTTAAAACAATGGAAAGCATGAGACTAAATTGACTTTTTATTCTAAATTCAGTAAAATTTGTAAGAATTCTAAGAAACATTTCACAAGAGAAAAATGGTTAAAAGATAAAAATGGGCAATTGCCAAGGCAAAAATTCCATATTATGACCATATTTTAAAAAACAAAATCATGATAATTACAGAAATACAAATTAAACATACACAAATATACACATAGAGTTTGTTGTCCAAATAAAACAAATTCAATACAGGGAAACAAGAAGTATGGAGAGAATGAGAATTTAAAAGGAGGATTATATAGGGAAGAGATTCAAATGAAATAAATAATTTGATTTGCAAGAAGAGTTTAAAAGATAAAAAAGATATTAAAAAAAAGTATATGCCAATAAATAGGGAAATGAGTAAGCAAGTTATTTTATATAAATTTAAATAAATGTTATTGTACCATTAAAATTATGAAAAAAGAATTTCAGAGAATACTGAGGAGTATGAAGTGATTCAGAATAAATAGAATAAATTTTTTAAAGGACAATAATACTTTAAACAAAAACAAATTATAAGAATTCTGACAGAGGCAATTACTAGCCATATCTCCAGACAATCCTATGATGAAGTATGTTATGTACCTCCTGACCAAAAAAAAAAAAAAATCAATAGGGTAAAAAGTGCAAAAGTGAGATATTAAGCACAGATATTATGTAAATTATTATGCTTTATCATAATGTTCCTTATAAGAATTTTTTGGAGTTTTTTCCCATTCTCTCAGTCTTTAGTACTGGTGGTAAGGTTATAAAAAGGATGAAGTAAATAGCATCAGTGATTCCACTAAAAAAGGCAAGGAGAATCAAAAGGGAATACAGACAAGCAAGGCAATTTTAAAAGAAATATGATTTTATTATATAGGTTTTTAAAAAGGCAGTTGATATGAAATATAACTATAATCTTTCTGTGTTCTTCTGTGTATGCAGAAATGTTCTTTTTGGTTTGAAATTTCAAAAAAAAAATCATCTATAGGATTTTTTTTTTTATTAAAAAAAGGACCTGCCATTTTCAAGTTTCTCAACTTTAAAGTTAACATCTAAATAATCTGAAGAACAAATATACATAGTAGTAAAATTGGCAAAAATAACCATATTTACTGCTACATTTTCTTTTTTCTACATAACAGCACCATAATTTACTTTCTCCCTCTCCTGCTTTCTGCAAATGTGTGTGTGTGTGTGTGTGTGTGTGTGTATACACACATATACAAAAAATGAATACAGTAACTACTGATGATTACAGGATCATATTTTAGTCAAGAAAGACAAAATTAAAGGAAGAATCAGTTATTGATATTGATGGGATTGGAGGAAGGAAAATCTTGTAAATATTCCATTTCTTCTTCCTCCATCCAGTCACTTCCTACTCATCAATTGCTTTTAATCTTTTTCTTTGATGTCTTCTTGACAAACTACTAATCTAAAGAAATCATCATCCTTTTTCTCTCTCTCGCTTTGGGCCTCTTCTGGTCGGTGGAGTGCCTGTTGGCGCAGGCTGCAGTGCAGAGATGGCCAACTCCAAGAACCACACCACCCACAATCAATCAAGAAAATGGCACAGAAATGGCATCAAGAAACCTAGATCAAAGAGATATGAGTCTCTGAAATGGGTTGACCCGAAGTTTCTGAGACACATGCGCTTTGCCAAGATACACAACAAGAAGGGGCTGAAGATGATGCAGGCCAACAATGCCAAAGCCATCAAGGCCCAAGCAGAGGCTATCAAGGCTCTGAGCACCAAGGCTTCCAAGGCCAAGCTCCTCAGGCCCAAGATTTCCAAGGTCACTGCCCGCCATGCTGGCCACAAGATGGCTACCAAGCGTCCAGCCCGTAAGTTGGCATCAAATGCCCAGGCTCCAGAATCACAAAGCCCGACTCTAAGGTTGCCAGAATCACTGACCCCAAGACCGCCAAGCCCACCGATCCTAAGGTCACCAAGTCTGGTGCCAAGGTCACCAAGTCTGATCCCAAGGCTACCAAACCTGGCCCCAAAGTCACCAAGTCCGAAACCAAGGTCGTCAAACCCGATACCAGGGTCGCCAAACCCAATCCCAAGGCAGCCAAGTCCGATCCCAAGGCAGCCAAGTCCGATCCCAAGGCAGCCAAGTCTGGTTCTAAGGCCACAAAGCCCAACGATTCCAAGGCTGCTAAGCCTGCCGAGTCCAAACCCAAAGATGCTGGGGCTAAAGTTTCTGGTCCAAAGCCTTCAAAATAATAGATGCTTCAGGACAGAAGGACTTGTTTAAAACCTAAGCCACCGTTTTTTCCTAGCCAGGGTATGGCTGAAATGGTGAGTCATTAAAAAAAAAAAAATCATCATCAAAATCATTCCAGAGGGAGAATTAAATAATAATCCAGATCAATGATTGCAAAAGTAACAAAAAGAAATTGTACATGTGCAACTATATTCATGTATATTTAGAAAATCTAGAAATTTAACAATCCCTGTGTCCAAAAATTAGATAAAGATTAAATAATAATAGACTCTAAGATTGATAAAGAGCTACCAGAATCTGAATTGAAAAATGACATTATCAAGTGTATAGATTAGAAAATTCATTAAAGCAGATGAATTGAAGACAGAAGAAAATGCAGAAAAACAATTGCAAAACTATTTTGACAGTCCAAGGAGCTAGCTATGCAAAGAGAAAGAAAACAGATTTAAGAGACTTTATTTAAGTACAATGGATAAGACTTGAAAATTTGTTGTTTAAGAGATAAGGTAAATAAGAAATTTCTCAAGGAAAGAACTCCAACCTATCTTCAACCTTGTGAGAAAAAAATGTTTCAAATCAATAAGAAGAAAAAGCCAAAAGAATGATGAGGTTCCTCTTCATACCTATCAAATCGGTAAAAATGAAAAAAAAAGCAAAATGACAACTGTTGAAGATGCTTTCCAGAAAACCAACATATTACTACATTATTAGTATAGCTATCACTTCCTCAGTGCATTCCTGTAAGCAATTTAGAAATAAACCTGACCTAACAAAGAACTGCATTAAATGCTGGGGATATAGAAAAAAGCAAAAACATGGTCCTTCCTATTGAGGAACTCACATTCTAATAGAGAAAGAGTAGGATGAAAAGGAATAAATCCAAGATATATAAATAAACAAATATTCTAATACAACAAAACACTTAAAAATTATTATAATAACATAAGTAAAACAATAAGAATCAGGCAACATCTTACAGAGAAGCTGTCATTTGGGTTTAATCTTAAAGAAATAGCAGGAGGCAAAAGTGAAAGGAAGAACATTCAATTATCATGAATAGCCAGTACAAATTAAGACTATGGTTTCTTTTTCCCCCCTAGATTATGAGGTTAATCTATTTATTATTATTATAATACTTTTTTTATTGACAAAACATATGCATGGGTAATTTTTCAACATTGACCCTTGCAAAAACTTCTGTTCCAACTTTTCCCCTCTTTCCCTCCACTCCCTTCCCTAGATGGAAGGCAGTCCCATAGTAGTTAAACATTAAGTATATGTTAAATACAACATATGTATACATATTTATACAGTTATCTTGTTCCACAAGAA
The DNA here is from genome assembly GCF_048593235.1 of Sminthopsis crassicaudata. Classification (NCBI taxonomy): domain Eukaryota; kingdom Metazoa; phylum Chordata; class Mammalia; order Dasyuromorphia; family Dasyuridae; genus Sminthopsis; species Sminthopsis crassicaudata. Next base: position 304,677,897 of record NC_133620.1, on the reverse strand, counting down.
ATATCGGATTTAGAAAGAAAATAAAAAAAAACCTGGGGGAAAAAAATGTAAGCAAACAACAAAAAGATGCAAATGCTATGTTATGATCCACCTCATTTCCCAATGTTCTTTAGCTGGGTGTAGCTGGTTCTACTTACCACTGATCAATGGATTTGGATCCTCTCATTGCTGAAGATAGCCACTTCCATTAGAACTGATCCTCATATAGTATTGTTATTGAAATGTATAATGATCTCCTGGTTCTGCTCATTTCATTTAGCCTCTCCAAGCCTCTCTGTATTCGTCCTACTGGCCATTTCTTGGAGAACAATAATATTCCATAACATTCATATTCCACAATTTACTCAGCCATTCTCCAGTTGATGGGCATCCATTCAATTTCCAGTTTCTAGCCCCTACAAAAAAAGGCTGCCACAAACATTCTTGTATATACAGGTCCCTTATCCTTCTTTAATGTCTCTTTGGATATAAGCTCAATAGTAATACTTCTGGATCAAAGGGTATGCACAGTTTGATAACTTTTTGGGCATAGTTCCAAATTGCTCTCCAGAATGGTTGGATTCTTTCACAGCTCCACCAACAATGCATCAGTGTCCCAGTTTTCCCACATCCCCTCCAACATTCCACTTTATCTTTTCCTATCAAGTTAGCCAATCTGAGAGGTGTCTAGTGGTATTCTCAGAGATGTCTTGATTTGCATTTCTCTGATCAATAATGATTTGGAACATCTTTTCATATGGGTAGAAATTGTTTCAATTTCATCATCTGAAAATTGTCCATTCATATCCTTTGACCATTTATCAATTGGAGAATGGCTTGATTTCTTATAAATTAGAATTAATTCTCTATATATTTTGGAAATGAGGCCTTTGTGAGAACCTCTAACTGTAAAAAAATGGTTTCCCAGTTTATTGATTCCCTTCTAATGAATCTTCAGGATATTGTTTCCTAGGACATTATCACTGGGGCACTAAGTAAAAGGAAAAGACTAAAGAGAAAGGTCACTGGAAAGGTAGTAAGAGGGGAAAGGCAGTAAGAGGATAAAGTGAAGATTTTTAAAGTTAAATTAATAATTCTGTATTTTAGCCTGGAAATGATAAGGGGGCCCTGAAGTTTACTGAATAGGAAAGTCACATAATCAGCCCTGTACTAAAAGAAAAAAAATCACTTTATCAGTTGAAGACAGAATGGAAAGGAGACAATTGAGGAAGAAAAAAAAAAAAAAAACAGAAAACTACAGCAGGTGATGAGGACAAAGGAGGCAGCTATATGAATAGAGAGAAGAGCATATAAGTAAGAAAAGTGGAATAGAGCTGGATTATAAAAGGCTCTAAAACAGTATTTCATATATAATAATATAATAGAATGTTACCATGTTACAAGAAATGATTAAAGGAACTTCAGAAGACTCTGAACTCACAAAACTAAGTCAGTAGAATCATGAGAACAATTTATATAACTACAACAATGTAAAGAAAAACATGTTTAAAGATGTAAGAATGCATATCAATGCAATGACAAAGCATGATTATTATAAATGCTCTGAAAAACCAATTATGGACCCAGGTTCAAAATGATATATGAATTATCTGACATGACTATCTATGGGATTCTTTTGTTTGAATACATATATTTGTTACAACAATATTTTTTGAATTTTATTTCAAATGGAGGAGAGATGACTACAGAAAATAAAGATTAGTAAGACTGATAGAAAAGAAAAAAGAGATTCATTGAAGAATTTTTTTCTTTTACAAAAATCACAAAAGAGAATAAAAGAAAGGTGAGGGATATACACACTAGCAAAATCATCTTTAAAAGAAATGTGTCCACTACATTACTGATTCTCTTTTAAAAAGTGATAACAATAGAGATTTATGATTTCCGATATATTCTCATATTTCTATTCTTGGAACATGGGAAAATTGATGCTTCTATATGTTTTTCAAATTCTAAACAATAAAAAATAAAATTTATTTTAAAAAATAAACTGAAATGAGGATCTTGTAACAGGTTTATAATTTGTAAGCAAATATGCATATTTTGTGAATGATCAAAAAGTTTTTACTAAAAACAGGTTGGTCAACCATAAACTAGAGTCATAGAAACTAGCTTATTTTTCTCCCAAACCAAAGTTAAACCTGGTATACAGAAACAGAAAGAAAATTCTCAAATGTAAAATACCAGCTGAGAGATAATAGCTTGTAGTTCAAGCATTAGACCTTCAAACTATGAGACTACATCAGTGTAAGCAGGATGATTTCAAAAGAATCTAGAAAGACTTACATGAACTGAAGCTGAGTGCTGAATGAAGTGAGCAGAATCAGGAGAATACTGTAGAGCAGTGACAGCAAGATTGTATGATGATTAACAGACTTACTCCTTTCAGAAATACAGTAAATTCTAATAAGAATTACTGCAATTCTAATACACTTGGGATGAAAAATGTCATCTGCATCCAGAGAAAGAACTATGAAAACTGAATGAAGATTGAAGCATGTTATTTTCATCTTTTTGATGTTATAGTTTTTTCTTTCTTGTGCTATTTTTTCCATTTGATTTTTCTTTCATAACGGGACTAATATGGAAAAATGTTTAAAATAATTGTACATATATAACTTATATCAGATTGCTTGCTGTCTGTGGAGGGGAGAGGGAAAGAAAGGAGCAAAAAAAAAAAAAAAGAAGATTTTGGAACTCAAAAGCTTAATCTTACAAAAATGAATTTTGAAAACTATCTTTATCTTTCTACCAATGAAGAGGAAATTAGAGCAATAATAAGGAGTTACTTTGTCCAACTTTATGCCAATAAATTTGATAACTTAAGTGAATTGGATAACTACCTCCAAAAATGTAGGCTTCCCAAATTAACAGAGGAGAAAGTAAATTGCTTAAATAGTCTCATTTCAGAAGAAGAAATAGAACTAGCTATTAATCAACTCCCTAAGAAAAAAGTCCCAGGACCAGATGGATTTACATGTGAATTCTACCAAACATTTAAAGAACAAGTAGTCCCAATGTTATTTAAACTATTTGAAAAAATAGGGAATGAAGGAGTCCTACCAAATTCCTTTTATGACACAGACATGGTACTGATACCTAAACCAGGTAGATCGAAAACTGAGAAAGAAAACTATAGACCAATCTCCTTAATGAATATTGATGCTAAAATCTTAAATAACATATTAGCAAAAAGACTTCAGAAAATCATCCCCAGAATAATATACTATGATCAAGTAGGATTTATACTAGGAATGCAGGGCTGGTTTAATATTAGGAAAACTATTAGTATAACTGATCACATTAATAACCAAATTAACAAGAACCATATGATCATCTTAATAGATGCAGAAAAAGCATTTGATAAAATACAACATCCATTCATATTAAAAACACTTGACAGTATAGGAATAAATGGACTATTCCTTAAAATAGTCAGAAGCATATATTTAAAACCGTCAGTAAGCATCATATGTAATGGGGATAAACTGGAACCTTTCCCAGTAAGATCAGGAGTGAAACAAGATTACCCACTATCACGATTACTATTCAATATTGTATTAGAAAAGTTAGCCTCAGCAATAAGAGTCAAGAAAAAAATTAAAGGAATAAGAGTAGGTAATGAGGAAATCAAACTATCACTCTTTGCTGCTGATATGATGGTATACTTAGAGAACCCCAGAGATTCTAATAAAAAGTTATTAGAAATAATTCACAACTTTGGCAAAGTTGCTGGATACAAAATAAATCCACATGAATCCTCAGCATTTTTATACATCACCAACAAAATCCAATAGCAAGAGATACAAAGAGAAATTCCTTTCAAAACAACTGTTGAGAGTATAACATATTTGGGAATTCATCTACCAAAGAAAAGTCAGGAATTAAATGAGCAAAATTACAAAACACTTGCCACAAAAATAAAGTCAGATTTAAATAATTGGAAAGACATTAAGTGCTCTTAGATAGGCCGAGCAAATATAATAAAGATGACAATACTCCCTAAACTAATCTATTTATTTAATGCTATACCAATCAGACTCCCAAGAAACTATTTTAATGACCTAGAAAAAATAACAAAATTCATATGGAAGAACAAAAGGTTGAAAATTTCAAGGGAATTAATGAAAAAAAAAAAAAATCAAATGAAGGTGGCCTAGCTGTAACTGATCTAAAACTATATTATAAAGCAGCAATCACCAAAACCATTTGGTATTGGCTAAGAAATATTCTAGCTGATCAGTGGAACAAGTTACGTTCACAGGTCAAAATAGTGTACAACTATAGCAATCTAGTGTTTGACAAACCCAAAGATACCAACTTTTGGGATAAGAATTCATTAATTGAAAAAAACTGTTGCGAAAACTGGAAATTAATATGGCAGAAATTAGATATGGACCCATACTTAACACCAAATACCAAGAAAAGATAAAAATGGTTCCATGATTTAGGCATAAAGAATGAGATCATAAATAGATTAGAGAAACATAGGATAGTTTACCTCTCAGACTTGTGGAGGAGGAAGGAATTTGTGACCAAAGGAGAACTAGAGATCATTATTGGTCCAAAATAGAAAATTTTGATTACATCAAATTAAAAAGGTTTTGTACAAAAAAAATTAATGCAAACAAGATTAGAAGGGAAGTAACAAATTGGGAAAATATTTTTACAGTTAAAGGATCTCATAAAGGCCTCATTTCCAAAATATATAGAGAACTGACTCTAATTTATAAGAAATCAAACCATTCTCCAATTGATAAATGGTCAAAGGATATGAACAGACAATTTTCAGATGATGAAATTGAAACTATTCCACTCATATGAGTGTTCCAAATCACTACTGATCAGAGAAATGCAAATTAAGACAACTCTGAGATACCACTACACACCTGTCAGATTGGCTAACATGACAGGAACAAATAATAATGAATGTTGGAGGGGATGTGGGAAAACTGGGACACTGATGCATTGTTGGTGGAGTTGTGAAAGAATCCAACCATTCTGGAGAGCAATTTGGAACTATGCCAAAAAAGTTATTAAACTGTGCATACCCTTTGATCCAGCTGTGCTACTACTGGGCTTATATCCCAAAGAAATACTAAAGAAGGGAAAGGGACCTGTATGTGCCAAAATGTTTGCTGCAGCCCTTTTTGTAGTGGCTAGAAACTGGAAAATGAATGGGTGCCCATCAATTGGAGAATGGTTGGGTAAATTATGGTATATGAATGTTATGGAATATTATTGCTCTGTAAGAAATGGCCAGTAAGATGAATACAGAGAGGCTTGGATGAATACATGAACTGCTGCTGATTATAATGAGCAGAACCAGGAGATCATTATATACACTTCAACAATGATATTGTTATGAAGATATATTCTGACTGAAGTGGATATCTTCAAAATAGAGAAGATCTAACTCAGTTCCAGTTGATCAATGATGGACAGAAACAGCTATACCCAGAGAAGGTACACTGGGAATTCAGTATAAACTGTTTACACTATTGTCATTCTACCCAGGTTACTTTGGAATACAATTACTTACCTTTGGAATACAATTCTTAGGGTGCAACAAGAAATTTGGTTTTACACACATATATTGTATCTAGGATATATGGTAACACATTTAACATGTATGGGATTGCCTGTCATCTAGGGGAGGGAGTAGAGGGAGGGAGGGGAAAATTTGAAAAAGTGAATAGAAGGGATAATGTTGTAAAAAAAAAAAAAATTACTCATGCATTTGTACTGTCAAAAAAATTATAATTATAAAATTAATTTTAAAAAAAATTTTAACGAGATTAAAAAATGAACCTATAATGAAAAAAAAAAAAAAAAGAAAACTATCTTTTAATATAATTGGAAAAAATAAAATACGATTAAGTGGGGGGAGAGATTAAATCAGTATATGATTACTTTTGAGTAATTTCATTACTACCCTAACTCATCTCCCTCTAAACCGAAAAAAACAAAAAAAATTAAAATACTCACAAGATTAAGAGCTAAAATATACTTTGAATACAGTACAACCACTTCATTTTGTAGATGAAAAAAACTCATGAAGTCTGAAAAACTATACAATTATTAGTAATTAAAAGAACTGGCGTCTATTTGTAAATATTTTAAACACCAATTCAATTTAAAAAACAACATAAGAACATGTACTTTGTGCTATGGGAAGTGCTAAAGGGAAAATAATACATCTTATATCACACTAATTTTTTGTTGTCTGTTTTGTTACTCTGAGTAAACCATTGTTCTTTTATAAATGAAGTTTTAAAAAATATTTTTAAAATATCATGGATCAGGGAACTAGAACCAAGTTACATTCAGGATTCCTTAACTTTTAATTTAAAAAAATGTATTAAGTAAAAGAAAACTTTATCTTCAAGAAAGGAAAGGAAGATTATATGATGTTTTAATTAAAAAAAGCTTTCCTATTTTTTGATTCAATTAAAATTCAATTGACCAAGTCAATTATCAATAAGTGATCTGTAACTGAAAAAGAAAACATTTATTTTAATTGGTATGCTTGTTAATTAAATACTAATTTAAAGGACAAGGGATTATCTTTATGTGTGGGTATGTATAACCAGGACAGTATTGTTCCAAAAAATAACATGCAGCCACTGCCCAAGATGATGACAACATTGGGTAAGATATGCCGATATGTTATTGCTATAAAAAGTCTGCTTATGAATTGATCTTTCCTAAATTAAATTTATTCACTTACCCACTTTAAGTCAATAACAAGCTGAGTGAGTAAAAGATATCAGGCAAGATTTTTAAATATCAATGAAAAAAAGGAAATCTTTAATCTGTAAAAATGCACAAAATATGTCTTACCTTGAAATCATATTAACAAAAGGCTTCAATTCCTCAGGCTCATAAGCACGGGCAAAAGCCCAACAAACATAACATGCAGCATCTCTCACATTGGAACCCACACTGCAAGCTCCTCGTTTTTCATCATATGTTAGTGCTTTCAATATCACAGGGACAACTAGGGAAGAGAAGTGAGGGAAAAGTATTATAAAATCCAAAGTGGGAAAATTAAACACACACATACGCACGTGCACACTGCATGTATATATAAATACATATATTTAATGTAGTTAATTAAATACATAAATATACTGATTTTAAATATGGACATAGACACAGATGTCATAAATATGTGTACATTTGACATATACATAATTTCTAATTGCATCTTTATTGTTCAGCATAGTCTTTTGCACATAGCCCTTATGCTTTTTAATACATTCCATCATAACTGGTAACTTCAGTAAAAAGGTAGGAATGTGTTAAGATGGTGAAAAATATATGGGAAAGCATGATTCAATAAAAAGGAAGTGGCCAGACAATTGAGAACTATATAAAAACCGAATACCTTTTATATTATGAACACTTTAAGAAAAGAACTGATAAGCCACCAGATATAGTAAACACACACACATACAATTTGAAAAGTAATCAAATAAATTACATTTTTTAACAGATAGGGTAAAATTGTGATTGATGTGATACTTATGCCTGATAAGTACCAATCAATAAGTATGACCAATTATTTCAGTCAAATATCAGTATTAATTTTTTTAAGTAATTTGAAAAGAGAGATGGTAAACTTATTAAAATTCAATCCTGAATTGTTTTTTAAAAGCAATTAGCAATAAAATTTGAAAATCAACTTCAGAAACTACTAATATCATCTATAATAATTTTCTACAGAAAGTGAATAGATTTAACTCTATTGCCACAGAAAGGCCAAAAAAGCACAAATAAAAAAAGTATATTAGTAAGAAAACATGAATTTCTTGACAAAGGGAGGCAGATGGCAGTAAAACCAGTTTAGCTTATAAACCCCTTTTGTAAAATCTTAAGAAGAATGATACAGTATAACCTCACAAAGCAGAGGCAGGCAAAAAAAAAAAAAAATCAGCAAGAGTTCCAACAAAATGCTTCCAACTTAGACACATTTCAGAACAACAACAACAACAAAAAAAGATGATTTATTAAAAAAAAAGAAAAGTCTTTGTATATGTATACAGATAACACACATAAATGTATATGTGTAAAAGTATGTGTATTTTTAACATCCTGTTAAATCCAGGATTCTGATATTAGATTCCAAGTGGTAAAAAGTTTATAATAATAATAATAATGATGATGATGATATTAATAATAGAAATAACAACAATAATCCCTAATATCAGGATCCTAGATTTATAATCAGTGTAACTAGTGCCACAATAAAATGGTACTAAAAGGAATGAAGATAGAAAAAATGGTTAGACTGGGTTATTATAGGTTTCTGAAAGAGTTGTTGTCAAAGGTTAAGAAATATCTTAGAATTTATTTTAAAAAATAGAGTGAAAATATACACAGTCTGCCCTAACCTCAATACTTTACTAGTTATTATAAAATCTTTATTAAAATCTATATGCTATAAAGAACAAGATCATAAATAAATTAGAGGAACATAGGATAGTTTACCTCTCAGACTTGTGGAGGAGGAAGGAATTTATGACCAAAGGAGAGATCATTATTGAACACACAATAGAAAATTTTCCTTACATCAAATTAAAAAGCTTTTGTACAAAGTAAATTAATTCAAAAAAGATTAGAAGGGAAGTAACAAATTGGGGAAATATTTTTACAGTTAAAGGATCTCATAAAGGCCTCATTTCCAAAATAGATAGAGAACTGACTCTATAAGAAATCAAACCATTAATTGATAAATGGTCAAAGGATATGAACAGACAATTTTCAGATGATGAAATTGAAACTATTTCCACTCATATGAAAGTGTTCCAAATCACTACTGATCAGAGAAATGCAAATTAAGACACTCTGAGATACCACTACACACCTGTCAGATTGGCTAACATGACAGGAACAAATAATAATGAATGTTGGAGGGGATGTGAGAAAACTGGGACACTGATGCATTGTTGGTGGAGTTGTGAAAGAATCCAACCATTCTGGAAAGCAATTTGGAACTATGCCCAAAAAGTTATTAAACTGTGCATACCTTTTGATCCAGCTGTGCTACTACTGGGCTTATATCCCAAAGAAATACTAAAGAAGGGAAAGGGACCTGTATGTGCCAAAATGTTTATGGCAGCCCTTTTTGTAGTGGCTAGAAACTGGAAGTTGAATGGATGTCCATCAATTGGAGAATGGTTGGGTAAATTATGGTATATGAATGTTATGGAATATTATTGCTCTGTAAGAAATGGCCAGTACGATGAATACAGAGAGGCTTGGATGAATACATGAACTGCTGCTGACTATAATGAGCAGAAGCAGGAGATCATTATACACTTCAACAACGATATTGTTATGAAGATATATTCTGACTGAAGTGGATATCTTCAAAATAGAGAAGATCTAACTCAGTTCCAGTTGATCAATGATGGACAGAAACAGCTATACCCAGAGAAGGTACACTGGGAATTGAGTGTAAACTGTTTACACTACTGTCATTCTACACAGATTACTTTTATCTTCGGAATCTAATACTTAATGTGCAATAAGAAATTTGGTTTTACACACATATATTGTATCTAGGATATATGGTAACACATTTAACATGTATGGGAGTGCCTGTCATCTTGAGGAGGGAGTAGAGGGAGCGAGGGGAAAATTCGGAAAAGTGAATACAAAGGATAATGTTGTAAAAAAAAAAAAAAATTACCCATGCATATGTACTGTCCAAAAAGAAGTTATAATTATAAAATTAATTTAAAAAAAAAGATTGTGGATGCTAATAAAAAAAAAAAAAGAAAAAAGAAACCTCTATGCTACCAAGGCAATTCTCACTGTTTAATATTTTACATTGCTCAAGCATTGATATTTACTATTTTCCATAAAAGCATAAGAAAAGGCAAAAAAGAAAAGGTTTGATTGTGTGATGAAGGCGAGTCAGAAACAAAATGAGCATTCTATGTGTATAAAGTAAGACCCTTAAAATACTCCTGAATACAGATCATATTGTTCTGCTGTATCGAATAAGAGAGCACTGCAGAACGTTACAGTAGATATGTAACCACTAGGAAGGGGTTGGTCTGGCCATCTAAAATGAAATTAATACCCTGATTTTTGTTCTTAGCAAATGTCATGGTTAGGTTCCTGGAGGTGTGTAAACCGACCAAAGAATTTGGATGCTAAGAGTCGTAAGGTAGAAGAAGAGACAAATCAAGGAGATTATCATATATAGCAATGCAATACCAGGGTCAAAGACACGTATACAATATACAGAAATACTGTCATTAGCCCTCTCTATACAACATTGAAACTAGAATCTGATATAAATGGTAACAATGTCAATTCCACTCAATAACCATTTACTAAGCATTTATTAAGCATTATGCATTTATTGAGCAAGTTAAATAACTGTGTAAGATACTATACTATGTACTGAGGCTATAAAGAAAAAAATAAAATAATATCAAGGAAAAAGAACAGGTAGCAATTTCAAGGCAGGGAAGAAGGAGAAGCCCGAGTTCCAGATTCCATTTCTAGGACAAAAAGAACCTCTATTATTGGCAACTACAAGGAATAAGAGACTATTCCTGGGTAAAGATAAGAACAAACACCAGGAAAGCTGTGACCATATCTGTCCTAAGAGCACACTACTTTGTTTTTTTTGTTTTGTTTTTTTTTTTATTAATTTTATAATTATAAAATTTTTGACAGTATATATGCATGAGTAATTTTTTATAACATTATCCCTTGTATTCAGTTTTCCAAATTTTCCCCTCCCTCCCTATACTCTCTCCCATAGATGACAGGCAATCCCATACATTTTACATGTGTTACAGTATAACCTAGATACAATATATGTGTGTAAATCCAATTTTCTTGTGAGCACACTACTTTGAAAACATTGAAAACTTACAGGCCAGCTGAACTGGCTGTGAAAACAACAGGGTGAAAAAAAGCCTGAAACAGGATGGTGAGAACCCCTTTATCTCACCTTCAGAAATGAAACAGAGCCCATCTATAAAATAAAATTCAAAATAAAAAAGTAGGCTGGAAAAATGATCAACAACTGCAACAAAAAGAATCCGATCATAAATGGCTTTTATGTGATAGAAAAGCTCAAGAAGCAAACTCAGAAAGGGAAAAACAAATAAATGGGGGGGGGGGAAGAAATGCAGAGAGAGAAAGAAAAAGAAAGAGGGAGAGAGAGAGAAAGAGAAAGAGAGAGAGAGAGAGAGAGAGAGAGAGAGAGAGAGAGAGAGAACACAAGTTGAATAAAAATTCAGAGATAAGTTTAAAAAAGTGATAAAAAATAATTTTTAAATCAAGTAAGAGAGATAGAGGGAAAATGTGAAAAGAACAAAGCAATAAAAGAAAATTAAGAGAATAAATATTTTGATTTTAAAAAGTACAAAAAGCTCACTGAAGAAAATAACTCTTTAAAAATCAAAACTGGTTAAGTGGAAATCAATGATTCCGTGAGCCATAAAAAACAAAAAACAAAGTCAAAGGAAGGAAAAAAAATATAAGAAAATGTGAAATATTTCATTGGGAAAACAAATGAAGTATAAAAGATATCAAGGAAAGATAATTTAAGAATTATTAGACTACTCATGTAGTCATTTTTTAAAAAAAGAACCTAGACATGACAATTTAAATAATTTACCAATAAATTCCTAAAAGAGAGCCACAGAAGAAAAGCTCCCAGGACATTATAACCAAATTTCTGAGTTAAGGAGGAAAAAACATCAAATGCCATGGAGCCAACAAGACAGAATAACATAATATTTAATAGCTACAAAAAAGAAAATAGAAAATGGCATATATACTTTTATCAACTCTTTTTTTGTTGATAATGAATTAAAAATTGAGAAGATGCCTATCAGTTGGAGAATAGCTGGAGTAAGTTTTGGCATATGAATGTGATGGAATATTGTTTTGCTCTAAGAAATAATGAGGATAATTTTCAAGAAAACTCACTTAAACTGATGCAAAATGAAGTGAACAGAACTAAGAGATTACTGTACACAAATAATGGCAATATGGTAATGATAATCAATTATAAAAGACTCAGTTACCTTCATCACTTCAATGATTCAAGACAATTATAAAAGACAAGATGAAAAATATTGTATCCACTTAAAGAATGAACTGATAAAAGTTTTTTTTTTAATTTAAAAAAATTTTCATGGGGTTTTCTTTGCAAGATGTCTAATATGAAAATATGCTTTGCACAAGATTTAAAAAAAAAAACACCCTCAATTCAGCACCAAAGATCCCAACTTCACAAAACCACAGAATCTGAGTGTTCTAAGAGACATCAACAAACATCTAGTACAATCCATTGATAAAAGGAATTCCCAATATAATATTCATGACAAATGACTATCCAGTTTTTGCTTTAAGTCTTCTAACATGGAGGAACCCATCAGCTTTTGAAGCACCCCATTGATTATTAAACACATCTAATTGGTAAAAAGTTTCTCCAGAGGCAGAAACTAAATTTGTGGTTGTTGTTCAGTCATTTTACTGTGATTCCATTTAAAGTTTTCTCGACAAAGATAGTGGAGTGGATGGATATTTCCTTCTCCAGATCATTTGACCGATAAGGAATTGAGGCAAACAGGGTTATGTAATTGTCCAGGCCCACAAAGTTAACGTCTAAGATTGGATTTGAACTTAAGTCTTCCTGATTCCAAACCTGGCCCTCTATCTCTTGAACCATCTAGCTGACTCTTCTGCCACCACCCCCCCACCCACCAAAAAAAAATAAAAAAATCAAACAATTAAATTCGACTCTTTATAACTTCTACTCACTGATCCTAAATGTGCCTCCAGAGAACAAAGAGAACAAATTGAAAACCTCCTCCACAAACTAGCATTTCAAATATTTGAATTGAAGATACTTATTATGCCTACCACCATTCGGGTATCTTATCACAGTTCAGTTCTTCACTTCTTAAAACTAAACTTGAAGAAACAGTTAAGTTTTTTCACTAAATATTGGTATTACAAAGAATGAAATCCTTTCACCATTCTGGTTACTCTCCAATGGTCACTCTCCAACTTATCAATACAGATATTAATTTATGTAGGCTATCTAGTAAGAATTAAAATAATTCAGCAAGATCTCATATGCTTAATGTTGTCCAAAAGACTGCATATATTTTCTTTTTATATTTGTCTTAGCTCTTGTGTTCTCTTCTATACAACTCTAGTCTCTTCAACAAGAAGGTTTGGAGAAAAATCTCTATTTAGGGATCCATTTTTTCCTCTCCTCAGTTATACTTATTTTATTAGGTAAGATAAATCTATGCCCTTTTTCTTTTGAAATATCATCTTCCAAGTTCTTCCTTCCTTTAAAGTAGTGGCTGCTAAATCATGTGTGATTCTGACTAGGACAACTGAATTCTTTCTTCCTGGCTGCTCGTGATATTTTTTCTTTGACCTAGAAGTTCTGAATTTTGGCTGTATTGTTCCTGGAAGGTTTCATCTAAGATCTGGACAATTTTCTTTAAGACATATTGCTTTCTGAAATCAAGCAGTAAATTCCTTTTCAATTCTTTGTTCCATTGCTCTCATTTCCAATGTTTTCCTCTAGTATTCTCATTTTGTTTATAAAAATACTTTAAACTTTTTTTTTTATTGCTTCATCTCTTCTAGGAACTCTAGATGAAACTGGGTAAAAGTTATGATTTTCCTTAAGGGTTTTGCTTGTAAAAATTTTAGTCATTCTTTTCATTTAGGTTTCTGTTTTTAGTTTCCCTATTGCTATAAAAGTCTTTATGGTAGAATACTCTTTTTTGTTATTGCTATTTATTTTTCCAGCCCACTTTTTTACTTTAAACTTGGTATTAGGGCCAAGTTCTATACATTTCCTTTTTTTTTTTTTTTTTTTTTTTTTTAAATCAGGTATACCAGAAAGACATTTTCATTTGATTAAGATTTGAATTAGAAGGTCCCTTCCAAAGCTGAGATTCTGTAATTCTTTAATTTAAAACTGTCTAAATATCTCCTATAATTATTATTGAAAATGTTACAAACTATATATTAACTGTCATCATCCAAACTCCTTCCTGGCACATTAAGAATAGGATTCATTAGAACCAGAAGATCGCTGTACACTTCAATGCTGTATGAAGATATATTCTGATGGAAGTGGATATCTTCAACATCAAGAAGATCCAACTCACTTCCAGTTGATCAATGATGGACAGAAATAACTACACCCAGAGATGGAACACTGGGAAGTGAATGTAAATTGTTAGCACTACTGTCTATCTACCCAGGTTACTTATACCTTCGGAATCTAATACTTAATGTGCAACAAGAAAATGGTATTTACACACATATGTTGTATCTAAGTTTTATTGTAACACATGTAAAATGTAGAGGATTGCCTGTCATCGGGGGAGGGGAATGGAGGGGGGGGATAATTTGGAAAAATGAATACAAGGGATAATATTATAAAAAAAAATTACTCATGCATATATACTGTGAAAAAATTCTAAGTAAATTAAAAAAAAAAAAAGAATAGGATTCATTCAGTTTCTCATTCTTTTGTCTGCTTCTATATATATTCAACTAAGATCAGGTCCCATTTTGTATCCTAATTTTGAAGGAATTCACATCAATTAAAAAAAAAGTTATAGAACACAAAATTTTAGAGCTTAGAAGAGTTTACACTCTAAGCCAGAATCAAAAAACACTTTGATAATATTGAACATCGAACTGTAAGGGATCTTAGAACATGGAACATTAAATCCTAGATGGGAAGAAGCTTCATCAATCATCTTGTCCATCTCTCTGAAACTAGAATCCCCTTAATAGGTGGAGAAAATCTATGTGTTGTTTTGTTTTGTTTTGTTTTGTTTTTGCAACAAGATTTTTTTTTCAGTTTATTTTTAAAGTTTTTTCTTCTACTTTTATTTATTTAATATTTTACCCCAGGTTCAAAATTACAATCACAATTCACTCTTTTCTTTCCCTCATATCTTAATAATACTTAATAAGTATTCAGTTTTTATTTTGTAACTTTTTGTGGAATCTATACTCTTCCAGTTGCAAATACCATAAACCAGACCTTATCAATTCATACCCACAAAATTATGTAAGAATATTAATTTCCCTACTTCCAGCCATTTTTCTTCCAGCCATGGATTCTTCCCAATCCATTTTTTTATCTTTCTTTTTTTTTTACAGTAGGTGTAGAGTAGGGAAGGGCAATCAGAGTTAAATAACTTACCTAGGCTAAAAAGTATCTGAAGCTGGATTTTAACTCAGATATGGTGCTCTATCCATTGTATTACATAGTTGCCCACTCAATTAAAAAAAAAAAAATCCACACTTTTATCATTCTCATTAAAAACTGTGTATGGTTCCCCACTGTAAGTGGGATAAAGTTTACACTAAATAACCATCAAGAAAGGGCTTTTTACTAGAACAAAAAATCAGACATTTACTATACTATATCCTGATAATAATAAATATCCATTGAATAAATAAATGAATTAGCAGTATCTTTAACTTTTATTCTCACATTTAAATATATTTCTCCCTTAATAGCCATTCAAAATAAGTTCTCTGAAACTGATGGCAAGGTTTTGTACCTACTTTGTAACTTTTTATAACACATACCATGACTGATAAAGAATTTTTAATATAGAAACACAAGCATATTAGCTTGTAATAAATCTGTGAAATACAGGTTACTATGAAATTTTGGGTTTTTGAATATGAGTAAGAGGAGGGGAAAAAAGTTAAGAGTGATATAAAAACATTTCCCCATGAAATGAGTTCTTGAATTTTTTTTTGAAATGCTTAGAATTTTTCTAAACTAGGATGGATTAATATGTAAAACAAGAAGCATTTATTGAATCTTCATTAAAAACTAGCTTACAATGATATTTTACCATAAGGAAGAACTAGAGGTTCAATGTTAGGATAATAAACAGAGTCATATGAAGCCCTCTCTCTAGGTTATTATCCTAGTAGTATATACACTAATACTCTACTTCACATATTCCAGTGAAGTATAAAGGAAACAGAGTCTAGCATTCTTTCCATTTGGTTTTAAAACTTTTTGTAAAATAAATTATTTTATTCTGTGATTACATAATTATTATGAAAAAGAGAATTCCCTTCTTTTCAAATGAAACACACTTACCACAGCACCATTATATAGAAGAACACATAAAAGTGTTTCTCGGCTCTTCCACTTCATAATCAAGTTCATGAAAAGTACAGAGAAAAGTATAATTTGAAGAAGGTAAAAAGTCTTAAAAAGAAAAACTGAATTAAGGCAGCTCACTTATTTTCCCCTAACTTCAATAATAATAGAAATCTTAACAGTCATTACATAGAAGATAGTGCCATGTAGAGTACTGACCCAAGATTCAGTATATATGATTTCTACTTTCAGCTCTGCCACTGACTAGCTATGAAATTTTGCACAAGTCAGCTCCTTTACAGACAACCTCAAGAGTTCAGATTACCTGATCTCATAATAGTCTTCCAAATCTAAAATACTGTGACTAAAATTGAAACAATGATCAGGAAAATCTTCAGTCATAGATAATGATGAAGATGGGGAAAGTTGCAGGAAGAAAGACTTACCTAATATATTTTTTCATATAATAAATAGCTTTTTATTTTTCCAAATATCTGCAAAGACAGTTTTCAACATTTGCCTTTGCAAAACCTTAATTTTCCAAATTTTCTCCTTCCCTTCCCTTCTCCCTCTCCTACATAGCAATCAATCCAATATAGATTAAACATGTGCAATTCTTCTATATTTCCATATTCATCATACTGTACAAAAAAAAATCAGATCAAAAGGGCAAAAAGAAAACACAAGAAAGAAAAAAACCAAGCAAACAAACAATACCACAAAAAAACAAAGATGAAAAAAATATGCTTTGATCTTTCTGGATGTGGATGATTCTTTCCAGCACAAGTCTATTGGAATTACCTTCAATCATCGCACTGTTGAAAAGTGTCAAGTCTATCACAGTTGATTGTACATGGTAACAACTTGATTGTATGATAATCTAACATTTCAATATAAGAAGAAAAACTGAACAAATTAACACCCTTTTCCATAATCAGTAGCTCTGATAGATAAGGAACTTTGAACAAAAACCATGATTCCCCATTCTCTACATTCTCTAGTTGAAAAAGTTCAACTACAAAAACATGTCAAATAAATAAGACCCCCTAGAGGACTTCCTTTTGGCAATTTGAAGTCTAGAATTCTAATTTAAATATGCTTTTAAAAAAATAGCCATATGATTAATTTAATAAACAGTGCTATCTCTTGGAACCCAAACAAACAACAACAACAACAACAACAACAACAACAACAACAACAACAACAACAACAACAACAACAACAAACAGCCTTCAAGTGAAACAGAAAAGAGTTATTCTGAAACTTCTATGCTATTCCAGGGCTATGAGGAATCTAAAAGATCTTATATGGATCTAATTTTTTAAAAACTAGACTGTTAAAAAGATGAAGAATCTGTTGAGAAGGAATACAAAATAATTTGCCTCCAATTATAGCTATGGTAGAGAAAAGCTAGGTGGCACAGTGGATAGAGTGCTGGGCCCGATGTCAGGAAGAATCATCTTGATCTCAGTCACCCACTAGCTAAGCTGTGTGATCTTAGGCAAGTCACCGTTTGCCTCAGTTCTTCTCCTATCAAATGAGCCAGGGAAGGAAATAGCAAACTACTCCAGTATCTTATTCCAAACAGGAATAAGAAGAGGCAAGCATGAAAAATTATCAAACAGCATACCAATAGTAACAGAAAAAGCATGAGGATTCAAAAATTCATGTTTCCTAATTTCAAACTCAACTTTTTTTTTTATAAATAAAATCATACTATGTATGGTCTTGATCAATTCAGAAAAGCAAATGAAGGAAAAACAAGAGAAAATACAGTATATTCAATAAAGTTATACAGGTAAAAAATTTGAAACAGTTCCAGAGTATTCAGAGTAATTACATTATCCAAACTTATAACTAACTTATAACCAAGATAATACACTATAACTAAGTGGAATTTTTTTTACCAGGAATGCAGGGGTAGGTTCAATATTAGGAAACCTATCAGCATAATTGACCATATCAATAACCAAACTAACAAAAATCATATGATTATTTCAAAAAATGCAGAAAAAAAACTGGACAAAATACAACACCCAAACTTATTAGGAAAATAGAAAATACATAAAAAGCTGATCTAGTTATCATTTATATATCATTTCCCCAAAATATAACCTGATTATGCTTAACTGGCACAAATATCTTCCAGTCAAAATGTTATGTTTTACCTTAAACAAAAAGTCATGAACTCATTATTCTCTATATTTTTGTCTTTTGGGATAAGTATACAAATATAGATATTTTTAAATAACTTTGAAAAGAAGATAGAGAGAAAACTGCATATGGTTTTGAACTTAACAAGTTATAAAGTCAGAGGTACTTTATTATGTAATTCACAGATTTTGTATTATCTTTTTTTTAAAAGAAATCTTGAAATTACATATTTACTATATACTCTTCAAATCTGTTGGCTTCTAGGCATGAATGATCACCTGTACCCAACAAGCTGCTCTACTAAAAGCAAGGGAGCATCTAGTACTTCACAAGTACCTCATTAAGATTAATCCTGGCACCAAAATTCATAAAATAAAACCCAGTGCAACCTATCTACTTCAGTAGTTACCTAAAACCTGATTATCAAAGAGAAACATTTCAGAAGATTATTATTATTAAACACCATGTAAGACTGAGACAAAGCAAGCTCTAATCTTCTAAATTCACCTCTTTATTTCTCTACTCCTTCCAAGTACAGTATTCTACTACTAGCCTAATCTTCCCCTCATTACACTTCTTGAGACATGAAAAAAATTAAAGCTGGAATTAGGTTGTCACTCCTTTAAATGCTTCAGCAGTATTCTAACTATAGCAGCAAGGGAAAGACAAGAATCTGAAATTCCAGGAAACATACATTCATCTAATTCAATATCCCAATTATTCTGAAAATGTGTTGCAGTTGTTTGTCCTTTATTATCAAATGACATCAGGAAGGTGTGACTTGCTATGACTTGTAAGTGAACTGCATTTAAATGAGGGACAGCTGTACCAAGTCATCACTCTAACTTTCTCCTTCCGAACCTTGTGGGGTCCAGTGACAAGATATAGATCAGAACAACTGGAGTTGGCCCCAGATGCAAAGGGACACTTGGCCATTATTAGCTAAGGTCTTTCCCAGGCCTCAGCTTGTCTGAAGCAATGGCCATTCAGTAATTAAGACAAGATAAACAATTAAACATCAAAAGACAAAAAGACAAAAAAAAAAAAAAAATTAGAGGAAAGGTAAAAGATTTTATAAATGAATTTGTAAGATTCTATACAACCTTTAAAAGTGATGGCTCAGCTAATTTTTCCCATTAAGTAATTGTTACTGATGAGTCATTTTTCAGTTGAGAAGTACTAGAATACAACAGAAAAAGCATGGAACTTGTAATCAAATAATCCTAGGTTTCAAATCCTAACTGATGAACTGTATGGTCAATGACAAGTCTCAGCTTCTAAAAGTTTCATATTTGAGATATGTAAAACAAAAATATCTACAGTATCTAATGCAGAGTTGTGAGGGTCAAATGAAATAATGTATGTGGAACATTCTGGATAACTCAGACAGCTATTTGCAAGTCAATATGATTATATGAGTTGCATTTGAGATTTGTTCGATTTTTAGTATTTAGTAGTTTTTCTTACTACGTGAGCTGATAAATAATATTATCCCCCCCCTTTACTTTGAATGTGCAAAAGAAAAACTTTCCCTCTTTTTTTAACTCTTTGTGGCAGAAGCCTAGTATTGGAATCATTAAAACAATGGATATAGACAGTTGGTAATTTTGAGTATCCTACTGCCTTCCAGAATGACTGGATCAATTCACAGTAACACCAACAATACACTGGTGTGACTATTCTCTTAAAGCCTTTAAAACAACTGTCATTTTTCTTTAGTCATCACTGATACTCTTATGGATGTAACTGGATCATATTTTTCATATAGTTATTAATAGCCTGCATTTTTCCTTGGAAAACTATCTGTTTATATGGCTTTATCCATTTATCCTGAGAAAAAGCTCTTGTTCTTATATATATTAGGCTCCATTTCTCTACATATTTTAGATATCAGACCATTATCAGATAAACTCTTTGCAAAGACTTTTTCCTCCCAATTATTAATTTCCCTCCCAATATTAACTACATTAATTATGTAGTGCAAAAGCTTTTACATTTCTGAGTAATCAAAATTCTCTCATTTATCTTCTATAAATTTCTCATGTTCACTTCTCTTCAGGATCCATTCTGACTCTACATAATCTTTTCTCCATTTACTAAGAGCATTCTCCCCATGAAAAATGTCTCCTCCCCTTTTGCCCCATTCTATAACTGATTCTATCTAAAATTAACTTTTTGAGAAAGTGCCTAGGTTAACCTCATGCTCACATTTTTACTTTTCTCCTAATTCTACTCCTGATTCCCTAGATTTCTGGTGAAGCTTCCTTTATTTCCTCATTCACCAACTACTCCCAGAGTTTATATTTCAACTCCTTATTATATGCTTCTTCTTAGCTGAGACTCTTTATTTTCATATGTATTTTTAAATTTGTATATCTATACTTAATAAACAGTCTGACACATAGTAATAAATTGCCTTTTCAACATGTTGAATTCTCCTCCTGCCTATCCAAACAAAAGGTATCTGCTTACTTCCCCAAATATGTCTATGATGTGTCTCTTTTATATCTAAATGTATCCAACTGGAAATTTGCATGTCAGTTGTTTTCTAATTTTCCCATCAGTTTTTGAGAAATTTTTTACATGACTGAACACAAGGCTTCAATATTTATGTATTTCACTGATTACTATTTTTAACTAATATCAAATAGTTTTGATGATGATTGCTTTAAAGCATAATTTTAATATATTACCCCTTAGAATAAAATACAATAAAATAACAAAACAAATCTCTTGTTTTCCAATATTACACAAAATTCTTGACCTGTTCCTCCAAATTCATTGTTGTTGCTTATATTTTTTGGATCTGTGAAATAATTGCTGGTAGTCTGATCTGTATATCATTAAATAAGTACAGTAAGTAATAAGTAAATAAATAAGTACACTAAGTAAGCCTAAGTATGAACAAATAATATTTTTCCTATTTGTCAAATGTGGTTCCCCCCCCCCCCAGTCTGGGGTTAAGTGACTTGCCCAGGGTCACACAGCTAGGAAGTGTTACATATCTGAGACCAGATTTGAACTCTGGTCCTCCTGAATTCAAGGCTGGTGCTCTATCCACTGCTCCACCTAGCTGCCCCTTGTCAAATGTGTTTTGAATTTTATAGTGTACTCTGGTTTTATTCATATAATTCTCAGATGGTAGTCTCCCAAACATTTTTTTTGCATTCTTAAGTTATTTTAAAGGAAATTTTTCTTTCTATCTCTTGCGATTATAGCTTCGTTGATAAACTACAGAAAGGTTAATGATTTGTGTGAATTTGTATCATATTCCTGCTGCTTTTCTGAAATTATTTCAATTAAATTTTTAATGGAAACCTCAGGGTTTGCTGAGAGACCTAGATATCATTGCCCAAATAAAAGTTAGAATTTTTTAATCCTCTTCATCTATGTATACTTTTTAATTTTTTTTCTGTATTATTTTAATCAAGCATTTCTACAACTACCAAAAAAAAAAAAAATAGCAGTCGTGAAAATGGATATCATTGCTTTACCCACCCTGACTTTATTAGAAAGATTCTAAAGAATAGAGAAGAAAAAGATTATTTCAATTACATATAAGGCTTTAGAATAAGATAGAGAAAAAGAATTGATGTTATCCTGTGTTCATTCATTTAAACTCTTTGAAGAGAGGGACTATTTTTTTTTTTTTTTTTTTTTTGGCCTCTCTAGCCCAAGTTGTATGTTAGGAATCACACAACAAAGGACAAGGATATCACCAAAAAACCAATTATGTTCTCCTGCATGGTAAATCAATAAAGGAAGCAAGAAAAGTAAGCAGAGGATCAGGAGAAAGAAAGAAAGCTGTAAAGTTCATAAGCAGGTGACAGTGAAGAATCAGAAAGTAAAGTAGGAATATAAAGTAGGAATACAAGGCAAAAAGTTAAAAAAAAAACATTCAAAATATTTATTAAGTATGGAAGTTAGCCATTGCCTTTAGTCATTTTTGTTTTAGAAGGCATTAGGTGGACCTATAAAAGGAATAATGTGTGTATGGAGTAAACTTAACTTCTCTGTAGATTTATACAGATAAAATGAAGGGTTTAAATTAGAGGACCTATAAAGTTTCTTCCAATTCTAAACCTATTTTTCTAAGATTCTATAAAGACTGCTTATTTCATTAATTAATGCATTTATTAAAAATTCTAGAATAATTTTATAAATATATTGCTTCAACTGGTTCTATTTTATCACATATTCTAAGATACCCTAAACTACTCTTGACACATCAATAAATCAGAGCTGCTACATATATTATACTGGAATAAGTGTATGTGTAGTTTATAGAACAAATCCAAAGATATTACTGATATTTACTTTTTATTATAATTTTTAAAAGAATATCAAACACAACTTATAGAAGAGCTAATCAATTATCCAAGTAAAAAGCAAAGCAAGTATAGGTCCTAAAGAATACAGAATACATAGATGCCATTAAAATCTCATCTAAATATAGGCCTCAAAAACTCTCACCTGAATCCATTTTCCAAAAATGCAGCTATAATAAGGAATTCTTTCTGGAAACTAACACATAGTGCTAAATGGAACAAAATCAAACAACACAAAGAAAACTTATATGTGTATTTAAACTACACCACTATACAGGTTGAATGAAAGTATATTTCCTGCAAAAGGCTGCCATGGCAAAAGCATCTTGGATTAAGTCACAGCATATCCAAACAAAATAAGCTCAGTGATAAATGTCCTCCTTCCTCAGACCTTTATATTATTTTCTGCACTGCTTGAATAGTACTTATTTCATCATATGAAAAATAAACTAAGACTATACTGATGTTAAATAACTATTGTCTTCCTGAGGAAATAATTTATAAAGAAAAATATTGTACAGGACCAACACATCTTTTCATTAAACAATTTTAATAATTTCCAAATCTTCTAATAGGAATACAATCTTCCTGCCTTTTCCAGTAAATAAATTATAATTTTTCCTTACATTAACTAGAAATCATCCACTGTTCTTAATTCTGCCCTGTGGAGGCAAGCAGATTAATTCTAATCACTTCAACTCGTAGGCCTTTTATATTCTTAAAGAAAGCAATCAAATGCTCCTAAATTTTTTCCATATTTTCATCATCTAAAAATAATTTGATCTCAGAAACTAATCCCCCCCCCTTTGAATGTTCTCAGTTATCAATCTCCTTCCTTAAATTGTGGTGTCTAAAACTGAACTTGGTATACATTTGAGCAAGACAAAATACAAAAGGATTATCAATTCTTTATTAAGATGTCTCTCAATATAATCAGAGTACATCAGCTTTTTATTGGCTTCCATATAAACTATAACATCTTCTGCTTGTTATTTAGATCTAGTACCCACCCAAATCTTTTTCAGATATATGGTTACTTAGCCACAAGCTCCTTCCTCATCAACCCCTCATTCTAAACATAGTCACCTAGATAGATCCAGGCCCAAAACCATTTCTGTGAAACTATTTCTTCTCAATAAAGCTGAGAATATAATTTGAGTTCAGAATTGACAGCCTATACAGCAGTTTCTCATTTCATACAGTACTTAATGCTATAGGCATATCAAACACCTACAGCTATAGACAATGACCTACATAAAGCAATTTGGGAGAGCAAAAACAACTATCTGTAGTATTAGAAGCTTGGACAGAAGTTGTGGGACCAGTTCTGACCCTGACTCATCATGTAACCTTAAGCAAGATACTTCCTTAGTCTGTGTCTTTCTGTTTTTCTGTTTCTCCTTCCATAAAATACAAATACTCCCACTTGCCACAAAGTAATATTTACAGTGCTTTAAGTTCCTCAGATCACAGAATCATAAATCTTGCAGCTAGAAAGGTCCTCAAGAGATTCTATTATTCATTCACTGTCTTCAGGCAGGTAAGTTATTATTGTCCCCACTTTATAGATGAGGCAACTAGGGCACAGTAAACTCACTAACTTGCTCAAGGTCACAAAGCTAATAAGTGGTAGCAGTTATATTAACAAAAGTATTGTTAATATTAATAATAAGTTTGCCATTTATTTTTAACCAAGCTATTAGGAATTTTTTTTTCTTTTTGCTTGTCACCCATTTTTGAGATCCTTCAAAAGATTTTGCAAATTTCTTTTTCTCCTAATAATTAAAAGATGGAAAATTCAGGTATTATACAATACTCACTGTATATCATAGAGCAAGTGCCATTCACTTTACTATCACCTCTAGGATCAAATATAAAAGTCTGTATTTGACATTAAAGCTTTATAATCTAGCCCTCTTCTTCTCCAAACACCTTTCCGGTCTATTTACAACTTAAAACATATAGTTTGTAAATAGTTTGCAAATTGTCTCTCCATTAGACTGTGAACTCCTCTAAGACAGGACTTTCTTTTTCCTTTCTTTGTATTGCCATTATTTAGCACAGTTTAGCATGTTGCTGTTGTTGTTGTTGCTGTTGTTGAGTAGGGATGAACTCTTCATGATCCATGAAGCACACCAGACCCTTCTGTCCAAGTTCACATTCATGGTTTGCATGATAGTATACATTTCTTCCTCTGCCATACCCCTTTTCTTTTGCCTTCAATCTAATACAATATCAGGGTCTTTTCAGATAAATTGTATTCTCATCATGTGGCTAAAATATCTAGGTTTCAGCTTCTTCATTTGACCTTCCAGTGAATAGTCTGAATCAATTTCTTTAAGTATTAACTGATTTGATCTCCTTGCCATCCAAGGGATTATCAAAAGTCTTCATGAGCACTACAATTCAAAATCATCAATTCTGTGGTGCTAGCTTTTCTTATAGTTCAATTCTCACAACTAAATATTGCTACTAGAAAAACCATAACTGTGACTATACAGACTTTTATTGGCAAGGTGATGTATCTGCTTTTCAGTATGCTGTCCAGATGTAAATCTAGCAATAGTCCTTCCAAGAAGCATGCATCTTTTCATTTCATGACTGTAAACACCAACCGCAATGATCTTTAGGCCAAAGAATATAAAATCTAGCAGTAATTCCATTTCTTCTCCCTTCATTTGCCAGGAAGTGATGGGAACAGTTGCCAAGCTATTAATAAAATATTTGTTGAGAAACATTGGACCCATTCTCAAAATATTCTTTTAAACTGCATAAAATAAGACATATATGCTTACAGAAGAAATCAATTATATTGTAATATAGTTTTTAAAATATTAAAATGACAATTCCAGAGGCCCCAAGTTAAGAAATCCCACCACCACAGAAATATAGGAAAAGCTACTTCTAGAATCAGACCAGATGCTCAGCACAGATAACAAAATGCTTGTCTCCTTATATATCTATGCTGCAGAAATTTAAAAACAATTATCAAAGGGATATACATAACAAAAGGGCTGGTCTGGGACACATCTTTTAATAAATTATAAACTACAAACAGTTTCTGTGGAAACGTAAGCAAGAGGAGGTACAGTATGGTGAATCGATCCTTGAACTGGAAGCAAGAAAGATTAAGGTACCAATCTTGCCTCAGACATGAATCTTGGCAAGTCACAATCTTTTCTATTTGGGATTTTTCCATATGGAAAATGAGGGTGATAATGATTCAACTCATTTAGATAAAAAATAAAATATCTGTATCATTCTTATCTGGTCAGACCTACAATGTCATTTTCTACACCATATTCAGTATCCAAAATACTCTTTAATTTCTCTCTTTGAAATAAGCCTTATTGCTGAAGCTCAAATAAGAATATATGAAAGTTCACCTTGGATTAATAGCAAAAAGTTTTAGCAAATGAATAATGGAAATCAGTAAAGATCCAGTTTTCAGATCCAGCAGTCTCTAACCTGTGTCAAGACTGGAGATGTCATAATAAACTGCTATCAAGGACTTCTCATTTGTAAAATAAGACTGAGTTGCACGAGTTCTAAAGACCTCTCCAGATCTAAAATTCTGTGAATTTTATTATTTATATTGCCAACATAATGATTTATTATTTTGAAAGCATCTTTATTTTTCAAATACTTTCTACCCAATTTACCCTACTGCTATGTGCCTATCTCCATTTGACCCTGAAATTATATTGTTTGTATGTGGTGTTTGTATGCTGTCTCCTCCATTAAACTATACTTCTTAAATTAGGAACTGATTTTGTTTTAAGAATTTTGAGGAGTTATTTTTGTTTTCTTTTCCTTAGTGCTTAGCACAGTGCCTACCGCATAGTAGATGCTTATTAAATTCTTGTTTATTTAGACTTTATCAGTCTTATAGTTCACAATAAATTTTACAAAGAAGAATGCCCCAAAATAGTAATGATTCAACTCATTTAGATAAAAATAAAATATCTGTATCATTCTTATCTGGTCAGACCTACAATGTCATTTTCTACACCATATTCAGTATCCAAAATACTCTTAATTTCTCTCTTTGAAGTCTGGGCATTAGAATAGCAATGATATATCAAGTAAGCAATCTGTAACAGGATGAATTTAGTCTTAATACTATGGTATTTTAACCTCTATTTTTTCTGAAATTACCAACTTCTAAAGAGCTAACAATGGATAAAACTGCAATGGATAAAAACTGCAATAAATAAGGAATAGGCACTTTCTCCAAATCCCATTAATTCTCCAGTGGGGGAAAAAAAAAAGCAAAAACAAGAAGGATGTTTATGTGTCAGAGGTAGGACAGTTACAAATGAATATATAGGAATAAAAGAAAGCAGAGTACAATGGCAGTTCTATAAATTAACCAAAGAATTACAATTCAGTAGACCTCATGTAGCACTCTTCCAAAAGTCATTATGTTCTACTTGGGTACTCTGGGATTCTATCAAAGATATTCTAGCTGCTTCACAGATTCTGATGGCACACACCATGGTTCTTTCTCCAACAATCTCTTTACAAGAAGCAGAGAAAATCCATTTTTCTCAATTATATAAGAAGATAAAGGAGAGGAAGTACAGTTAGGAAGAGCCCTTAATCTATGTGAGAGAACCTAGGGAGGCAGAAACTGGAATATCTACAATATGTGGAAGATGTTGATTCAGTATACCCAGATTACTACTAAAGAAAAGAAACTGAGGTAGAGGGCCAATGTACATTGGAATAGCTAGAATTGCAATCAAGCTGCAGTCCTCCTCTAGAAGCTAGTTGGGGCAGTGACAAAGATAAATGAAAAAACAACTCCCCAATATAGCCCTGAAAAAAATACCATTAAAAAGAGTGGAGTTAAAGGAACCAAGAAGAAAAAAATAAACACTAAAATTAAAATACAGGCATCCTAATTGTTATGTTCCAATGTATCAAAACATGTTAAAAAAAAACAAACTGCAAAGCTACATAAATAAATATTACAAGACAAAAGAAACTGAAACAATACCTAATAAAACAAAGAACTTCCTGGATTCTTCAGAGATCATGGAAGACAGTACAAAATTCACAAAATAGAATAATAGGTGCTTCCAACTTCCTTTCCTCTCACTTTTTTCTTAATTTTCTACATTCTAGCTTCTGACTTCATTATTTAAATGAAATTGCTCTCTCTACTAACAATCTCTTTTGGCATTTTCTCAATTCTCATATTGTTTGACCTCTCTGTAGACTTGGATGCTATCAATAACTCTCTTTCCTTGACACTCTCTTCTTTTTAAGTTTTAGATTCTCCTAGTTTCTATCCTATTTATGTAAACATTCCTTCTTAGTCTCCTTTGCTGAATATTCATCCAGGTCACTCCCATTAACCATGGAGATTTCCCAATGAGCTCTGTCATGGATCTACTTCTCTGCTCCTTCTATGTAACTTCACTTGGGGATTTTAACAGTTCCCATGGATTCAATTCTCATCTCTATGATGATGAGTCTCAAATAATCTTATACAGTCCTAGTTTCTCTCCTGACCCAGTCTCACACCTCCAATTACTTTGTATTTATCTCAGAGTAGATATTCCTAAGCTTCTTAAACCACATGTCCAAAGCTGAACTCATTCTTTTCCCCAAAACCTACCCGTTTTCCTGATTTCCCTATTATTGCTGAGTATACTACCCTCTTCAACATCCATCCAGCCTCACATCTTCAGTTCCTCATTTTTTCTTACTTCTCATATCAAATTTGTTGTCTAAGTCTGCTGATTTTACTTATATCTTATATATTCCTTTCTATCCTCTGATACTGATAACATCTTGAAAACCCTCGCCATCTTACACTTGGTCTACTGTAATAGTCTGCTTGTTGGCCCATCTCCCATAAGTGGGTCCCCATTCCATTCCATCCTCCATATCACAGTTGTCAAAGTCATCTTGCAAAAGCACATATTGTATATGTTACCCAGATACTTAATAAACTCCAGTGATTCCCTATCAACCTCAGGATTAAATATAAAATGCTATATGGTGTCCAAAGCCTTTCATATCCTACCCCACTCCCTTCTAATATTCTTCTATCTTCCTCTCCTCTGTGTACCAATAATACTTGTATCTTTTCTACTCCTTAAACAAGATTCCATAAATTTTCACTGGCTGGATAATACTTGTAACATACTTAGAACAGTGCTTATTATATAGTAGGTGCCTTAAAAATGCTGATTTCCTTCTCTCCTTCTATGACTTCCCTGACACACTTCAAGTCCGATTTTCTATAGAAAATCTTCCTTAATGCTATCTAATTCTAGTGACTTCCTTCTATTAATTATTCCCAATTTATTTTGTGTATATATTCTTCACAATACTGTTAGTGGACTATAAACATCTTAAAAGTAGAAATTGTCCTTTGTCTTTCTTTATATTACAAATAATAGCACAAGTCATTAACACAGTGACTGGCCACAAAATAAATGTTTGCTGATTGACCAAAAGAAATCTGAAAATAAAAAACTCAATTTATGATTTGTATAGAAAAATAATTACCTAAATTTAAAAAAAAAAATGTAATTCACAATGGCAAATAACTTCAAAAAGAAAAGCGAAGCCAACAGATTATACTTATACGACACATATACTTAAACAAAGGACAATAAGGAAAAAAGATACAATAGGGATGCATTAAAATAAATTAAATAAAACTAATTACATGGACATAGTACTGAGTTAAAAGAAGACAGAGAACCCCCAAAAAATCCTAATTGAGAAAGAAAACATTAATGACAAAAATTAAGAAAAATATAAAGCTAAAATAAAATCTTAAAGATGAATGGAATTAAACAAACTGATAAAACAAAAGATAGTAGCAATGGATAGAAAAAACAAAAAAGATTTATATTAAAAATATGAGAAGGTGCAACAAAATGTATTATTTGGTGAATTAAAAAAAATCAGAAATTCTAATCATGCTATCTCAAATGATAACAGCTAGAATTTTAATGTGTTTTAAGATTTGTAAAGAACATTAAAATATTATCTTAATCGATTCTCACAACAATTCTGGAAGGCAGGTGCTATTATCATCTCTCCATTTTACAGATAAAGAAACTGAGGTAGACAGACGGTATACAACTTGCCATAAGCCCCACACTTAGAAATTATTGAAATAGGATTTGTATTGAGAGAAGCAGATTGTATATGATCTGCTTCTCTCACAACCATAATTGCTTGCACAATTATAAGTAAAAATAAATTCTTACCTAAACAAGAATAGAAACAATATGGAAAATAAAAGATAATTTTGATTAAATGAAATTGAGAAGCTTTTGAATAAATGAAATTTATATATAAAGTGGCCTCACTAAGAAGATGAACACAAATCAAAACAATCTTCAGGTTTTACCTTACAACAAACAAATTTACAGACAATAGTCAATGTTGGAACTGTTATAGAAGGATGACCATAATAATAATGCATTGATGACTGAGTTATGAATTAATACAATCATTCAAAAAAGCATTTTAGAATCATGCCCCCTCCCAAAAATGGTTTAAATGCCTAATTTTTAAAAAATGGTTTAAAAAAAATCTTTGTCTAAAACTGGACCCAGATCTACCCCTTTAGATGGACACAAGTTTCCTCCATTAGATCAGGTTGCAATACAATTTCTGGGCTATACCAATGTTGCACAATATACCACTAAAGTAGTTTTTTAATCCCATTAAATGGAAAAAGAAACTACTAAAACCACAAAATTATGTATTTTGAGAGTTGGAAGAGATTTGGCAGATCATCTAGTCCAATCATGCACAAAAGAAATCTCTATCATAACATTGGGGAAAAAATAGAAAAAATATTAGATTAAAAATAAGAACAATGTGAATGAAACTGTCAGAAATAATGATAAGAAAGAGACTTGTGTCTGTTATATTCAAAATCTAGTAGCTAAATACGCAAAGAATTAAATGAAGACTTCCACAATTTCACGAGTTAAGAACTTTATGTTAAAAGGAAGAACACTAGACTAAAAGTAAAGAGGCCTGTGCTCTACTTTTGATTTTGCTATTTATTATTTGTGCAACCTTAGTCAACTGTTTTCCTTTCTCTAGATTTCAGTTTCCTTTTCTTCTTTGATTTCTATCATTCAAAGATTTTTTTTTTTAGTAAAGTAGATTACAACCAATCAGAAAGTTCTCATGGCCTTCAAAAACAAAGTTTTTGATATGTTCATGCTTAGAAAAAAAGTGAGTAACTTTAGAAAATAAAGTCCTCTACAGGTATAAGTACTACTGTGTGATAAATATAGTATAATATAGTAATGTATAATTGAATGATTTGATTGTCCTTCTAAACAAATATTAATTCTCTGTACAATATCTGGAAAAGAGCATTATTTCAAAAATCTTAGAAACATGCCTTTCTGAAGTCAAAGTTCAAATTTTGCAAAACAACTTTAAAAGCAGCAAAGTGGACAGCAAAAATATTTGTAGAATGTAATCTCACCAAAACAACCAGCAATCCTATAAATAGAATCAATCTCCTTAAACCAAATTGCTGCCTCACTCTATCTCCTTTCCCAAAGCCAATTGTTACCAATTCCTGAACTAAGAGAATGTATATAACAGTAAAAGCAACCATTCTTAAATTGTTAACATTACAGACATCAGAAAGCCATTTCATAGCAACTGCAATGATTTTAAATCTATAAGGAATTATAAGGAGTAGGTGTAATGAAAATATATTTATTCTCACACTAATCATAGTAAGAAAGCATAGAAAGTTCCAGGATGCTATATCTGACACACCTAACTAAATTAAATAGCTCATGTGGTAGTGTCATCAAGAGAAATTTTAATAATGTACTTTCACAAGCAAACCTGAAATTCAAGTAAACTGGGATTCTCCTGTTGATTCTGCTACACATGTCTTCATTGAAATAAACCATCCTAAAATTTAAAGCAATAAGGAATAGTGGAGCCCGATGAAATATAAAAACTGGCATAACTGGGAAAGTAGTTAAAAAAAAAAAAAAAAGAAAAGGCAACAATTTTAACATGTTGAGGAAATTTCCTTATAGCCACATTTTGCCTTCAGTTATTGCCTTGGTCTCAGGGCATTCACTAAGTCTAAAGGGCAGACTCTACATGGGTGGTTCCTTTTTATGCACATAGGTGACCAAGAAACCACATCAATACAGCCAGAGGCTACCAGGAAGCTGAATCAAGGGAGGCATAGTTTGAACCTTGCCCCACTCCCAGATCAATCACGTCTCACCTTTGTAGCCAAGTAGGGAAAATCATACCCAGGATCTTATTGAAAAGGCCTATAATTTATTTACATGATTTATATTGAATTAAATACTCCAATGATATAATTTTAAATTATTTAAAATATTACATACTCATTATTAAATTTGATTTGTCAGAAATCTAGGACTGCTTCAATGTTTGAAAAACCATATGCATAAGAAATTAATAATACAAAGAATAAAGGTAACATGCATGACTATATATATCAAGATTCAAAAAGTGTGGCAAAATAAAACAGCTTTTGTTTTAAAATATAGGTAAATCAAAAATAAAGTGAGTTTTATATGTAGGAGAAGTACAAGGTTTTGAATGCTGCCCTCTATGCTTAATTTCTTCAAAGAGGGAGAGAAAAGGGGAGAGAGAGAGAAAGGAAGATTGAGAGAGAAGGACACAGAAAGAGAGAAATAGAGAGATTGCCTTTGGATCCCCATTCAGTAACATTAATAATTTCTAATATATACCTTTTCTAAAATTCTATTTGAAAAGAAAATAATATCAACACTTAATATATGTACTTAGTGAAATAAGTAACTTCTGTTATTTACCATTTCACTAGATATATACATTAAATATTAATCAATTTCACTTTCTATGGTATTTTTGCATCATGGTGTAGTTTTACTATTTATCTCTTTTAACCATATTTTACCAATGCCTTGTTTGAGATCATAGTCTCTACAACTATTATTCTGAATTCACCTGAGACATAATATATTTTGCTCCAGACGCTTATTTTAACTTTTTGTGAAAATGTAAATTCAAATATTTTTATAAACAACATATTATTGGCTTATTGGTTTTTAAAACTAGATTATTATCCTCTTGCATTTTATAAATTTACTCTATTCACATTTGTTTGCTTCAAATTATTCTTACATAATTTCCTCTTCAATCTTCCCTTCTCTCTCTCTAAGAGGAAAATGATAGTTATAAAAAAGAAAGAAATGTACACACTTGTGATGTAGTGATATATTTACATTCATTCCATTGTCGTCCCTCTCTTTGCTTTCAATCAGATTACCTGTTAAGAGGAGCCAACATCTAAGATGAAGAGGTTTGGTTTGGTTACCCATAACTCATTATTAAGTCTCTCTCTCCCTCTCTGTTACTTGAATTTATTATATTTCTTTTTTATGTGCAATTGTATGTTAAACTCTCTTTTACACTGTTCTGATGAGAGGTTCATGAGTATTCCCTACCTCTTTTGCCATTCCTCTTCTTGAATATACAATTATGAAAAAAAAAATCTCCCTCTCATTCATTCATTTCCATAAATTTTTTTTTCCTGAAAGATATTTGATTTTTCTTTCTCTGCTACATTATAAGCCCTTTATCATCATACATAGAGACCCATCCAGTTATTCAAATGCATTTGCCTTTCCAGGTGGTACTGTGCTTAATGAGTGAAACAAAACTATAGCAACTCAAAAAAAAAAAAGGGGGGGGTGGAGGGAGGATGCACAAATTTAGAGACATCTCCATTCCAAATGGAGGTGGACATGGACCATTTGTGCCCAATTTATGGAAATGCCTCGTAAGCTCATACACACACTATATCTTGACTGCAATGCAGTGATATCATTTATTCCTAAATGAGAATAAAAGATGACCACCACCTTTTTAGGTATCTGTTTCTGAATGTCAAAGTTTCTTTTCAGTTTTGATCTAAAATCAGGAATGATTTTAAAAGTTTTTTATTCTGTAAAAGGTCCATTTACTTAAATTTATAAGATTATATTCAGTTTTACATAGTAAATTATTCATAATTATAAGCTTTAATGTTTTGTCTTTTGGAACATCATACCCCAACGTCAGCTATATCTTGCTGAGGAATCTTGTCTGGTCCTGATATGTGACTTAAACTCATTCTTTCTAGCTGCTTACAACTTTTTTTTTCCCTCCAACAAAACTCTAGATTTTGGCTTTAGCATTTTGGGGAATTTTGACTTTTCAATAACATCATGAAATCTTTATTATTATTATTTTGCCCACTGCTTTTGATACATATGAGTAGCTTTCATTTATTTCTTGAAATATGTACTCCAGGCTTTTTTGTGGGGTAGGGGGTAGGGGGGAAGGAAAGATTTCCAGATACTCAATGATTCCTGGATTTTCTTTCTCTGATCTGTTTTCTAGGTCAGTTGATCTTGACAGTCTCATACATTTCTTTCCTTTAAATATATTTTTTAAATTTTATCCTGATATTTCTAATTGACACATGCAGTCATTGATTTCCCCAGAACAAGCAAGGACAAAAATAAACATATAGTAATACCAGTTAAAACAAAGTGACAATCCCAAATAAAATCCTCTATTTACTGATCATATGAAAATAGATATTTTTCCTATTTTACATCCAAGTATTCCTTTACAAGATTTTAAACTTTTTGTATCTTTTTCTTATGGTAGAAAGGCTACTAACAAACTCATTCTACTATTTACTATTATCTATTTCTATCCAATAAAAGGCTCCATTTGGTGCTCTAATCTAAAATGCACGTATCAAAATTCCACCAATATGTGGAAATCAAATATATTCCCTAAGGTAAAGAGTTAGATGACAGGATGGATTGGCATGTAAACTTCTATGCCAAGGATTTTTTCTAAATACATCATTATATTTGACATTCATCTAGGAAATAACTTTCTTAGAAAGAGCTCAACAATGGATATAGCACCAGCCCTGAAGTCAGAGGGTCATGAGTTCAAATCTGCCTTCAGACACTTAATACTTCCTAGCTGTGTGACCCTGGGCAAGTCACTTAACTCCAATTGCCTCAGCAAAAGGAAAAAAAAGAAAAGAAAAGAAAAGAAAAGAAAAGAAAAGAAAAGAAAAGAAAAGAAAAGAAAAGAAAAGAAAAGAAAAGAAAGAGCTCAATAAACTCCACTGACATGATCTCATGCATGCAAGTTATCACATATGTGTGTACACACAGACGAAAAAGGAATACAATGGTTCCAGTTTCCAAGAATGGCAGAGGGACTACAGCCTGCCATACAGGTTGATTCTCAGTCAACAAGTATTAAGACACTTCATTTGTGGTAAACATTTTATTGGGTACTAGAGAGATAAAGACTAAAATGACTTTAAGAAGATCAGAGGGAGCCAGTGAGATGGGATGGGGAAGGGAAGGAGAGGGAGGAGGAGGGGGGAAGAGAGATAGGGAAACAGAGACAGAAATAGAGACAGAGAGACTGACAGGCAGGCAGACAAAGAAGAATTTAAGTTTATTAAAAAATAAATATGATGTAACATCATAGAATAAGACATTAGTAACTAAGGGACTCAAGAAAAGTTTCATTTATAAAGTGTCACTTGAGCAGAGCTTTGAAAAAGAGAAATTCTGAGGCATAAATGAAGTTCATTCAAGTAAAAAATGCATTCAAGGCAAGGGGAGACTGCCAGTGTAAAGGCAAAAAAGATTGAAAAAGACTGTTATGTGTAAAGAATAGCAATATAGTCTGTTTGGTTAGATCAAAGAAGGTATAAAGGGAACTAATACATATCACATCTGGAAAAGTATGTTGGGGACAGATAGTGAAGGGCTTTAAATGTGAAACAGAGAAATCTGTATTTCATCCAAGTGGCAACAGAGATATAACTATGTGCCAGCCGCTGAGCTAAATCCTCAGGATATAAAGGAGAAAACAAAACAGTAACTGTCCTCAAGATGCTTACACATTCTATGAGGGAGACAACATATACACATTAAAAAAATATAAAAAATAAACAAGGCAATGAGGTAAGGGTGAATGGCCTCCGCAGGGCCATATTATTAGCAACTTACCTATATTTTCATCCAAATTCCTTGAGGACAACTTTGAAAACAACAAAACCCCAGTTTTAATTTCACCATCCCAAATTTTCTATTCACCTATCTATCTCAACTATACCTCAAAATCCTATACCAGCAAAATCCTATTAATGGCTTGAAAGTGCAAGGAAAAGAACAACAACAACAAAAGTAAAAATTGTGCTGAGTGGCAAAATGGCCTTAGGGGCTATTCCATGGAGCAATACCAAAAGCTGGGGGTTTTTTTAGTCAAATTCAACACTTTCAAGACCTATCCCAAATTAAAGTAGCCTTTGGAGTGGAGTATGAAAACAATTATCAAAACTTTAACCTCATAGAAAAAAATGAACACTTTAGGACAGAAAAAAACCTATTTGGAATGGATACTTTTCAATAGATAAATGAAATGAAAAGGGGAAAGTATTTAAGAAAAAAAACCCCTACCCTTAACCATTATTCAAACATTTTATTTAATTAGGGAAACTACTAAAGTTACCATGGATGCCAAATCCAAGTCAGTAAAGAGCATAACAAAAGGCAGGATAACCAAGATCATAAAGCCTAGGTGCCATAAGGCAAGAATGAGATACAGTACCTGAACTATGAGGAAGGATCTATGTCTCCTTTTTCTCATTTCCTTATTTGCAAAATAAATATTTATTTAATTCCCATCATGTGCAAGAAATTGCACATGGTATTATGCAGTATATAATACTTAAAGGACAAAAACCCTTTCCTTAAATTTACAACAAATAAGAAAGAGACACAAAATCAATATTGTTACTTTATTATTTACATTTCAAGTGGCCAAACTTCTATAAATCTTGCTTCGTCCTTAAGTAAAACACAACAAGGAGATGAATTTTATCATATAACAAATGAATTTTATCATATAACAAATTTTATCATATAATAAATGTTATCATATAACAAATGAATTTTTATCATATAAGAAATGTTATCATATAACAAATGAATTTTTATCATATAACAAATGAATTTTATAATATAACAAATTTTTACAAGGCCTAGAGTAAAGCTCACTGAGAAACTTCATCATCATTATAACTAATTTTATATAGCACTTTTTTGAGTTTGAATGAACTTTACATACTAATCAATAAATCAATAAACATTTCTCTAAGCACCTACTACATCCCAGGCACTTTGATAAACACTAGAGATCCAAAAACAGGCAAAATATAGTCTCTGTCCTAATGGGATTACCAATCCAATTGAGTAAGTAATTGAATCCTCAAAGGGATCACTGATCTCACCAATTTGGGAGTTCCTTCTAATGATGCAAACTGCATACAGTTTGCCCATTCTGTAGAATTTTTTTCTGTGTTCCTACAAAAGTTTGCCACAGGGGTCCCCTGCAACATGCTAGAAGCTTTTCTCAATTTCTCCACACCTCAGGAGGCTACTTGTTTATCTGTCTTCCTTCACTTTTGCTAAACTACCATTTCCCATCTTCTCTTTCTATCATAAAAATCCTTGATGATATCTTTACTTTTGTTGTTCTTGAGAGTTCCTTGTTGAATGTGTTGCAGTTTACTCATACCTATTGCCTTCTATGTGATACTCATCTTCAGTTTCTCAGAAGTAGTATTCAGTATCTCACTGCCATGTATAAAGACAGTTAAATGTTAATACTGAATATATGGGTTTCTTTTTATGGAGACCTTGGGAGTCAGTAAAAGTGCTATACAATTTCCCAAAAGCAATCCAGCCTACTCTTTTCTACCTGTTAAATTCTGGGTCCTGCTCATTGTCCATATATTCAGTTTACACTTGATATACATATAAGTACTAGTCCTTTAAGGATAGCCATGGAAATACATGTTGAAATGTAAGCAATATATAGTCTTAAAGAAGTTAAAGCTCTAAGAGATTAAATAAATTATACATGATCAGACAAAATATGAATCCAAATCTTCCTGACAATAAGTCCATCATTTTATTAAATTATACTTCCTTTCAACATACTATTTAAGAGTGTTGAAACTTTAGTAATAATTCCCTTTTTAAAAAATATGTCCTAGAGAAAAGCCCCAATAGGGGCCAACTCTGTAAAAATTAGAATGCCTTGTAGTATATCCATAGTTAGTAAATATATAAATGATGAACCATCAAAATGATTGAGAAATTACAGACAAACAGAAAATAAAAAGACAGTATTACAAAAACCCAGAGAGAAAAGCACAGTGAACAGTGAACAGTGTGGCAGATGCAACAAGATAGGTGAGGAAGTGTTGGGTGGGATAGAGCAGAAATTAAGAGATTGTGGTAACTAGAGAAGATAGGCTCAGTCATGTAATGAAGAGAAAAGTAGATTGCAAAGAATTATGGGGTGAATGGAAGAGTAAAGACATTGTTTCCAGGAATTTGAGAAAAAGAAAGATCTAAATATGATAATTTAAGGAGATAGTGAATTTTTTTTGAAGGACAAAGGAGAGTTGAGCATGTCAGATAGTGAATTGTTTTTGAAGGACAAAGAAGAGTTGAGCATGTCAGATGTAAGCATGGACCCTTCAAATAGAGGGAGTTTGAAGAATAGAGAAAAGTATAATCAAGGGTACAATTGTCTAGAGAATATATTCAGGGATGGGATCAGGGATATATATGTAAAGGGGATGGCTTTGACAAGGAAAAGGTCACCTCATTAATGTGTACTAGAAAAAAAGGAAGAGATTCTATGACACTAATCATCAAGAAATGTAATATAAAACAGATCAAAAAATTAAATTCTGCTTCTCTGGATTTTCAAGAAAATTACAATTGTCTTTTCCCTCCTTTGAACTGCCTAACCTCACTTCCCAACACACTGTCTAGCAAAATCATACATTTCTGCACCAAATACAGAAAAACACCATAAATAAATAAATTCCAAGTAGACCATTTATATCACAGATACAGTATAGTTATGGTGTAGAGTCAAACCTGCCTTCAGACACTAGCTGTGTGACCCTGAACAAGTCACTTTTATCTTTGCCTCAATTTCCTCAACTATAAAATAAGGATGAAATTTTATAGTACCTGCTTCACACAGCTCTTGTAAGGATCTAATTTAGTATTTGCAAAGTACTCAGCAAGGTATCTGGCATATCATATGCACTATTCAAATGCTTATTCCCTTTCCAAATCTTATCCTCCCCCCTTCCCTTCATTTTCACAAAGTATTACTAAAAGAAAACATGCATTACACCCATTTTGTAGATAGAAAAAATGAGACAAAAAAAAAAAAAGGAGGTTCATATATTCTTACACAGTCATGAAGTTCTGGAATCAGTAAAGTTTAACTAGGATTATAATAATGTGACATAAAATAGTCTTCTTGCAACTTAAAACATGCTGAATTTCAGGTTTTATGCTTATAAATCCTCTACACCAAGCAAGTTCTTTAGTCTTACCCTCAGATGAAAGACACTAAATGATTGTGACTCGGAGTCATAAAACCTATCTTTAAAATTCAGTTTGAATCCCATTAGCTATGTGACCGTGGGCAATTCATTTAACCTTCCAATTTTCTATCTATAACCTGCATTATTTCCCTCATTGAGCATGTATTTAGGTGTTACATTACTAACATGAATATATTACCTAAACAAGTGCTCTGTGAGTATTGTTACCTTCCTCCTTGGCAACCATAGTAAGGAAGTTCTTGCCACTGAAGCTCTTAGACATTGTCTAATGGTTCAAAATCAAAAAGGGATATGCATTTAGATGCATTACAACATGAGTAGCCACCCCATCCAAAGGACCACCCATTCTTGGCTTACAGCAAAATCCTTCTATTATATCTTCCCAATTAGAACATGAACTCCTTGAAAGTAGAGACTGTTTTTGCTTTTCTAGCTAAATTTCTAGCACTTAGTACAGTCCTTGGCATACAGTAATAACATAATAAATGTGTTTTTTTTCCCATTTACTCATTCACCTTCATGGTAGTAATATTTTATAATAGCATCCCCTTTCATTGTAGTATCTACATTCAATATGCTAGAAGATGCCAGAGCTCTGGAACTGCCAGAGGAAAAAGCAGTTCTGTATCCAAAAAGTAGTTCTGAACAAAAGTGCCACTCTATACAAGAGTAATTCAATTTATGACCACCATTTAATACTAACAAGAAGTTCCAAATTGATATAGAAACAGGCTTAAGGAAAGAGGTTCATTTTAAAAGTGTGGAAAAGCAATATGATTTTTCTTAAAGATAATTGCTATTTGAGTCAAAAGGAATTAAATACCAGTCATAAGTCAAATTTTTAAAAAACTGAACCCTAAAGAAAAAAAATCAACTTCTTTTTCACATTTTTCTAACATTGCTGCTCTGCAAATCTAACTGATGAATCACTGACCTAACCCAAAATTAGGATGTAGATTACAAATGAGCCTCCACCCAAAAAACCCTCTTCTTCTTCCATATTTCCACTACTATAATGTTAACTAAAAAGAGAATTTTGAGGTAACTTCTGTGATGTTAGGAAGTTGTTACAGTATAGTTATGTTAGCTGATAATTAGGGAATAAATAATAAGGAGGCTATAAGCCAAAGGAGCCTGTCTGTATTTTAGTTTTCTCAACAATAACAAAATTAAATGGTATAAAAAGTGAATATGAGGATGTAATAATCAATTTTCTATCCAGAAAATAATTCCCTATAAATCTGAATAAGAGTTCATTATGAACATGCTTTGGCAAGTTCTTGTTGCAAATGTACCTAAAATGAGTTTTATCCTGCTTCACTGCAGAAAAGTATCATCAACAAAGACTATCATGAAAGCATGGTAAAAGATGAAAAGTAAAAAAGGGATAGGAGAAGAATAAGACAGCAAGCAATTCTCAGTAAAAAGAGTGCCAATTTAGGAGTAAAAGGAACTAGAATTAAATCCTGACTATGATCTCTTCACTTTACAGGCTTCAGTTTTCTGATTTTTAAAAGGAGAGGTTTAAACTAGATGATGTGTAAGATCTCTTATAGTTCTAAAATTCGGTGAGAAAAAATTAGATAATCCACAAATATTCATAGAAACCACTATCAATCAATGTTTGATTTCATGCAGAAATAACTTACTTAAATATTTTCTTATACTTGATAGTACAGAACTTTGTTAAGGAACAGTTTCACAGATTAGAACTATTCACAAAAATACCATTCTATGTCCACTTTACACCTAGTTAATGAAGCTTTCAAACTGTGTGTATGTATGTTTGTATGTATGTATGTATGTATGTATGTATGTATGTATGTGTGTGTGTGTGTCTTACTTCTGGGTAGCACTGATTCCTGTTCAAGAAACTAAAGCAGTTTGCTTAGTGTAGGGCACCAAAAGTGACAAGTTTTGTTTGATACATCAGGTACTGAGGTAATGCTGAACAGTAGAAGCAAACACATGAATTGTAGCTTCAGGCAGGAATAATATCAGGTGCATCTCTACACCCTGAGGGCTCAACTCCTACACTTTAAATCCCTCCCACTGAAACAGCCTCCTTCAGTTTCACCTAGCAATCAGAGTGAGAACAGGTACTTCCTTCTGAGTACTGACAGCTAAAGCTGAACAGCTAAGGAAATTAATATCCACATTTTAGCATGACTACATTTCTGGTAAGTACTTGGTGTTATTTTTAAAATATAAGCTTTCTTTTAAAACTGCCTTTTGAGATTTCTGAATATATCTAACTAAAGTGAATAACTAAAATGAACAAGCTATTCAACCCTGCTTTGCTCTACTCTAATCTCACAGTTTCTAGCAGGTGCACTCCTGGGACTAAAACTATTATTATAGATTTAACTAGATTGAGACTTTATTCTGATAGTAGGATGATCTGTTCATAACTTAAATTTAAATATTATTGATAAATGAAAATTATATACAGATGTTTCATACTACTTGCTTTTTCATTACTTGAGACAATTTACAATGAATTTTAACACAGACAACTGAAGATTGATAATATCTGGTTTCTAATTTTAATTTAAATGTCCTTTATTTCATAAGGCTATTTATTAAGCACAGTTACAACTGCTGTCATTTATCTGAGGACCAAAATGACACAAATAAGTTTTTTTTCTTTACATGAACAGCATTCCCAAATGCAAATTCATGGGAAGTTACTATTTGGAAATTTAGCTGAATTTCTTTTAAGCCCAGGTATTTATTTACAGTTATTAAAATATGAGTAGACATAATACTAACAAGGCCTTTCGATTAATTTTAAGTTAAAAGGCATAATTGTGAAGTAGATTAACTTCTACAGTCTACCATGAAAACATTAATACAATAGTAACTATTAAGAGCTAACTCTGATTAGACATAATACTATTATGAATTGATTAAAGAATTATTTGGAAGTGGTTTCTTAGGTCCTCTTTCTCCAATTCACAGTCTATTAAATGTGCTAAAATGCTTGTGAGAGAGAACAGCAAGTTAATCACTGGAAAAATTCAGTTGGAATAAAACTCACGAATCTTGTTCTTGCAACACACCCACAACTGTAGGCGACAATGGCATGTCCTTGAGTTATGCAATAATGCCACATCACAATATTTTAATTACAGCATGCCCTTCAAATTGCTCTGCCCTGATAGTACAACTTGTCAGACAGCTGGACACCACCATAAAGAATATTACAGAATTGTTTTAGTGCATAAGTATGATAAAAATAGTTACATATACTGGTCACTAAATGTCTTCTAAAATTATAACTACAATTACTTCTATTATGTCTTAGCAAAACTCATTTGTAAAATTTCTTTCACTTGTCTTTTATCAGCATTCAGAAACTTTTTAAACATAACCATCAACTCACAGTCATCCTAAAAATGGAATAAGTTATGGCTTTTAATATTCAGGAATTCAGCTACAAGAAAATATTATATCAGCAATTTAATGTTTTAAGACCAAGATAAATAAAACCCTGTGGCCAACTGAAAATCACCCCACAAAAATGCAGACTTTTGTAGATTTGTATACAAAGGTGGGACTCATATAAAATATAAATAAATGTCCTGCAACATACAGAAATTTACAATGTCAAGTTAGATGATATTTACTTCAAATAACAGTGCAGATAGAAAAATGAAATTAAAAGTTAAAGATTATTTTAGATTACACACTAATATCTTTAAATCCAATAATCAAATCATAGTGACCTCTACATATCTTTTTTCCCCATTATGTCCCTCCCTATTCCTTTTACTAATCACTAATATTTCTGATGTATATCTCAAATACTAAAAAAATAATAAAAATAATAATAAAATAGTTAAATCATCAATACTTTCTGTTAACTCAAAACTTAATTTTTTCTTTAATTTTTCTGTTGACATTATGGCATTTCACTGCCTCTTAAATCTCTCAACCATGGAAGAATGCATAAGCATAATAAAAAATGTCAGTTTCATTTATAAAATATATTGTAATGGAAAATACAAATATATTCAAAAAATTTACTCTATAAATTTTGTCTTCTATTGTTATAAGCAACAAATCCAAAATAATGAAGACAAATGAGCAAGTAAGTTAATCTGCAAATCTTTTTTTAAAAAATATATACTCATTTTGGACAAAAGGTATTTTACTAATACTGTACATACAGTATTAATAAGTGTCAGATAAAGGAGTAAGGATAAATATACGAAGAACAGGAAATAAAATCAAAGATACTTAGAAAAATATTAGACTATTTTTAAGAAAGACGAAGGGGGGGAGGAAGGAAAGCACTAGAAAAATCAGCGTTTTTTTTTTTAAGCTTGACTTAAAGGCACGCAAAAGCAGTGGCTCAGGAGATAGACCATGGGGGCTCAAATCTTATTTCTACTTCTTATGATCTTAGTCCAGGGATTTAATCTCCCTGGGCCTGTTTCCTTATCTGTAAAATGAGGAAATTTCATATCTAAAATGGACTTCTAATGGATTCTATGGGTCCTTTTAATACTACATCTCTGAAAAACTCTCCTAAGAAAGTTCAAATTTACTTATTCACTTTCACAATTTGTTAGGAAGTAGGTACTGTGTTTTGATTAAGGACAAATGGATAAAGAAGGAACAAAAACTTAAGTTATATAGACCAGTTAACATGGTGAGGTTGGAGAAATGGGAGGTGATAGAAAGCAAGAGCTTAAAAATTGATTTGCAAAACTAATTTCTTTCAGGCCTCTCTCCTGGGCAGATTAAACATTATATTTCCCTCTGAATAACCAATAGCCAAGGAAACTATACTTCACTTTTTCATCTTACTAATTATATGACAAAATTCCAGATTTACATGGCTTAAAATAGAAATGTAATATTATTTAGCAAAAGAAGATATGAAAAGATCTTCATTCTTAAATTCAGTATTATTATAACATTAACAAAGGTTTATTTAGCAACCTTATCATCCTTTGAAATAAAATAGTAAATTTTCAAGAAAGCACAAAATGTAACAGATATAAACTGACCAGAATGAATTTATTCCAAGACTTTTATCTCACTTATAAATACAAATCACTCAGAATGCATGTGACAGGTTTAATTTCATTAAAATCTACAAATCTGAACCTATATAGTTAAACCTATAAATCATATAAATCATAGAGCTGCCCTGAAATGTGGTTTTCCAGCA
Organism: Sminthopsis crassicaudata; assembly: GCF_048593235.1. Classification (NCBI taxonomy): domain Eukaryota; kingdom Metazoa; phylum Chordata; class Mammalia; order Dasyuromorphia; family Dasyuridae; genus Sminthopsis; species Sminthopsis crassicaudata. The sequence goes on along the minus strand of NC_133620.1, from coordinate 304,633,573 downwards.
TTATCCATATAGATAAAAGTATTATTACATTTTATGGGCAGAAAACAAATTTTGTGCATGAATAAATTCATAATTAGGAGAACTCCGGGTCACTAATATGTTTTTAACAGCTGTGTTTCACTATTTAAACTTACAACATGAATTATGCCCATAGTATAGCTAAATCAGAAGCATTTTTGTTCAATATTTTAATCTGTCAGCAGTTTATCTATACTAATTGACTTCTAAAAACATCAATAGCTTTATTTTGAGCAATTAAATCCTATAATACTCTGATGAAGGCAATCACTACTATATATCTTTTGTCCACTTATAATTATTTGCAGATTTTCATAAGCCAGTAATAATTTAGCAAAGAACCCAAAAGTAGGACTTTCAGATTAAAACATATGATACTTTCAAATTTAGTGACAAAAATACCTCTTTATAAAGTTAAGAATTCTCTAGTTTATTCCTATAAATAAAAACAGTAATGTCTTATATGATTGCTTACCTAAGATAAAACATTTGAGAAAATACTATCAAATAACAACTGTGAATGTTAAAGCTCAAAGGCTTTCATATCAGCAATATGAAATCACTAATAGTTCCTCTTTTAGAGATAACAAAACATTAGGTATTTGGAGGTAGAAAAAAAATTCATAAATTCTGTTGTTTGTTTTGTGTTACTGTTAAATGTTTTTAAAAGTTTTATGAAACATTAGGTATTTGGAGGTGAGAAAAAAAATTCAATCAAATTCTGTTTGTTTGTTTTGTGTTACTGTTAAATGTTTTTAAATATGTTTTTTTTTTTTTTTTTTTTTAATGTCAGGTTCCATCTGCCCCACAGTACAAAATTAATTTTGATAGAAATTAACTTTTATACTACATTGTTTTCTTTCAACAATAGACAGGTGAAAACACTGAAAGTATTGACAAGAGTTATCCTTTATAAATTCTGTGTTTTAAGTTTTTATTGTCTTGTAACTTTTACTACAGGGTAAAGGAGGAAAGAGAAGGCAACAGAAATATGCAAAAACATTTAGGGAATGGAAGAGGGGTCTGTGGGGAGAAAAAGGAGAGATAAAAATAGACATGTAAATTGGTGCTATTTTCAATACTAGGGACTTCCAATGCTAGTATTCATTCACTAAGAAATGTTGGGAAAGTGAAACAATCTCTTTATATCTGAGTCCACTATTCTATAAATCAAATATCCTCCACAAAAGTAATCCCTAAGTATCAGAAACTTAACTTGCAATAATAAAAGAACATATTATTTCTTTTTCAAACAAAAGACTTTATTGTCATCACTAGAAAGAAATCTACACATTAAATGCCAATTTTTTCTACTTTAACCAGGTCTTAATAAATATATAGTTCCTACAGATGAGATTAGATAGATTTTTTTAAAAAATAGAACTATGAACAAAGCATTTAAGAAATATATTATCTCTGAATAAATTTAAGATAGTCAAATAAAAAACAACTCTCTCTCTCTCTCTCTCTCTCTCTCTCTCTCTCTCTCTCTCTCTCTCTCTCTCTCTCTCTCTCTCTCTCTTTCCATTTATCTCACAAACATCCACACACCCATACCCACATCCACCCTGTCTGACTACATATATAGGGTAAAGGGAGGCAAGATATGTGATCAGAACTTAGGTCTATAACTGGTCTCTTTCCAGGCACAATTGCAACTTACTAGCAGTAGCAAAAATTCAAACATAAAAGTAGATGATGGTGAATGATACAGAGATAGCCATTACCATCACTGATTCCTGCTGATTCCTGCCTAACTTTAAAACAGTCTTAGGCCTAATTAAAAGATAAAGGGCTATTTCTGTACTGTGATAATCATTATCACACAAGAAGTCATTTTTAGCATATATGGTCTCAGAATGGGGCCCAATTTACTAGCATGCTAAGAAATGATCCAACAGCTTTAATTCATAGCCTTGAGCAAGCAATTTCTCACTTTCCTCTTCAGTAAAGCAGAAACAGTAATTGGATATATATATATATATATATATATATATATATATATATATATATATATATATATATACATATATATATATAAAACAATATTTGTAAAATACTTTGATAGCCAAAGAAGAAAAGATTACTCATTAAAGTTATATCATCGGTATTAAAGATGATTTCTTAAAAACTCTTTTCACTGTATTGGTCTGAATGCAATCAGATAAGATGTGCTGTAAAAAGAATTATTTTTTGACTATGAGTTGGATTAAGTTGTAGCTAAGGTATTTTTAATTATGACATCAAATTTTTTGTCTTTTTTTAAAGCCACATATAGATTTTAGCAACACTAATGAAACTTAGATAACATATTATAAAAAAAGTAAATGAATGCTCTAATTATAGTTGTTTTCTCTTATTTTAATGTCAAGTTATCTAGCATATAGTAAGTGCCTATTATGTGCCAGATATTGGGTTAAGCACAACTTTTTAAAAAACTGAATGTGAAACATATGCCTATATCTGTATAAGTATTAATAAAGATCAGTACCTATTTGCTGCAAAACACTCCACAATTTATGGTCTTTAGAGACTCTCCTAGAATACTCAGAGATTAAGTAATTTGCCCAGAATCCCAAAGCTAGTATGTGTCAAGAGATAAAACTTGAACTAAGATCTCCCTGACTCTAAAAGTACTGCCCTCTCCACAAATTCCCATTGCTAAGAGTCTACAGAATAAAAGTTACAACTTGTAAATGCATTGAATGTATCATGCTCTTTTTGGTCCTAGAAGCAATCTTGTTCTTACCAACTCGGGGGTGGGGAAGGGAGAGGTGAGATAGGAGAAGGAGCACAGAATTTGGAAAAGAAAGAAATAAACCATGAATACAAACTCAGCTTGAAGGTGACACTTAACTTTAGAAAATAAATCAATAATTAAGCTTTTGAGTTGGTCTTACAATAGCATTCATTTAAAGTATAAGAAATTTTAAAATACACAGTTTCTATATCCTCAGATATATAGTATCTTCATTTTAACTATTCAATGTAAAGGACTAGAACTGAACAGATGCACTTAACAGAAATAACCTAGCACTTAAGGCTAATTACCAATTGGACAATTCTCTATTAACCTGCTTGAGGATGACCCTACTCAACTCTGTGCTGGCTTGATCTGTGGGTGTGGACAAAAAAGGGGAAGAGAGAGATCAGAGGGTGGAGTAGGACAGGAGGATCATTCTTCTTTGGTGGTGGAGAGAGAGAAAGGAGGTGTGGAGATTCCCATATCTAATCCCCTGACAGTGACCCCAAAAGACCAAGAATAAAGACTTTTGTCTATCCTGACTTCGGCTGATTCTAAGGTATCCAGGGTACTTATGTGGTCACTACAATTCAATATTAGGTAGAAAAATTTTAATTTCTCACTGGATCACCTATCGTGTTATTTACAAATTCATTTTTCTGTTACAGTTCATGTATACCAATTGAAAACGTGGCCATTCCTTCAGATCCTAACACTGTGGAATCAATTTCAAGTGAAAGTTCTTTAAAAAGTGAACACAAGCTTTTAAAATAAGTCAAAATCAAAGTTTGACTTTAAAGAAGTTGTGAATAGACTGTATAAAAAACAGACCTTGAACACTTAAGAAAGAAAATGAGTCTTCTCAAAGAACGAAAACCAAAGAAACCTCATTATATCCCAAGACCTCCAGGAAAGCCATTTAAATATAAGTGTTTTCAGTGTCCCTTTACTTGCAATGAAAAATCACATCTTTTTAATCACATGAAGTATGGCCTCTGTAAAAACTCCATTACATTAGTATCAGAGCAAGATCGAGTTCCCAAATGTCCCAAGTCCAATTCCTTAGAGCCTAAACAAACACATCACATAGATTCTTTAGTTAAACCAACTACTTCCAAGTCAATCACCAATGGACAAACAAATCTTGATTCTAAGCTTCAGCACAGCTTTGCCAAGGAGGAAGCCAAGGAAAATTTAGAATTACGAAACTGTGTGACAAGTAAATCATCAGGACAAAATCCTCCAGTTCAGAAGAAAGCAACACCTCTTGGTTCAGTTTTGGAAAGTGCAATTCCTATCCAGCCTATTTTAGAAGGTGGTGCCAGATCTTCAGCTTTTGTACCAGTAGAACACAGACTTAAAGGATCAGAAAGTGATAAAGTATCTGAAATGCTGGCAATGCCTGACCCAATTACCAAAAGTTCTTTTCATACTAAATCTGCTTTCCATGCACCTAATCATCCATGGAAAGTTGGTTCTTTTCTCCCAGAGTTTTCACACAAAATTCCATCCACAAAAGGTTTTGGATCCATTTCTCCTTATATACAACCACCTATTCCAGAATATCCACCTCATTTTTACACGGAACATGGACTGGCTACTATCTATTCACCTTATTTACTTGCAGGTAATTCAGTAGAGTGTGAAAATACTTTGTTGTCTGTCTATGGTACTCAAGACCAAAGACATTTTCTTTCCCACCCAGGATCAATCCCTAAACATTTGAGTCCATCACCATCAACATATGAGCCCTACAAATTTTTCCAACAGTATCAGTCCAGTCTTCCCATACCATATGGGTTCTATAGGCCAGAGTCTGCATTCTCTTCCTATGGCCTTAAACTTCCACATGTTGCTAGCATTACCAGAGAGCAAAGTTCTCACCTACTTGAAGAAACTAACTTGATGTATCCATCTTCAAATTCATCCAGATTAAACTCCTGGAACTCCCACAAAAAAGGCATAGATTATGACAAAGAAAGCTTAGTTCTTCAAAATCAAGATTCTTCCAAAGATGAACCAAATGATAGAAATGGAGCCAAGATGAGCCCCCGTGCAGGAAGTGCAGCTACAGGGTCTCCAGGAAGGCCAAGTCCCACCAACTTCACTCAGACAAGCTACACATGTGAAGGACTATTTGACCTCTCAAGTAAATCATCCTCTGGCCCATTTGGCAAACTAAACCAACCTGAAGAAAATGGCACAGCCTTCAAACTTGTGAGAAAAACCACAGAATACCCTGAACCACAGTTAAATAGATTTGACTCTACAAGAAGGTAAGATAGTCTCTGTAAATCTTACTTCTAAAACTCAAGCTCAATGCCAAACAGAACTCCCTCTCTATCTCACCCAAGCTTTGTTGTGTCTAATTATCCAATATATAATTCATTTAAAAAAAACTTGTAATACCAGAAAGACTGGAATTTTAAAAATACCTTGAAAGATCAAGCTGGGGCAATGGCCATAGTACTAATACAAAGAAAATAGAAATAGGAAAAAACTTTTGTATCAAATAATTTTTAATTCAATAGATCAAAGGATGGTCAAAGGACTATACCTGGTAAAATGCGCTTTGAAAACATTTAACTCTATGAATTTTGTTTTTTTTAAAAAGAAATAAAATATAATGTGTTTATTATCTCTGTTTCTTTCAGCATTAATGTTACTGATGAAGATGTGCAACATCAGGAAGAAGGTACTTCTAATACAAATGAGGACTCTTCTAACACAGAAAAAGATCCAGCAATAGCTCCACTTAATCTTTCTAAGAAATCTGAAAATAAAAAGGAAACTACACATGAGCACATATACAAAAACATTTCTCATGTAGAAACTCAAAACATTATGAAGCTACAAGACATGCCTTTAAACCTCTCAGTGAAGGATACCTGCAATACTTTGAACCTGAAATCTTCATTCCACAGTCTATCACAAGATGCTGAAACTGCTCCTACACAGAAAATTCAAAGTTCTAAAGCAGAACACTATATAAAGAATCACCCACAAAATATCCATCAAGATGACATTTCATTCACAGCAAATAATGGAGAAGCACAAGATTTAAGAATGATTGACAACAGTGATGAACAGAAACAAACAGCAGCTGTTGCTCTCTGCCAATTAGCTGCATATAGTCCTGGGAAAATTAGGGTAGAAACTGAAGAGCAAAATGCTCAGGAGTGTACTTTTCAACAAGATGAACCTACCTTCAGTTCTAAAGAAATTCAGGGTATTGAATGTAATCCTAAATCAAAAGGACAAAAGAGGACAAGTCAAAAAGAAACAGGAAAATCTCACCAAGGAACTAAAAAGGCAAAACCAAATGACACTGCAAGAGTGTTCACTCTAAGAAAGAGAACACGAATATCTTAACACTTAACTTTCATATTTGCTTTCAGACCACAAAACAAAATGTATCCCCTGGTCCACATGACTCATAGTAGCAATGTTTAAACAAATTTTCTATTAGATCAACTGTTACTATATGCTGGTTTTTTTTTTTTTTTCATTTTTTTGTTCTATGGAAATCAGCAATCTGTATATAGTAAATGTTTATATCAAAGGTGCTTATAAATTTATAATAAATATTTTGAATGATCCAGGTTTCTTATGCATATGCCTAAGATTCTGATAAGCAAACTTCTGCATTAATAGCAAGGCCACTGGAAATGCAAGAGACTAAAGAATAATGCTTTTGGTATAAGTTACATGGCAAGAACACTTTTACATTTGCTTTTATAATAAAAATGTTTCCTGCAGTAGAAAGAATTTATATTTGTTATAACAAGGGTCTCCTTAAATTCTTGAATATATTTACCATTAGCTGTTTTGCAAATAAAATATAAATTTATTGAAGAGCAAGAGCCTATATGCGTATGTGTGTGTGTGTGTGTGTGTGTGTGTGTATATATATACATATATATATATATAAATCATACATATGTATGAATACATATTTTCAGAAATTAAAAGCTTTTGTTATGAATGTGAAAAATATGAGTTGTTATTGTTAAAAATAATCCATGAACATCAAAAGGATATTTATATAAATAATTTATTTTTTCCCCCGAGGCTAGGGTTAAGTGACTTGCCCAGGGTCACACAGCTAGGAAGTATTAAGTGTCTGAGATCACATTTGAACTCAGGTCTTCCTGAATTCAGGGCTGGTGCTCTATCCACTGTGCCACTTAGCTGCCCCCAATAATTTAATTTCAATAGTGAAAAAATACCATTGGTGGAAGTATTACTTCAGTAATTGTGAAACATGAGTTTATGAGACTTATTTGGTTATGATTGAGTCAATGAATTTTGCAACCTTTTCAATCTTGTTTTCTACATTTAGAATTGTTTATGATTTTTATTTTTTTATTTTTCAAATAAATCCATGTATTATGCTTAAGAATGCATAAAATTGTAGATACAATATAAATTTCCATACTGGGTTTTATAATATTTTTCTATAACACATACAAAAAAGGAAAGATTTACATCACAGTTTGAACAAGTTAAAGACTAGAAAATAAATTTTGTGCTTTCTGGGAAACTAAGACAAATGAAATTGTGCTTAATAAAAACCAATTTGGAGAAAATCTAGGAAACTGCTTGATCCTGGCTTTTAGACAAGGATCAACTTAAGTCAAAAACTATGCTACTATAATTCAAAATAATGCTGTTTAGTATTGGTATATATATGGGCTCTCTTTTTCTAATATCAAATAGATTTCAGGAAAAAGTATAATTTATTATCATACATGTATCCTTTTCCCACAAAGATATTTTTTGCTCTCAGAAGGATGTCTATTCCATATGCATCATGAAAGTATTTTTTTACGGTTTAGGCTATGAACAATAATTAACAGTCTCCAAGAAAAACTTGTCACATTGCTCTCAAATACCAAAGATACCCGAGAAAAGGAAACAAAGCAAGCATAAAATCATAAGTTATTAATACTACTCTCAGTATCACATGGAACTCAGATCAAATTCTCCTTTTAAGGTATAAGACACCTCTCATCCAATTAATAGTACAACAATATTCCAAAGAAAAAAATATTTCTTTATGATTCTATAGTATAATATAGTATCCAAGTCTCCATAGCAGACTTGGATAACTTTATTCAAGTAATTAAGTAAAAGAATATAATGTTCAAATCAATAATATCTGTCTTTCTATTTAAATTTTGCTCAAATATATTTTTTCTATTCAAATCTGGCTTCAAAATACTTCTCTTCTGGTTAGGCTCCCTGCTATTAAATAATCCCTCCTCTACTCAGCTGCTGAAGTAATTTTTCTATAGCACAGGTCTAATTATGTCACATCTACTCAATAAACTCCAGTGGCTCCCTATGGCTCCCTATCATCTCCAGATCATATATAAAAATCAACTTATTTGGAATTCAAAACTCTTCTTCACAACTTAGCTCCCACTTACCTTTCCATTCTTCTAATACCTTACTCACCCCTATGTACTTTGTAATACAATGGTCTCCTTGATGTTGTTCAGAACAGGAAACTCCATCTCCCACTTCTAGGCATTATTTTAATATCTCCCATGTCTACAATGCTCTTTATCATCTTTGCCTCCTAGTTTTCCTGGCTTCCTTCAAATTTCACATAAAATTCTACTTTCTACAGGAAGCCATTTCCTTTACTCTTTGATTCTATTATTTCCTCTTTGTTGATTATTTCCAATTAATCCTGTACACATCTTGTTGGTAAAACAAAAAAATTGTTTGCATATTTTCTCCTACATTAGACTGTTAGCTCCTTAAATGTAAAGATAACCTTTTGCTCTTTTTTGGTATCCCCAGGGCTTAACAATACCTGAACATAGTAGGCATTTAATAAATACTTATTGACTGACTGACTCTCCTTCATGCTTCAGAGGAACCGAGCTACTCATTCAAATTTTCATCTTCATGTATTTAATACGCAATTTGTAGCCAATGGTGATGATGGTAATAGTAATTCATTTTTATATATCATCATAATGTTTGCAAATCACTTTATGTATGTTAATTCAACCAAACAACCCTATGTGCTAAATGAACCTGAGTTCACTTTCTGAGTAAGTCTGAGTAAGATTCGGGGTCTTACTGGCACCAAGTTTTCCAACCTATGTAAAATGCTACCTACCTAGTTAAACAAATCTCAGTCCCAGCTCAGGTAATCATATCTCTTATGCCTTCTCTAATAACCAAAAAAAAAAAAAAAAAAAGACATAACCTTTCCTTTGAATTTCTCATGACATACTACTCAACTTCTCTTATGCACTTAGACATTCTAACTTGAATTATAATTATTTGGGTACACAACTCATTCCATACCTCTCCTTATATCAATGCCTCCAAAGGCAATATCCATATAAATTCAAGCAACAAGTCTTCAAGTTAACTTTAATAGAACAAAGGTGCTGGCCATGTAAGTTCCTAATTAATTTTTTAACATTTCTAGCATACATCTCTCTCATCCAAAAAACAATAATAGGCTGCTGTTTACTATTGCTTCTTGCTTTTACTTTCAAAGTTAGTTGATTCATAAAGGATTTAACTTCTTTACCTCCACTATATTTTCAAACAGTTTTCTGATTATCTACATTAAACTGTTTTTAACATTTTTTCAGGTGTTAATTTCCATAAAAATTAGTATAATTTGAACTAATCCGTAATTTACCTACACAAAATGTATTTGTAATTGAATCTACATGATGAAATGTAGGAATAAATATGGTCAAAACTGTAATACAAATAATAAATATAAGAAACGTTTTTTAAATTGCTTGTTAACATTGCTTAACAATTCCTGTTATTTTTTTTCAGTAAGAGAGCACAGATTTTCATTTCAATTGAATAAGTGGAACTAAATTTTATAACACATCATATTTTCCTTATGAACAGAAGAAATACTTGTACTAAAAAGATAACAGCTTCCATTAGCACAGATTTCATTATCAGAAGTAGTACTATGAGAGGTAGAAATTTTCCATAGATTATATTGCCTCTCTTCTGTGCCTCAGCAGGTTACTCTTTTCATTCTCTCTCTCCCAGTAAAGGCAAATTGTGGTCAGCAGACCCTCTGAGGTTAGAGGTGAGTGCTCTATCTTGTCTTGGAAAGTTCTCCCATTCATTCATGCATAAATTATATTCAGAATAGAGAAATATGACTCTTTTTTGTTCAGAACAGGTCCTGGTTTTTCTGTGATACCTGTATTTGAAACAGGATCACTGCCACCAGCCCAGTATTGAGGAAATTAAAACTTCTCTCCAATGTAGAGTATTTACTTATATACATTTGTCAGATATATTATTCACTTTGCAATTCGGTTTTGTTTACCTGTTTTTCATGATTACAATAAAGGGAGGGGGGCCCAAGGGGAAAGATTATTTTGGGACATGTCTGTGCTATCAAAAATCAAAGAAGTATTAATAAAACTTCTAGCTATTCCTAAAACTTCTCTATGCAAGACAACTTTGATAAAATAGTTTTCCTTCAAATTAAAAAACCAATTAAGAAAAAGACTGTTTTCTAGGACCCCAAAGAAATAATCTGATATATTTATATTTTATATTACCATATTAATAAAAAGCAATCAATATTTGAAATCACAATAGAGACTAGAAACAGGCTAATTCATAGCAGTTAATAGAATACTAAAAGAAAAGATAGACTGGAATGCCAACATACTACAAAATTATGTTAATAAGCTTGCACTACTTACCATCTGTGAGTCGAGAAGGTAGTAACAATCCTCTTCTGCCTAATTCTGCTAAAGCCAGACATCCACCATGCCAAGCATTATCAGTTTCCTGAAAACTAACAACAAATAGTACATGAGTTTAATCTTAGGTGTTTTGGATTCTATCTTTTATACTGCATTCTCAAAAGTTAACTACTACTTGGCTAGAAACTGGAAAATGAATGGATGCCCATCAATTGGAGAATAGTTGGGTAAATTGTGGTATATGAATGTTATGAAATATTGTTCTGTAAGAAATGACCAGCTGGATGAATACAGAGAGGCTTAGAGAGACTTACATGAACTGATACTAAGTGAAATGAGCAGAACCAGATCATTGTACACTTCAAAAACAATTGTATGAGGATGTATTCTGATGGAAGTGGATATCTTCGACAAAGAGAAGATTCAATTCAGATCCAATTGATCACTAATGGACAGAATCAGCTACATCCAGAGAAGGAACACTGGGAAATGAATGTGGACTACTTGCATTTTTGTTTTTCTTCCAACGTTATTTTTACCTTCTGAATCCAATTTTTGTTATGCAACGAGAGAACTGTATGGACCTACACACATATATTGTATCTAAGATATACTTTAACATGTTTAACATATATGAGGACTGCCTGCCATCTAGGAGAAGGGGTGGAGAGAGGGAAGAGAAAAGTTGGAACAGAAGTGAATGCAAGGGA